>NW_020954569.1:72437330-72459293 GCF_900497805.2 Vombatus ursinus | reverse complement strand
AAAGTGTTTAGCTTTATATTACATATAAAGCTAAACACTTTACAATTATTATCTCATTTGATCCTCACAACAACCCTGAGAGCTAGGTAAGTGCTATGATTCTGTTTTGTAGATGAGGAAACTGAGGCAAATAGAAGTTAAATGATTTGCGCAGGATCACACAGCTAGTAAGTGTCTGAGGCAGAATTTGAACTCAGGTTTTCCTGACTCCAGGCCCAGCATTCTATTCACTATGCTATCTAGCTTCTTTTTTTTTTTCATATTTAGAAAGGATTAGAGGGGGGAGGGAGGTGGCACAGTAGATAGAGCACTTGCCCTGGAGTCAGGAGGACCTGAGTTCAAATCTGGCCTCAGACACATTAAAAAACTTAGTAGCAGTATGACTCTGGGCAAGTCACTTAACCACCAATTGCCTCATGAAAAAAAAAAAAGATTACTTATGCTAAGAGAATACTACTTTATTTAGTAGGATTTAATAGCATCTGCTGGGCTCAGAACCAAATATTTGGAAAACAGGGGGCTGTTTTCAATTTTACAAGTTACAAAATATTTTCAGTGATCACAGGGAGCTTCCTGACACAAAACTTCATCTTTTTAAGACCAATAATCTCCCAGTGATGCTACATAGTTACAAATAACGATCAAGGTGGTTTCCAAAGAGTAAAAACTGTGAGTAACCCAGAGTTGAATGTAGGCTACAGCATATTACCCATGGTGACTTGAGCAGAATAAGTGACATAAAAAGTATTGACAAGGAAATGTGTGATCAGAAAAGGTCGACCAGCACTACAGTGAGAGAAGGGGATAAAGTTAGACAGTGCGACTGCTGTAGTGGTGCATTTAAAATGTTTAAAGAAAAAAAAAGTATTTATGAAGAATCATTCAGCTTTAGAAGACTCAGACAGTTGTGAACTGCTCTGTGGAGGACCTATTTATTTGAATTGATATTGTACATTTTTATTTTTACTTCATCTGATAACATGATTGTATTCTCTTTAAAAAAACAATAAATTAAATTAAAAATTTTAAATACATAGTAAGTTTTGTTCCAATATCTCATTTTTATTATATATACATATATATATCTTCATTTTCAAAATATATCATATGCAAAAGCTTGTTGAGTTTTGTTTTCTTATCTACTCTCCATCCTTTTTAGTGGATTGTTTAATCTATTCACATTTAAACTTATGATTATTACACTTGTGTTTACTTCCATTTATTTATTTTTGTATTGATTTCTAATCTCTCTTTTCTTCAGGACAATATTTTGTTCCTGTGATTTGTCTGCTCTGTCCTATAGTAAGTTCTTTGAATTCATGTAAATTATTACTTTCTTTCTTTCAAAACATCTTTTCCCCATTTCCCCTTCTTTGTTTCTTCACTTAGGCCAAATCTTTCTTCCCCTCTTTTCCTCTAATTTCTTACTTTAAGTAACTTTCTTCTGCTATAAATCTTTTCCAAGAAGCTTTTCTTCACTTTGATCATTACTGATTTTTCCCTCCCTATTATGAAGTTTATTTTCTAACTCACAGTATACCTTTATTTGTTCATTCTGAAGTCTATGTGTTCCTTATTAAACCTCTAAAATGTGAGTCTTGAGAACTCTTTCCTTTTTTTTTTAGTTTATTTATTGATTTTTTTAGTTTTCAACATTTATTTCCATAAGATTTTGAGTTCCAAATTTTCTAAAAAATATGGAATGCTTCACAAATTTGAGAGTCATCCTTGTGCAGGGGTCATGCTAATCTTCTCTGTATCATTCCAATTATAGTATATGTGCTGCCGAAGTGAGCACTTGAGAACTCTTTTCTAGCCAACTTTTTATTGCTTTTTTATACATTACTCTCCCCCTTTTTCTTAACTGTATTAATTCGTGAGAGGATCACCAGATGGAAGCAGTACTATGTGGTAGGAATCACTATATCCTAGAAAATTAGGCCTGGTTCAACCTTTACCATGAAAATAGTTTCCATTTTAATACCATATTTTCCTATCTCTGATTCTACATCTTTGCATTCTTGGTGCAAATATTGCTCTACTATAGTGAGATACTTTCCAGAAGAAAAATCTTTCCTTAGAGTTGATCTCCTAATGTGCAAATGCCTCACAGATGAACCTTATTGTAAGGTTCTATTGCTATTTCTTAATGCAGCTTATCCCTCTTCTCCCATAGGGATACCTTTAGTAGCATCGTTTCTTTGCTCTTTCTGGGGAGAGATCTCTTCACTTTTCCCATTCTAATCTCTTCCATACATGGTTTTTACCCAAATTTCCAGTAGCTGTTTTTTGTTGAGAAATCACAGGAATTATTACCCTGTCACTGTTTAATTATGTATATGTTAAAAGTATATCTTTTCATTCACATCTGTCTTTTTCCTCCCCCATTTATGAGACTTTCAATTGTTATTTCCTTCAACCAAAGATGATGGCAACTCTTCCATCTTCCATTCTCCTAATTTCATAAGTTCCTTTTGACAAATCCAGCTAGTGATTACTTTCCTCATCCACCTTCTCCTGTCTTACTTGCAGTACTGCTGAAGGTCAGTGGAAGAGGTCACAAATCCAAGATGACTTGATCCATTATTAATGTATGTTATGCAATCTCAACAGGCCTTCTCTGTTGTTGAATAATCCTATTACTCTTCCTAGATTGACTCAGCATCCAACTCTCCCCAAATCTATTCCAAACCTTTTTTCTTTCCTCTAGTGACCTATACCACCCTTCCCTCCCCACAAAGCAACAGGCCTCAACTTATTCACCGGAAAAATTGAGGCCAGCTCCCTTTACTTTCTAAGTCTACACTTCAAATCATCTCAAAATCATCACACATTCCTTCTTTGTTCCAGTCTCTGGTGAAAAGTAGACCATTTTTTTATGAATTTGAATATTTTTACTTATGCACTTTGATTTCATTCCTTTCCTAGTCCAGGAGAAGGAAAATCCCTTCAATGATTTTCTCTTTGCCTCCAATTTTTAATTTTCTTGTCAAAATCCTAATCCTTCAAGGCTTTATGAAATATTACCTGATTCTCCTCCCCCCAGCTAAAAGTGATCTTTCACTCCCCCTTTCAAAGTTTCTTTAATGCTTTATCTGGATTTTTCCTTTTCCCTATGATACCGTACCTTGCACTATACTTATTTGTGTGCATGGCATATCTTTCCTGATAGGATATATGTTTCAGGAACTATTTCTCCCTCCCTTTCCTCACCTCTATATAGTGTGTGTGTGTGTGTGTGTATACATATATATACATATGTATGCATACACATATAAGTACATATATACACACATATATAGTTTATATGTGTGTGCATATTTGTGTGTGTGTGTATGTTTCAATACTTATGTCCTTAAACCTATATAAACCTAAATCAAATTGCTTGCCTTCTCAATGAAGGGGGAGAGAGGGAAAGAATTTGGAACTCAAAATTTAAAAAAAAAACTATATTTTAAAAATTATTTTTACATGTAATTGGGGGAAAATAAAATATTAAATATATTTTTAAAAATACTTATATCCTTAGTGCCTAGCATTGTGTCAAGTAGGTATTTAATGCATATTTGTTGAACTGACTTGAGTTGAATTAAGTTGAAAGCTCTTTGAAATATGTCATGTCAAAGTAAAATAAGGTATAGTTTTACTGCCTGTGCCATTTATTTGGCATACTTGTGACATCAATCAATCAACATTTATTGAGTGCCAACTATGTAGAAGGCACCTCTTGTCATAGTGTCTATTTTTATTTAACTGCACTTAATTGCTACAAAACATTGCTATTTGACTTTTTGTATCTGTATGACTTCCAAGCAAAAAAAAAAAAAAAAAAGCTCTAGGAAAGCAAGAATGGTATCTTAGAAATCTGTTTATTCCATGGCGTTATGTTCATAATAAGGGCTCAACAAATGTTTGAATGAATGGATACTTGAATCTATTTTGACTAGAAAACAAACAAAAACAATATGTGTTGCTGTAACTAGAAGGTACATATTACTGTGCTGGCACAATCATGAAGTAGAGCTATATTGAAGGCACTGTGGCAGTCTTCAAGAATTTGAGGGTATGACTTAAGGGAAAAAAAGATTAGATTTATTCTGTTCATCAGAATAGACAGAAATAGGAGCATTGAGGTTGCAGAAGGAACATTTACATTTGATAACATGGAAATTTCTTCATGATTAAAGCCTTCCAAAAGTATATTGAGATGCCTCAGAGGTAGTGAATGTCCCTTCAGTAGAGATTTTCTTATAAAGGTTTAATGACCACTCATCAGGTATGTTGTAGATGGGATTCTTTTTCATATATGGGTTGGAATAGATGACCTCCAAGTTTCCTTCTATCTCCTGTATTACATAATTCTGTGATAGGAGAAGAGAGACATACCTAGTAGGTACTTAATAAACCCTTTTTATTGAATTAACGTATTATCTTCTGTGATGGTTCCATGTTGATGCTTTATGTAGTAATTATCTCAGAATGGGTACTTAATACTTTTAAAAAGTGAAAACATTCTGCACTGCTTTTCCAATGCAAATTTGGCATTTAAACAAAAATCCAATTTCTATTTTTCACAGGGTCTAGAGGTCAGGGTTTGCTTTAACCACTGCTGTTTACATTATGACTGAGAGATTCAATAACTTCCTTGTTATTGTTGGTCAGTGATTTCAGTTGTGTGCAACTCTTCGTGACCCCAACTGGGGTTTTCTTGGCAGATACTGGAATGGCTCGCCATTTCCTAATCCAGTTTATTTTACAGATGAGGAAACTGAGGCAAATAGAGTTAAGTGACTTGCCCAGGATCACATAGCTGATAAGTGTGTGAGGCTAGCTTTGCCTCATGAAGATGAGTATTATTGATTCCAAGCCTGGTTCTCTATCGACTGCGCCACCTAGCTGCCCTAGTATATAATAAAGAATTAGAAATAGGGTGACAATGGCCAATGTTAATAATATTAAGAATCAATATCATGTAGCAGAAATATAACTTGCCTAAGATTTAGGAGGCCTAGATTCAAGTCTCATCTCTGACAATAAATAACTATATGATCACATTTAACTTAGCTAGGACCTAACTACATCATTCTCAAATAACAGGATTGAATTCAATTTTTTTTTTAATGTCCTTCTAGCGCTAAACTCCAGTAATGAGAGAATTGAGTTCATCTGCATGACTTCACATATGGGCTCCCAGGGTCTCTCTGGATTTTATGGGAGTATACTAATCCATCGAGAGAATGCTTATATCTTTGTACATCCGCATTTATACTTGTAAATCCCAAAGAAAGCCCTGGCAAGTGAATGCTGCATTCATTAATTACATGAATTGAGCCCTGAAGAGCAGTTTTCCAAGAAAATAATTTGTCATTCTCTTTGAAAATTACTAATTAGGAAGCAAAGTAGAAAGTAAGAAGTTTTTCCTTTATCTCAGATAAGCAACAGACAACAGTTTAACTTCAAAAAAGCAGAATGAAACTACTATGTATTTAAGTTAATAGCTTATATTAAATACTATACAAACTGAAACTTCTCTTTCTCCCTCCTCCCACTTCGGAGTATCATGTTGACTATGGGTTTCAGGGGAGCCTTTAGAAGAGCACTTACAGCTGATGCACTAAGGAATGAATTGGTGCAGTGATACAGCTAATTGAATGAAAGGCACTTTGACTCTAATGCTATTCTCCTCAGCAGGTCCCACTGAGGAAGAAGAAACTCTGAAGACGAACTCACACTATGGATCAGGTGTAGTGTAAGCAGTCTCAGTGTGAATTTACTGCTTTAAGTTTTATTTTCACAGTAGGGTTATTAAACATTTCATTTGCTCATTAGGTACATAATATATGTCTGCAAGGTGCAGGCTCCTCCCATTGCCTCACTGCAGAGGGCCCTCCCATGTAAAATCATTCTCTGTAAGCCATCTTAGGCTTAGCTGTACAGCAAACTGAACAATTTCCTTCAGAACCCTTCGGGGCAATCACCCAGGCTGCTGCTTGTTAGACATTCTCATAGGGCCTCTATTGGATCACACACCTTTTTCTTTCTGCTCTCCTCTATCTGTACCCTTTCTGCTGCTCTCAACCCCTGGTAGTAAGGACAGACTACAATGTTCTGTTTTAGGAGGAATGGAGAGTCCCGGTGACATATAAGGAAATGGGCTGCAGTCCCATTTTACCAATAACTTAAGTCATTCACAAAACCTTCATGTATCTATTTTTCCATCAATTCAACTCGGTTCAATTCAACAAGCATTTGTTATTGAGCCTTTATTAGGTGCTATGGGAGACACAAACAAAACAATGATCACAGTTTGGTTTTAAGAAACTTAAAATTCTTTGGGAAGTTAGGGAAAAACATACAGTGAACATTTTAAAAGTTGCTCCTTCATAATTGCATGAGGACAAATACTATCTTATCCTTTTCCTTTTCAGTATCTTCTGGAAAAATTAGCCTACCTCTCTATATTTCATTTCCTTGACTTCTATCTCCTCTCTTATACCATGTCAATATTGCTTTCCCCCCTGTCATTCTTTCCAAACCATATCCTAGAAGGTAATCAAAGGCTCCTGGGTGCTTGGCCTAATCCAGGCCTTTTCTCAGACTTCATTCTCCTTAACTTCTCTTTAGCATTTGACATTGTGCAATATTCTCGGTGTTCTTGAACCTCTCTTCTGCATCATTTAAGTACATAGAATTAAAGCAATTTAGAGTTGGAAATCATGTAGTACAACCTCCTACCCCAAGTAGGGATTCCCCTTTATAAACATCCTCTAGTTCACATTTATCTTCCCTTTCTCCATTCTATTGACATCTATGAACTTCTATAATTAACTGTGCAAGTTGTTGTATATCTCGGTATTCTTTTGAGGCAGCTCCCCAAGAATGTAACATGGGCCTTCTCAAAATGAGGAATCTAGACTGGTGTGTACAATTTGTCAAAAAGTGTCTATTTTATCTCGTTTACCTATCTTCTGGATATTGTGTCTTTCTAACATGGCTGCAAATGGTCACCTTAACACTGAAACTGCTGGGACAATCATTAAAATCTAAAAAATGATTTAGGAAATGACAAAAATCCAAAGGGATCATCAGCACAAAACTAGTTAAAAGAATTCCAAAGAAAGATTTCTTTAAGTTCCTTTGAGATTTTGCTTATAGGGTTAAGTCTAACTTTGAACCCGAATCATGTATTGGAAAATTTCTCTTGAAATGAAGTATTGCCCCAACTGCCTCTAAATATAGGAGATGATCACAAAAGTAGACAGTGGGGAGATGGGGAGGGTCTCCACAAGATGCGTATGATTTGTATAGTTTTTTTTTTAAAGAGGGCCCTTTATAGGGACCTAGAAACCTGATAGAACTCAAAGTAAAAATACTAATTTCTAATCTAAATGTAAGCAAAGGCTCTCCCTATAAAAGGAGAAGAGATCAGAAAAGGAGGAAGTATTCTTTTACTTTATCCTACTCAGGGTAGATGTCCCTGACTTAAGAAGACAACGAGAGGGATGTTTCTGGATATTTGATCCTGCGCTAGAATTATTCTATTACCTAGCCATAGAACTGAGAAAGACCAGGAAAATAGCAAGCATTTGAGGATGTAAGATACTTCTTATTAATGTGAGATTCTAGTGCCTGGTGACCTCCTTCTAGGTATTCATAGTTTAGGTAGTTTTGTGGACAACCTAAATTATTTTAATATCAGTGTTATTGTTGCAGAAAAGACATGCAATACAAATAAAGTTTCTGGGCATAACCATCTTTGTTTTTACTTTGTTTCCAGCTTCCTTCTTTGGCACAATAACATAGTGAATACAGCACTGGATTTGGAATGTCTAAAACCTGAATCTGGCTTCAGACACTTACTAGCTGTGTGACCCAAGTTACTTTACCTCTACCGGCCTCAACTTCCCCATTTGTAAAATGAAGATAATAATTGTACCTACCTCCCAGGGCTATTATTTGGATAAAATAAGATAAGCACTTTGCAAATGTTAATATGCTATGTAAAAGCTAGTTATTGTTATTAACTTAATTTTTATTACCATAGGCTAACAGACTATTTCTAGTAAGTGAAAGTCTCTTCTTTTGTACCAGTGAAGGAGTCACCTTTCATATGCAAATTTTCATTTAAAAATAACACACCAAATAACCTCCTTTAATTTCTCATTCTGCCTGATTTCTGACATCATCAATTGATGACAGTGAACTACAATCTACCTTAGCCTTCAGAAAAAACCATATTCACTATTCACTAAATGAGAATAAATGGCATTGGGCTATTTTCTGTCTAGAAATAATGGGAAAATCTTGTAAAGATCCAGATTCCGGCCTCCTTCAGTTGCAGGCACAATGTGGAATACTTACAATGCCATCCTAACTCATATTTCCCCAAACATCTTATTAGCATGAAGTGGGCTGCTTTGCTGGTAACCATTTTATATTTTGCATAAATATCATCATTTTCACTTAGTTTAATCAAAGTCAGATTCTTTTGTGGACTCACAAAGTCCCTAATATAGGTCATGTTGTGGGCAATTGAATATGCAAGGTGAAGAAAGGAGCTTCTTTTTTATATCAAAACATCAATTAAATTGTAACCTAATTAGTTAGAACCTAAAAATAAGTGGACTTTTTCTTTCTGTGGCCAACTTTTAAAGAAGAAAGACACAGCTTACAAGTAAACACACTAATATTAGGCATTAACTAACAACAACAACAAAAAAGTTTAGAAGGTTCCTGGGTCAGTAACAGGAGAAGACATCAAGTAGGTCACCATTGCTTTCCCCTGTCCCAGGACACCCAGACTCTACCCCCAAACTTTCTGCCAATACTCCCTAATCATTTTCTCATACTGGCCAGATGCTAACACCCTCCCCTCCCCTCAAGACAAAAAGAAAATCAGATCTTGAATCCCTTGTTCACTCCAACCCTGAGGTTTACTCCCCCTTTCCTTATTGTGATGAGCCACTCCCCTCTAGGCTTCTTGTGCTCTAGAGTATCTACCCTATCTACCAAGATGCACCCTAAGTGTTTCTAGACCTTGCCATATAAGGTACTTTTTCATCCTTACAACTTCCTGGCCTTTTCCATCCTTTTTTCGGCTGAACCTGAATCCTCTTAAATTTGTTATCTCCCCAAATTAGGTTATTAGTTCCTTGAAAGCAGATTGTCTTCCTTTTCTATTTCTATCCATGGGGCTTAGCAGAGTGTTTGGCCCATTGGGACCCTGAACAAATCAGTTAACCTTTCTCTAGAATTCTCTGAAACTCTTGCTCATCTACATTGATAGGAGGAATTTCCTTATTGGAGAACTCCCTATACCAATGAAGTCAGTTTCACATCACCCCTTCTCTCAAAAAAGATATGGGCCTGGAGTCAGAAAGACTCATCTCTCCTAATTCAAATCCAGCCTGGGCAGGTCACTTAACCTGTTTGCCCTAGTTTCCTCATCTGTATAATGATCTGGAGAAGGAAATGGCATACCACTCCAGTATCTTTTCCAAGAAAACCTCAAATGGGGTCACAAAGAGTCAGACATGACTGAAAAACGACACAACAACAAAAGGGTAACTATTATGGTCACTGGCTTGTTTCTCTCCTTCCATTAACTGTTGAACTTATAAAATGATTGGTATTTCTATATTCACCCCCTTTTTCTCACTATTTAATCTTTAACTCCCCTAGAACTGTTTTTTCCCCGACAACTTTAATGAATCTACACTCTAGTGACATCAATCCCAGGATACTTTCTTTCAGATCCCTTCATTATCTTCTGTTCCTGTCCCTCTCTGCTCTGGTATTCTGATATTCAGTTTTTCGCTCTTCCTCATAACTATTTTTAAATTTCCACCTTCCACTGGAGCTCAGTAATCAGAGCTGGGATAGCAGCTTGAGAGATCTTCATTTAATTAGCAAGTCTTCCAGCTGCTCAAACCTTTCCCTGGAAAACCAAGATTTATTTCTTAAAAACAAAACAAAAAACAAAATAAAAAAAAACCAAAGTCCCAAAATATTAAAATTAAAATATTAAATATTAAAATTAAAAAAAAACAATAACCAAAAAAACTATTCAATTTCCCTATGGCAGAATGGATATTTTAGATTTGGAGACTGGAAGACCTGAGTTCAAATCTTTTTTCTTACTAGTGGTGTGACCATGTACCAAGCTTCTTATCCTTTATGTGCCTCAGTTTCTTCATTATTAATGAGTAGACAATAAAACTTAACTGCTTAGATAACTGTTGTAATACTTAAAGGAGGTAATGTGTATGAAACACTTCATAAAACAGAAGCTAGAAGACTAAGAGCTCTGCTAAGCAGAGGGCTCTGGGCTTAATTAATAATTCTTTACATTTTATACTTTAAAGAGGATCTCCACATATGTCATTTCATTTGATTCTATTATGTCCTTCTGATGTAGGTTATTATCTTTATTGAAGACTTGTAGAAGTGAAGGCACAGGGAACATATATAGAAAAATCAATGACAAAAATGGGACCAAAACCTAGGTCCTTTCAGTCCTTGACCCTGTTTGTGCTTGACCCCTCCCTGTCCTTTGGATGCTTTGGAGATTCCACACAGTGCTGCTCACTATTTGCACCTGCAACTAACCCCAAACTCAGATGAAATTCTGGAATAGCTTAAGGTCTTTTGGGGAGTGGAGATAAGACTTGATTCAGAGGAACAGAAGTGAGGGATTTAGGGATATTCCCAGAAAAAGATGAAATTTGAATCTGTCAAGTATTGCCATTTTTACATAGGTGAAAGGCAAAGATAATAAAATTCTGGGTAGTCCACATTTTTGGTCCCAATTACTTGAAAAAAATCATGAAGAAGTTGTTTGGACTAGAATTATCCAATGAGCTATTTCACATATCTAGTGACTTTTGTTAACATCTGTGTTAACATATAACTTGTATGTCCTAGATTCTTAATTATATGTATTGTCAACATCTTGTGACCTTTGTCAGTCTGCTGACACAAATACAGCTGGGGGGGGGGCGGCAGGGTAAAAGGTGGAGAAGGCCTGGATGAAGTACTGGGAAGGCAAGGTGGTGTTGGAAATAGCACTGGATTTGGAAACAGAAGAGCTGAGTTTAAATCTCAGCTGTGCTACTTAACTATTTATTTGATCTTGGGTAAATTCCTTCAATTTTCTGTGCCTCAATTTCCTTATCTACAAAGTGAAGAGGTTTGACAGGGGTATATCTAATGCTTTTAGTAATGCTAAATTCTCTTATCTCAATGCTTCATCAGGAATACATACTTTGCTGCCTTTAAATGTGGATTCCTCAAAAGCAGGTCTTAGAAATGTAATCTTTGCCCAATATACCAAGAAAGTTGTTGTCAGTTTCTGACCCATGATACCAATGAGGGGAATGCTCATACACAGGATAAATATACCGAAAGACACCCAACCCTAACAGTCATGATGCTGATGAACTGCGTGTTTCCTCTGCTTTCCCTCTTCTAAGAATTATCACAATGTACTCAGGAAATACAAACACCAACAATGAAAAGCCTGTGCTTTGGCTGCAAAGAGCCTCATCATAGGTGAGAGATGTGGACTCTGCAGTCATTGACCACAACTGCTGTCTTACTCTACTCACAAGTCAGCTGTATTATCTTCAATCTGTTAAAATTCTCTATATTGGTTTAAATATGAAGTAGTAGGCCATCACTATTAATTGAGAAAAAGAATCTCGGAAGAGTCAAAGGGAGGGAAAAATAAATGATTGCAATTAAAAATGCAGAGATAATTGAGACAAAAAGTTAAAAAGCCTCAAAGGACCTTTGTTTGATCATAAATTAAAACTGAGGTTAACTGCCAAGTTATATGCATTAAACTATGGAGTTAAAATTAGAGAATCATAGTCTAAATGATCATAGAAACAGAAAATGTTTTTACTGATCTCTGTAACTCAGTTGGCTAGGCAATGTCCCATGTTATGTAAGGATAAAACCTTTGGAAGGTACTTTGGAAATAATATTAGGTAGTGCAGAGGTACTGAGAATCATATTATTCCCTTTGGTGTGAATGTGGAGCTGTACTCTAATCTATTTTTTTTTTTTGGCTCTCGCTTTGAGGCCAATTGGACTTGCATCTCATCATCTATACAAAAAAAAAAGAAAAAGAAAGAAAGAAAAAGAAAAAAAAAAGAAAAAGAAATCAAGCCTGGTAGGAGTCCCTTTACTGCAAAGATAATAACATTCCACTTTCTGAGAAGCAATGCAGAAGTAAATAAAGTGAACTTGGAAATAAGAACAAACATACAATCCAATCCCAGGGACAAGTTCAAAGTTAAAGCTGTGAAATCTACAAGGTGTTTAATATGTCACTTGCATTTCCTTTCAGGTCCTTGACAACAAGATTAAAGCTATAAACATTCAGAGTAAGTCCACATTTTAAAACTTCAGAAAGGTGCTTTTTCAAAAAGCTCATTCCCATGGGAAGAGTCATTGACATCTTTGTAAATAAGATGCTGATGGGTTAAAACTCTTGCTTCCTTCAGAACAATAGCTTTTCCTATGAGATATTTCTCAATTAAAGACTGTGCTAACTTGTGGACCTATGAAGGCATCCTTTGTCAATCCTGTATCCCAAGGGAGTCCAAGCTGGAATGGGGGTGAAGGGCTCAAGATCAAAAAGAAAACACACAAAAAGGGCCCAAGATCAAAAAGAAAATAAGGAAACAAAACAAAGAAACAAAAACTACCTCAAATCTGATATTTGAAATATTACCACATAATGGGGCACAAAATCTGGGCAATGTGGGCAAAATTTGTGTCTTCTGCCAAGGATTGGGAAATATGAATACTAGTGGTATAATATTTCCCTTTAGCTTGTCTTCTTTTGCAAGGACAGAGTTTCTTCTCTCATCATTTTTAATAATCATCAAACAAGAATAATGTTCTTAGATTTTATTAAAGCAAAGAGCTGGAGGGAGACCTTGGAGATCATCTAGTCTGACCCTCTTTCATTTTCAGGGAGGAAACTGAGGCTTAGAGAAGTTATCTAATCTATGGCAAATTAATGATAGGGTCAGAATGGGACATATCACCCAACTTCTAGCTCATGGTTTATTTGTTTTTGTTTTTTCCGTTACATCACAATTATCCTCCTCTTCCTTTGTAACCCAAACTTGGTACTCTGCCAAAGAGTTAAATACCCCACTGTATAAATACTGGCTTTTAAGAATAGGCCACCTTCTAAGAACAGCCTGGATTCATTCATAATTTATTATTGCATATAGTGTGAGATGCTGGTCCAAACTTAATTTCAAGGTACATGACCTGAATGTAAAAGATCAGAGAGAGAGGGGGAGAGGGGAAGAGGGAAAAGAAACCCCTTTTATAACCATTGCTAGAGAGATATTTATTACCCAAACAAGGTATAATGGTGATCATAAAAAAGAAGATGGAGAAACTTACATAAAATTAAATAGCATTTGCACAACCAAAATAAATGCAATTATAATTAGAAGGCAAACAATTAATTAGGGAAATATTTATAGCATATTTCTCTGATAAAGATCTATTACCCAAGAAAAATAGTTGGTACAAATATGTAAAGAATGAAAACCATTCCCCAATAGATATGGCTAAAGGTTATGAAGAAGCAGTTCTCCAATGAAGAAATGTGAACTATCAACAACTTTTTTTAATGTTACAAAGCGCTAATAATGAAATAGATGCAAATTAAAGCAATTCTTATGTTTGAGTTGTTATATAATTCAAGGCATATGGTTATTGATAGCTTATATTTTGCAGGGGTTAAAGTGTTGGCCCTAGAATCAGGAGGATTCTTCTTCCTGAGTTTAGATCTGGCCTCAGACACTTACTAGCTATGTGACCCTGGGCAAGTCATTTAGCCCTGTTTGCCTCAGTTTCCTCATCTGTAAAATGAACTGAAGAAAGAAATGACAAATGACTCCAGTATCTTTAAAATCCCAAATGGGGTCATGGAGAGTCAGACACTACTGAAAAATGACTGAACAACAAATTTCATTTGCGTACAATCTATTCATATCCTTTGGTATAAACATCTACAAGGAGGTTTTTTTTTTTTCTCATGTAGTTGTATCAATTTTTTTTAATATGACTTGTCTACTAGACCTTTATCTGGAAAATTTGCTGTAAAGATAGTTTCCCCCCAATTACCTGTTTCTTTTCTATTTAAACTGATTGTTGAAGGAGATATAGTAATGTCATGTTGGAATTGGGAGTTAGTTTAACCAATCAGACAAGTAATTTGGAAATATATCCCCAAAGTCACTCAACTGAGTCATTGACCCAGGAATGCTACTATTAGGAATATACTCCAAGGAAATAAAAGATAGAATAAAAGGTCCAGGACATATATAAACACTTATATCCACACTCTGTGTTGTAGCACAGAACTCAGGGTGGGGGCAAGTACTCATCAGCTGGGGAATATTTGAACCAATTGTGACTTATAAATATAATGGAATATTATTGTTCAATATAACAATATAACAATCTCAGAGAAACATGGAAAGACCTATATGAATAGATTCCAAGTGAACTGAGGAGGAACAATTTATGTAATGAACACAATAATAATGTGAGAGAAACAACTTTGACAGGACTCTAGAACTCTGACCAAAGCACCAACTAATCATTACTTTAACATACTGATGATGAACAATGTCGACCATCTCTTGGCAGAGAGGCGATAGAGATGCAGAATGAGGTATTCATTCTCAGACAAGGTCAATATATTGATTAGTTTTGCTTGACTACATATAGTTGTTACAAGGGGGGCTTCTATTTAAGGATGGGGATGAGTGGTGGGTTAGGGGGTAGTAATAGATCTTTTAAAAAGAACATTAATACAACTTATTAAAAATACACAAAAGAAAAATAAAGTACAGAATGGTATATAAATTGATTTTGTTACTCCCTTGTTAAATGTGAGTGTGTGTGTGTGTATGTGTGTGTATGGTGTATGTATGTATTTAAATATCCTTATAAAACACATTTGTTTTATTAAATATTTATATCACATATTTATATTATACAACACATTGGAACCTAAGCTTATTGTGGTTTATACAAGTTTATTTTTTATTTTTCTTTTTTATTGAAGTGTTTTTGTTTGTTGATGATTAAGTTCAAAATTTTAAAAAAATAAAATTTAAAAGAAGCTAAGCTCTTAAATATAGTTTTCAAAGGTACAAGGCTTCAAAGGGCTATTTGACTCCACATAGCTTAAAACTATTTCCTTACAAGATGGATCCCAGGACAATTTATGCATCTTTGCTAAGTGACTGTGAATTAAGGAAGGTTGTTTTCTTTCCTCTGTCCCTATTTCTAATGCCTGTTGCTTTGCAAACCCTTCTCAGTTCGGTCTTCTTCCACTCTTAACCTTAGTAATCTGCTATAAACCATTAGGTTTAAGGGACTTTTTGCCTTGTATACTTTCTGAAAGACTTGAAAGGTTAAATGATTTATCTAATGTCACACAGCTAGTAAGTGAAGACTGGAACTAGAATCCTTTTCTCTTGACATTTATGTCAGAACTCTTTTTCCTAAATAATGTTTCTGATAGTGTAGAATAAAATGTTTTTCTTTGTTTCTCTCTCTCTCTCTCTCATTCCCTTGCTCTCTCTTTTTCTCATCCTACTAAGTTATGAGACTCTGTAAATATATTTTCTTCATTTGAATTTGTTAATTCCTTCCTTCTTTCACCAAACATTTATTCAGTGCATATTCTATGCAATGCCCTATGCAAGGAATGATTATTTTCCACAACTATATTCACCTAGACTATAAATAACTTCTTTGAACTCTATAGTTTTCATTATATCAACTTGTTAATTAACCTCAGTTTTATTTATGGTCCAACAAAGACTGTATTGGAAGTTTTTTTGTTTGTTTGTTTGTTTGTTTTTTTTTAGTTTCAGTCAGTCATACATTTCTAATTACAACCACAGTCTTTGGCCAAAACCAATAATATTCTGACCTAATTACAGACATTTATTCTTTGGTTTACTCCCTTTCTACCCTTGGTTTCCACAGAGATATTATCTCTCTAATTCATTTTCTTCTATCCCTCTTTCCATTTAACTCACCAGTCACTGCAAAGTTTGCTTATTACTTTTTCTTGTAAATTTTCATTTTTTAACCATTCTGTGTGGTTACAGCAGAGTCCAAAGACTCACTGGTTATAGATCAATCTCTCCTCTTGATTGTAGAGGTGACATAATACAAGGAGAGGGTTTGGGGGCAGGGCTGGGACCAGACCAGAGTTCAGTGTTACTGAATATCTGTTACTGAATATCTTCCAAAATACAATGAACACCAGCCACTTCCCCAAATAATTAGTGGGATAGTTTGGTCCTTCTTCCTGTGAAAGGATTCTTTTTGGAGCATCCAAAGGAATAAACATCTTCCCCAAGACTCCTCTTAAAGGATTTATCTTCAAAATAGTCCCAGTGAAAATGAGTCAAGTTCTCCCAGTCTCATATACTTCCATAGCACATGTATCACCGGCAATAATTAGCTATATGACTAGGCAAATATTCTCCCCATCTGGGGCTCTACAAAATTGGCACTGGTGATGTGTCACAATACATCTGCAGCAAACATTTACTGAGCTATTTTTTTCTTTTTTTTTTCTTTTTTCACCTTTTCCTCAAGAACTTTAACTTGGTAACTTATTGAATTCTACTAAAAGAATTTAAGATGGGAGTCAGCTTGGCATAATGTAAAGAAACATGGATAAGAGAGAGGATTTGAGTTCAATTTTCATATCTGTAATGGATTACCTCTGTGACCTTGGGTGTGTCCCTCATTGGGCTTCAGATTCCTCCCTGTAAAGTGAAGTTTGACCTAGATGATCTCCAAGATCTCTTCTAGCTTTAAATCATAAATCTTAAGCTATGAATTTAATTTTAATTTAAAACAAAATTCCAAGCTGCTGGTGTATATCTGTAATCCCAGTTACCTAAGAGTTCTGAGTTGCAGTGGTCTATACCAGTGGGTATCTGCACTAAATTCTGCATTACTATGGACAGGAGTGGGGAATGATGGGGGCTTGGGGGCCACAATGTTGCCTAATTAGGGGTGAACTCTCCAGGATTGCAGCGGCAAGGTAGGGAGATCCAATTTTAAAAACAAACAAGCTGCTATTAGGGAGGCAAGGAAAGTTCTAAAAAGACCTTTAAATTAACATAAGGATTTCAGCATGAATGGCAGCGGGCTGTAGTATAATGGATACAGACAATTTTCTGTGATTGACTGGTGACGGATCAAATACAACCAAATGTGTGCAAGTGCTGCTGTTATTCACTTGGGCTGAGCAATGAGCGCCATTCCCCTCACCCCCACCTCTGCCTGTGACTGATTTGGATAGAACGGAGTAGTCTTGTATTACTCCCTGATGAAAACTGCTAATGGTTGCCTACAAGTGGCTGGGCAAAGGCACTTGGACTAATGTAATGCAGTAATTTATGGGCAGTTTTTTATGAAAGCATATTTACCGAAATGAGGGCTGCCAAAAAGATCAGGTTACAGCAGGAATACATGACTTCCCAACTAGCCATAAAACATAAATCAGAAGCTGTTGCTGTCCACTGTCAGCAGCTGCTTCCCTCCCCACATGATCACTCTTCAGACAAATTGAATCACAAGCCACAATTTGTAGGGGGAAAAATCAAACTCAATTTCGCAGTACAATGAAGTGAGTCTGGGGCCTGTCATGTCCACTGACATATTGATCCTTGGAAGATTGAAAAGATGGGAATGGCCTGGGTTCTTATTTTTTTAAAATACATATATAGAAAAGGAATATATAAATGGAGGGAAATACATCACTTAAGCATCCTTACAAAGATGCAGGGGCTTGAAGGGGCTCAAGTTATAAACCTGGACCACAATATAAAAGCCACTATTAAAAGGGTCACATTTTCTTTCCCCTTAGACTTAATGCTTCCGAAGACAAATGGCCTCCTAATCCAGGTTCATTTAAAGTGCAGCTGATCATTTCAACAGCTAAAAGGAATTTTCGCTGGGGAAAGGAAAAAAAAATCCCCTTTCTTGGCCCTTTGTGGAATTTATGTCAGATCTATAATGCAATAAGCCCAACATTCCATCAAACATTTTCTATTTAACCTGAAAGGGGACTAAGCCAAATCACTTATATGTCTGTGTCTGTGATTTGCAAAGTGAAGTGGCTGCAGTCACAATGGAATGCGTAAAGGAAAGATTGCCCAGTTCTTCTCATCTTCGGATTAAGCTTTAGAGAGCAGGAGCACTCTATCACAGGGTGCTGATGAAATTGTTAGAAGCGCCATAAAACACCTAGGAGTCAGTTAAGCTAAATACTCTAGCTCAGCAGGGGAGGAGAGGGGAGGGGGAAGGAGAGAGTGAGGGTAGGCTTTCAGGTAGGCTGAATGCCAGTCACAATGACAGCAAAATGATTTCCTAATTATTGCTGACCAGATCATAGCTGCAGAATGCTTTCCATGGATGACAGCAAATCCTCCTCCCTTCCCTTAACAAGCTCTGCTTTATGTACCACCAAAGTACATGACACCATGTACCTTTCATGAGAGGACAAATAAAGTGCCTCAGAAAGTTTCATATATGGAGTTTGGGGAGCCTGGGAATTTCAGAGATAGAAGGAGCCTTAAGGGTTCTTCCAAAATCCTAATAAACAAACTATCTAGAGTGCCAACTTTGAAGTCAGAGAGATCACAGATCTAGAATGAGAAGGGTTATTATAGGTCATCTAATTCAACCTCTCCATTGTACAGGTGGAGAAACTAAGCCCAAAGAGGTAATGTAACCTGCCTTAGGCACACAGGTAGTAAGCATCAAAAGTAGGATTAAAACCCAGGTCATCTGACTTCAGAGATAATGCTCTTTCTACTGTACAACACTGCCTCCATTTGGGTTCAGTTTCTGAATTCTTGTTTTAGATGCATGCTAGCTGTGTGATTCTGGGCAAATCACTGAACTTCTCAGTGCACCAAAAGTACTCTAAGAATAGTTATAGATTACATGTGAGTCTCAGATTTGTATCACTGGAGAGAGTTTTTTGCTATACCTATGAAATCGCACATTGAGATAAAAAAGGAAACTGAAGCCTTGAAAATTTGAAAAAAAAAAAAACAACTTGAAAACTTGTTCAAGATCAAACAGCCAAACAGCTAGATAACTAAATGTCTTAAGCATAGATCCTAACTTTTATGAAGGAAAAAAATAAAAACTCATTTGGCATATACTTTATAAATTAACTGCCTCATTATTTTCTAAAGCAATGGCTTATGGCTAATAATAATAACTATATTAATAATTATGTATTTCTCTATTTTTATATTAAAATTATTTACAATATTTTAAATGTCTACTGGAGAATGACTCTACTTCATCAATCACTTTGACGACAGTCATGATTTTCTTAGAATTGAAATTTGCTGAAAGCTTCAAGTATTTCATCTTCAAGGCTAGGAAGTCTGTGGTTAGTGTCATTGCTAATACATTTGTCAGTCTGCTAATTTTCTTTTCCCATGAGGAAAAAAAAAAAACAGCAGCCCTCCCTTAAAAGCATACTATTTACCATGTGTCAGAGACACACACAGGAATATGCTATTTGGAAATCATGAAGTGAGACATTATAAAATGAACAGGAATCACATTGAAACAATGGAATTGGGGGTGAAGACAGAGAACAAGAGACATTTAACAATCCTGAGAAGAGAATCAAGGATGTTATTAGACAGAGGGAAAAACAACTGAAGAGAGAAGTTAAAAGAAATATAAAATACAATAGAAAACTCAAGTTGAAAAGAGAAGGTACTGAAAAAAAATTAGAAAAAGCAATTCTAATGATAATGATGATGATGGTTGACATGTGTACAGCAATTTAGGGTTTAAAAAGCACTTTACATACATTATCTCTTTTGATCCTCCTAACAACCCTGTGAGGCAAGTAAAGCAAAAATGTGACAAAGAACATATCAAACACACAAGACTGAAATCAAAGGAGAAAAATGTGGGGGAGGGCGGAAGAGAAAAGAAAACCTCGTGAGAGTCTATTGGGTAAAGACTAAATAATATCCACAAGCCTTGTTTACATTTTTGGTTGGGATACCAGTTCTTTAAGTAAAAAATACTCTTGGGAACAACAGTTTTGACTGCATTTCCACAAAGTTAGCAAAATGTGGTAATCATAAATGTGTTACTAATTACATATTTCTTTAATGCAAAGTCTAAGATGAAAATATTTTCAGCAAGCATAGTGATAGACTTTTCAATAGGAAATTTGATGTTACTAAAACTGAAGTAAGGAATCCCCAAACCTAGTAAATGCTGCTACCACTCTCATCTTTTCATTTCCTGTCACCAATAGCTTCACTGAATGGTGAACCATCAATGGGTGTTCCTTCTCAAAGCCATGTGCCTTTTTGATGACATCTGTAACACTTAAAGTTGGGCTTTATATGTTGTGTTGTAAGAACAGTATGTTGAATAACCAGAATCAAATCCCTAGTAAAAAATGAGTCTTAGTTTTCCAGAATCCCATTCCCATTGTCTATTTTCTATTTTATCTGCACAAAATATTACCCAAATAAAGAATCATAGGATCTTTGTTGGAAAGGACCTCAGAGGTCATCTCATCCAACTCATGTCTTCCCTCTACAATGTCCATTCAGGAGCCCAGTCTTTCTTGAGACAGCACATTCCGTGTTTGGATCACTCTAATTGTTCAGAAGTTTTTACTGACATAAAACCTATGAATGCCTCTTTTCAACTTTTATACATTGCCCCTGGTTAGTCTCGCTGTAGTCAAGCCAAAGAATATGAGTACGTTTTCCATAGAAAATTTAAAATAGATTTTGGTTCGTATAGTTGACTGTTATTAATAAAGGAAACATGAATTTGGAAATTAAAAGCATGTTTTAAAAGAATTTGGTCATAAAAGCTTTATAATGTCAGATTGGATAGAGGAAAAAATGTAATTTTTTTGTTTTACTTATTGGTTTATATTGCCTGACCAGATAATTTTGGGATATTAGCTTCCACCATACTTAAATTTCTGATGGTCCACTTATATTTCAGACAGGGGAGAAGGCATGAACAAGACTACTTGGCAAGCCTTTCTAGTATTTCCCAACTTCATCATCAACTTCACCCTTCCTGCATTAGTTTAGGGCCTCAAGAAAAAAGTGTCTCCACTCCAGGAAAAAAAAATAGAGACTTCTGAATATTTAAATGGAATTGGGGGTAAGCACGGAGTAAAAGAGATATTTAATAATCTTGAAAAGTGAATCAAGGATGGGGTTAGTGAGGAAAACAGCTGATAAGATGATTCTTTAATTGGCATGGCAGGTTATCCAGCCATGGTGTGTGTTGAGGTGCATGCTAGTAGTTTAGAGTCCTCTACTTAGCACAAATCCAGGAATAATGTGAATCTCAGGCACTAGAGTCCATCACATCATATCTTCTTAAACTCTTCTCCACTTGCCCATGAAGTTAGCACAGCATTTTCTATTAGAGACTGGAATCTCCAATTACTTTAGAAACATCTGTTAAATACAGAGATGATTTCTAAAGAATATAGCTCAGTCTAACATTTTATATATGTATGGATTACACTACAGTCTGATGTCTCATACAAGTATGGGAGTGACTGACAATGCCTTAGGCACAGTTGTCAATAAAGGGGAATTGCCATGCTAAAATTCTGTGGTAGAGGATTGGAAAGACCAATACTGCCACTCTGACGTGTTAAGTAGGTTTTAGTTAATTGTATGGACTCATGTTCCATTCACTGTATTTCTTGAGGATTAGCCCAATTCAATTCCCCATGCATCTTTTAGAGGACTTTACTTAAAAAAGGAAGAAAGAAAAGAAGGAAGGAAAGAAGGAAGGAAGGAAGGAAGGAAGGAAGAAAGAAAGAAAGAAAGAAAGAAAGAAAGAAAGAAAGAAAGAAAGAAA
>NW_020954569.1:72429590-72437320 GCF_900497805.2 Vombatus ursinus | reverse complement strand
AAAGAAAGAAAGAAAGAAAGAAAGAAAGAAAGAAAGAAAGAAAGAAAACCTTTCTATCAGTAATGAGGAAACTAATGTATCTATTTGATAGTAATATCTGTAAGATGACAAAATGTAAAACAACAATAGGAAATGGGACGACAATTTTCACAGATTTAAGAAAATATATATCGTTAGCTCCTCTATAATCACTTATCAAGTCCTCAGGTTCTTCACTCTTGCATGATACCCTTTCTTTATGCCAGCCCTCCTGCTAATCTCTCCAGACCCAACATCTGTCTAGACACTGTGGGGTTGCGGAGTCTCTGGTGAGCATATCTTGAGAACACTTCCCAACAAACAGACAGCCTGAAATATTAACTAAAAGACAGATCAGTGGGCAATTTCAAAAGGGAATGAAATCCACTGCAACTACCAAAGAGATATTTAAAATCAACTCCACAAATATTGGTTACAAATACAGGGAATATTGATATAGACAGAAAGAACATATTACGTACCTGCTTATCTACATGGGTAATACCACTACCAATAACAGTACCTTCAAGTGGGAAGACTGATGATGCCTCCACATGTTTCAATGTGTCCAAACATGGCACTTACCTGTCTGAGACAAAAGTGGTGTGTAAGGGACTTTTGGTTCTATTGCACTCATTGGTGGAGGTAGCAAGGGGTTGGCAAAGCTGCGGAGCGGATGAGTGGGTCGAACACAGGCTGTGGGGATGGTCCTACTTGGAGCCTCCTCACTGCTGGGGTGCTCAGGCTGTGTCTGGGGCAACATGGGTGGTTGCTGGGGCGTTGGTCCTTCACTAACCGCTGTAAGGAAAGCAGAAAATGAACATTATGCAAGGGAGACGTTAGAGCGGTAACAAAGGGCGATCAGGTGTTGATCTCAGGGAGCTGACAACAATTACTCTCCTTCAACACTGTGGAAATAACCAGAATCTGTACTCAATTAGCAAGATTAGTTCAAAGAAAAAGCTAACAATTAGCAAAGGATTCCTCCTCTCTATCTTTTATGTCTGGGTGAGCCACCCTGCAGCCCACCCTCCCTACATCCCAGGGTCTCTGTCTCCTTCCTTCCACTCAGCTCATTTTCTCTTTACATGTTGTTTCTGGAGCAGTTTTTGTTCTCTTTTTCCTGGTCACATCTTATGGAGCTTTCCCTAAGAATGAAAAAAAGCTAGTCAGAGCTCTGGAATTTTTTTCCATTAATCCGTCAATTAATCAATAAACATTTATCAAGCTCTTACTATGTGCCAGGCACTGTCATAAGTGCTGGTGATACAAAGAAAGGCAAAAACGTGGTCCCTCCCCTCAAGGAGCTCATATTATAATGGAACCAATTTTCTTCCCTTTAGAGCAGGGTCCTTAACCTGACAGTCTCGAACTTGTTTTTAGGGGAAAAAATTGATAACTGTCTCTGAGTATAATTGGTTTCCTTTATAATCACATTTAAAAACATTACTCAGAGAAGGGGTCCATGACACAAAAAAAGGTCAAGAATACCTGCCTTAGAATGACAGCATGGGTTTGAGTCTGACTTCTTTTCATACCAAGTAAGAAATCTTATTCCCATTTTCTTTTTTTCTCACCATCCTCCCTACTGTTATTCCCTGCAATATGAGTAGGTATTCATTTAAAAAAAGTTACAAATACCACACTGCTAAGATCTTTGTTTCAGGAAGGCCAGTAAGATATATTTCACTGCACCCTACATTGGCTGCTTTGGCTAGGCCCTATAATCATAAGTGATGAGATGGGAGAAATATTATTTCATCTTATATAACTAGCAGTATCAGTAAAATCCAATGTGCCAAACCTGGCTTCAGCTGCATGATTATCTCACAGCCAATATGCCAATTCTTCTGTGATTTAAACATGCCATGTCAACTGTCAAACAAATCAGTTACCCGTTGCTCAAAGGCATCTCTAATAAAATGGTACAAATAATAATCACTATCATTATCTTCTATATCAAAAGAAAGACACAACTAGCTAAAACTTATTTGTGCATGAATCTATCCAAACAGGTTTCCTGGTGGTAGAATTATGATTCTTCCTTTTTTGATAGCAAACCTTATAATTTTCAGTCAGATTACTTTACTTGAGGTTTTGCATAGTCATTTGTAACAGTCCAAAGGAAGGGTGGAAAACTTCGTGGTGGGGAGCCCTGGCTTTTCCTCAAAGAACAGAGCTAGGCTAGCTAAGACTAAAAGCTTCAAAAATACTAAGGGCATTTTGATTGTGCTTTAACCTACACAAGAAAAAAAAATAAATGGTACTAATTTGAACTTAAATTAAAATAGCTATATAAGAAGTATCAGCCTATTCAAAGTAAGTGAGGTACTTTAATGATCTCTTGCCCAAGTTTATCATGACTGCTCTAAGTGGTAATCCTGCCCATAGCAGTGGGGAAAGGAAATTTCTCAATTTTGAGTGACAAGGATAATTTCAAGATAATTATTCCACTTTGTAAGATAATTTCCAGCCAACTTCTCACTGGGAGGTTCTGAAAGAACAACAAAAGGGCAGAGAAGATGGACAAGAAGCCTAACCAAACTGGTGGGAGGAGGATGAGATTATAAAACATCAAAATACGACACAGAAATGCATTGAATGGCAATCGCACAAAATGTTATTTTGTGAAGAAGTATTTTCTTCAGGAAGAAAGGGAGGAAGGAAACAACTATTATATCAAGTGCCTTCTATGTGTCAGGTACTGTGCTAAGCACTTTAAAAATACTATCTCATGTGATTCTCACAACAACTCTGAGAGGTAGGTGTTATTATTACCCCCATTTTATAGTTGAGGAAAATGAGGCAGACAGAGATTAAGCAATTTGCCCAGGGTCCCAGAGCTAGTATGTGTCTAAGGCTGGATTTGAACTCAGGTCTTCCTTACTCCAGGCCTAGAACTCTATTCACTGGATCACCTAACTGCCTCTGAGCTTTTTCAAATCTATATGATCTTGGGCAAATCATTTATGTTTTCTGAGCTTTAGTTTGTCATCTGTAAAATAAGAAGGCTGAACTAGATGAATGGTAAAGCCCCTTTCAGCTCTTGATATAAGGGCCCAAGTCCATATCAGTGGACAAGCAACCCTTCAATTCAAACATTCTATAACTCTCTTGTTCCAATAGTGGGGGAAGAAAATAAAGATAATTTTAGAAATAGGTCAGGACATAGTAAATAAATAGAGAATCTAATGTATTTTGATTCCATAGATTTGAATCTGTCATTTAACCTCAGAGGCTGAAGGGAATGATGAAATTGGGGGAATGAGGCAAATGTGGGAACTTAGAATATTTAAAAGAAAAAAAAAACACGTCAAATCCACTGGAAAAAAATGTTGCCTTCTTAAAGAATGACATATATCGGGATACCTAGGTGGCGCAGTGGATAGAGCACTGGCCCTGAGGTCAGGAGGACATGAGTTCAAATCTGGTCTCAGACCAGACACTTGACACTTACTAGCTGTGTGACCCTGGCCAAGTCAACTTAATCCCAATTGCCTCACCAAAAAAAAAAAAAATTTTAAAAATTTAAAAAAAGAATGACATATCTCCATACATATCAGCAGAAGAAATAAACAATAGCAAAAAATAATAGTCTGTATAAAATTAAAAATAAAATAAAAATTGACCTGGATATGGAGAGAAAGTAATCAAATTAAAATAGTCAAATGACACATTTAATGGAGAATACTGTCCATTAAGGGGGTCTATGACATAACAAATAGAGAGCCTTCCTTGGATTCAGGAACACAGTTCTTTCACTAAGTTCATTTCTCTGACATGTAATGTGACCCTAAGCAAGTCACTTAACATCTCAGTCCCCCCAGGTCACTCTCCAACTCTATAAATTACAGAAAGGTTAAAAATCAACACAATTGGAGGAAGTTTACAATGAGATGTTTTACACACTGATAAAATCACAAGTCAAGATAATAAAAATTAATAATAATAATAAATATCAAGGTAAAACAACAACAACGAAAACCCAGCAATAGTCACAAAGCCATGCACATATTATTACCCCTAGATCCTTGGGATTGAATAGTCCACGGTGTCAAAACAAGAGAATCAAATTGTCTGATTTGAAGCAGCAGAATCAAATCATTGGAGTCAGCATAGACTGTAATTGCATGTTTAAGACATCTTTTCCCCTTTATAACTTAGAAAAACAGCAAAAACCTGGGGTATACAAGTGAAGCAACAGAACACATAGGTGGTGGAAAGTCCTACTGTGGCTCCTCCCCCCACCTGCCCCCAGGTTCTATTCTAGATTGTAAGCTATCCTTTAAAACACCTAGCACATGGCTTGTACAATGTAGGCATTCAGATCTTCCTTGAGCTATACTTGTGAAAGTATGAAATTCCTTACCTAAAACATATATATGCACAATCATACTCTCCCCTACTCTCCCCACCTTCCCTCTTTCTGGTTTTACTGTTCCTTTTTGTTTGTTTGTTTTTGTTTTTTGGTGAGGCAATTAGGGTTAAGTGACTTGCCCAGGGTCACATAGCTAGAAAGTGTCAAGTGTCTGAGGCCCGATTTGAACTCGGGTCCTCCTGACTCCAAGGCTGGAGCTCTATCCACTGTGCCACCTACCTGCCTCTTAGTTTTACTATTCTTATAACTAGTTTTGTCTTGATTTTCCCCAAAGTCCCCCTCCTTCTCCTTGTCTGCTGTATTACTCTTCTGGGGAACTTTCACCCTGAGGTCCTCCTGTATTCATTGATGATACCCCTCACCACCATCGTTTTGGGAAGGACCCCAGCTTCCCTCTCTCCTTTCTGCCACCCTTATATATGTTGTCTTCCCAATTGTAAGTTCTTTGAACATGGTACTGTCTTAGATGCTTATATTTTCATCCCCAGGGCTTAGCACAGTACCTGGCACATAGAAATCACTAAATAAATGTTTATCTGTCTATGTTTCTATTTATCAGGTATCTATGTCAAAGTCATTCAGGTAACTTTGGAGATTAGGGACCTTAAAACAGGTGGGTAAACTTTTACTTTACTGAATATTCCTCATTTTGTTTATTAAGTGAACTGATAAGACTTCTCCACCAAGAGTCACAAGTGGTTTCTGCTTGACTGAGAACAGTGAGCACATTCCAAGGCATATTCTCTACTCAGAAGTCTGCCTGTAGATGAAAGTTAATTACTTTAGGTAGTTCATGTGATTGGGAATATATTTAGCTTCCAGGAAAACAGGGTATACATTTTCCCCCCCTCATTACCTAAGCAAACTGAAATGCTTTGCATGTTCTATTACATTGTACATAAAATAATAAATGTTCAATAAATTTTTGAAGGAATGAGTACATGAAAAATTCCTCTTGAAGTTTTTAGAAAGGCTTGAAATGACCATTATCTCATTGTTTGGATGATCCTACCAATTTCTTCATTTTTGTTCAAAGATACACAAAATACGGAAGTACAGAAGTTGATTTATTAAAGTCGAGTTACGGTAGAGATAATATGCATATACATATGTATGTTTGTATGCATAAAGGGGTGTGCTGGAACCAACTTGAAAAAGTCCAAAATAGGTAATTATTAAATTTTCAGTATAAGCATTTACACATCAGATATCAGCTACAACTGACAGCTTAATTGTTGATCTTACAGATTTATGAAAGTGAGGGAGGAAATGTTAGTAATCTAGAATAAACTTAAAAAGGGTGTCTTGAGTTTTGTGAGATCCTGTAGTTAAACATTTTAACAGTACACTCTTGTATGAACATCTCTATCTTTCAACCTCTATCCATATCTTTTTATTGATGGCACTATCAGAGGAAGAGGACTACATGTTTTAGAATATGAATGCAACAACTCAAATTGTATACAATTGTATTTTATTTTTATTTGTTTTGATTTTGGAATGAGTTTTTCTTGAATGAGCTAACTTTTATTGAGAAGATACTACCAGTAGCATATGCTGCATTCTTAGGAAACAAAGGAAAGGAGGAAGCAGGAGGCCGGCAGCTGGAGGCAATGGGAAGAGCACTGGAAGATCTGGAGCCAAAGGACATGAGTTTGAGTTCTTGCAATACTTTATTATGTGCTTGAGCTTAGCCAAGTCATGTAACCGTTCTGGGTCTCAGTTTGTTCATCTGTAAAATCCCAGGCCTTGACTCAGTAACTTCTAATTTTAGAATTTATAATCCCAGGGCAGCTAGGTGGCACAGTGGATAGAGCACTGGCCCTGAAGTCAGGAGGACCTGAGTTCAAATCTGACTCAGACCAAACACTTGACACTTATTAGCTGAGTGACCCTGGGCAAGTCACTTAAACCCAATTACCTAAAAAAAAATAAAAATTTACAATTCCAATTTTTTTTTACAATTTTACAATTTCCTTACAATTCTAAATCTATAATCCTCAAGGAGTTTGCATTTTAATTGGCTAAAAAGGGATAATGCAGGAGATATTCATTAAGAACACAGGAGAGAAGAGTATGAATGGAAAATAATTAGCAGCACTTAATCAATACCAACTGTTACAACAAGCATTTACAAAGGGCCTGCTGTGTGTGCAGCACAGTGCCAAGATCACACTGTGCATGTGATACATATTAAGGATGCTCCTGCTAATTTAGCCAGGAAGGGATACTAATGTGTCTACCTGCAGTCAACATATACTTTCTTTTACAAGGCCAGACCATCCATATGCTCTATATGAACCTAATAGAAAAGACCACAGGTTCATGGACTTAGAGGGGAAAGGAACAGGAATTTTAGATGAAATTTATTTCACAGGGGCAGCTAGGTGTTGCAGCGGATAGAACACTGAGCTTGGAATAAGGAAGACTCATCTTCCTGATTTCAAATCTGGCCTCAGACAGTAGCTACGTGACCCTGGGCAAGTCATTTAACCTGTTTGCTTCAGTTCATCTCTAAATGAGCTAGAGAAGGAAACGGCAAGCTACTGCGGTATCTTTGCCAAGAAAACCTCAAATGGGGTCACAGAGAGTCCCAAATGATTGAATAACAAAAATTCACTCTCCTTTTTCAGATAGGCAAACTAAGATTCAGTGAGGTTAAGTGATATGCCCGACGTGACATAAGTAAGAATTGGCAGAGCAGGGCTTTAATCCCATTCATCCAACTGCAAATAAATTTTACCCCCACTTCCAACAGTGCTGATTAATTTTCCAAAAGTTGTCATAGCTGTATGTTTAGAGTCTGGAGGCTTCTAGTCATCCTTCAGTAACAACACTCCCCAACTTATTTTTAGAGAATATGTTTCATCTAGTTCTTACAAATAATTCTACTCTCTGGAAAAGGTGCACACTGAGGAACGGGAGAATAAATTCAACTGCTTCCTGACAGATTTTTTTTTTGATGCCTTTTAATTCTAACCTTGCTATAGTAAGAGAATTTATGGTTTCTTAAAGCTGTCTCTGATGGGTTGGAAAAAAATACAACTTACCTCACAAACATATTTTATCTATGTTACCATCTTATCTATTTCAAATCAGCTTAATACAAAAGCCACTGAGTCACCTGTCCTTAACTAAAAAATGAAAGCCATGAAATCAATGTGGAAATGCTATATTTGAATGGGAAAAAAAAATCAAATGGAAGAGGGGAAAGAAAACCCACATACATAAAATTATCTTGAGAATAGGTTTTTTTTTCAAATCCATTTATCATCTATCTATCTATCTATCTATCTATCTATCTATCTATCTATCTATCTATCTATCTATCTAT
>NW_020954569.1:72361373-72429580 GCF_900497805.2 Vombatus ursinus | reverse complement strand
TATCTATCTATCTATCTATCTATCTATCTATCTATCTATCTATCTATTCCTAAAAAAAAAGATGCTACTAGTAGAATCTCCTAGCCAGGAATTAGCTCTTACAGATGGAAAGGTATCACATCACTGATTTAACTAAGTTAATCTAATGATAGGTTTGGCAGCAGAAGGCAGAAGCATTTAGTTAAGTACTGGCTAATCAAGATTCAATGAGACAATGTTACAGATAACTAAGTTGTGATAAACAAGTTAATTAGAGGATAATAACACTCCTTTGCTACTTTAGGAAGATGACAGAAGGTGTTAGCTTCTAGCATTCCCAATATGACTTTTGTTAATTGCTGAATTTCAGAATTTTTCCCCTTCCTCTGCCTTGACAATAGAACTGACTTTTTTAAAGACTCCCATTGGAATATTCCATAAATATTTAAATAGGATCTGGAGGATGGAATGAGTTGGTGGTATAAATTCTGATGTTCTTAAGATGCAAAGAGAACTTTCCTAGGACTAAGAAAGCAGACTAACTCCCCTCTGACACTGTCAGATTTAGCAGAATGCTCACATAGAAAGAAATGAAAATATATTACACTGACTTCTTCCTGTTCCGAAGCCTCGATCAACAGCAAGTGTTGGGAACGGCACAGAGCGGAGAGTGAACTGAGGATGAGGGTATCCACATGTTGGAGATGGCAAGATTCCTGGGTACTGGGCACTTTCTAGTGTTGGCACTGGGATGGCACTAACAACAGCTGCAAAACAAAGAATGGAAATTAATTTTATTTTAAATCCCAAATATTTCCATAAAAAACAAAAAGGACACAGACAATTTTGACAGAAGAAAAGTGTACATTTATCCCTTCCATGTTGTAGGTTTTAGGGATATGGTGCCCCTGAGATTTGGAATATCTCATAACATTTTTTGGCCTTCACTTCACACCAGAGAAGAAGTCTGATTTTTTTTTCTTTTATGGGATGTTGATATTATACAATACCATACGTATGTTTTATGCATTTCTGAGTTTCTGAACTTTTGCTGTGTTGTCTGCTGGCCTTCATGTGTCATCTATGGCTTCTGTAAAATTGCTGGTTTAATTTCTTATGCTAACTTGCGATATATCAAAACTGTGATGGGGAAAGTCATGATGTGGAAGGGATAACTCTGTGTGTGTGTGTGTGTGTGTGTGTGTGTGTATAACTTTAAAGTGCTACATAAAAGCTAGATTTTATATTAAATTATTATTATTACTATTATTACCTGTGATTGTGGTCCTCTAAAACTTTAACGATTTTTGTTTTTATAATCACTTCCATTTCCAAATATGTCCTTCCCTCCTTCCCTATCCAGAAATCCATCCCTAATAAGACTGAATAAAAATGAAAGAACAAAATTTCTGCAATATATGTGTTATATCTATCAATTATATAGTGCTTTGAGATTTACAAAATATTTTTGATCCTCACAATGACCCTGGGAAGTAGATGCTATTATTACACATATTTTACAGATGAGGAAACTGAGGTATAAAGAGGTTAAATAATTTGTTCAGAGTCACATGGACTGAATTTGAACTAAAGACTTCCTGACTCCAAGTCCAATGCTCTCTCCACTATGCCTCTGTATAGTGGATATGCTTCAACTAACCAACACATCAACTGAATCTGACAGTATGTCAATGTTCATACCAAATCTTCCACCTCTCCAGTGAAGGGACTGAGGTGCATTTTCTTGTCTCTTCTTTGGGGCTAAACTTGGTCATTATAATTAACCAGCATTCAATATTTTTTTTTAAATGGAAAGTATTACTATTTAAGTTCACAAAATATTTCAATAATGAAACTATGGACTTCATGCAATAAATATATAAATCTACATGTAATTAGCTTTTTTTAAAAAGAAATCAGATTGCTACAGTTGATTCAATTATTTTTGGTCACCTTATAGAACCAATTAGGACAAAGCATAGTCATTCACATTGATTGACAGCTTTTTATGCTTTCCAACAATATAGTGGTCAGTACAATTGGTTTTGTCAGAAGAAAAATGATAGATCCAATGACATACTCTCAAAGATAAGCTAGAGGTAAAATCACTTGCATGAATTCTAACTGCTTCTCTATTATTCTGTCAGGAAAAAAATAGATTTCCACAGCCTGGTGCCTAATCACACTGTTAAAACTAAGAAGCTTAAATTCCATCCAACCAAGAAAGAAAGTCAATTTGACTGATTTGGGATCTTTATGAAAAATGCTCTTTTTCTTATGGCATTCCTAAGTCTTTAGGATTTCAAAAGAGAGGATTATTAGTAGCTACTGACACTAGAATTTCTTCCTTCTTCTCTGTGAAAGTAGGGAAGGAAGTGATGGTGAAGGTGATAAAGGAAAATAATGCCTTTATATAAGGAGAATCAATAGCTCACATAGTGTGAAAAGATAAACAGATAATAAATATTGTGGACTACAGGTCAAGATTCCACCACAGCAACTATCATAGAGTATTTAATTCAAGCTATCTGAAGTTACCTAATTAACTTACATAGCACCTTTTTTTCTGTACTTCAAAAACATTAATTAATCTGCTGTCTTACCAGTAGAGGTATGTCATAATGATCTTCCTTCTTAAAGATGATTAATTTTGAATGCAAAGATTAAATGACTTGGCCAGAACAATAAGACTATAGCTTTGATAGCGTTTGATAGGGACTTCAGGGATCCAGATTTAGATTTCTGTTTCAAATGTGCTAGTCAGTAGAGAATTCATTCAGCAAATATTTGTGGAGTACCTACTATGTGTGTGGACTTCTATGAGGCATGTTGGAGGGGGGTGATACATGAGCTCTCACAGACCTGGTGGTCATGTCTTCACTTTTGACTCCTACTCAAGATGCATGGGGGCTATTAAGTGCTAGAATTTCAAAAATAAAACTATCTGATGATTTCACACTGCAGATTGGCTCAGTGTCCAGCAACCTGCCTTTGATGAGAATCCTCAGTTTCCCAGGTCTTTATTTTCACTTGTGAAGCATTCAGATGTATAACCCACTTTTGAAAAAAAAATACATATATATGTAATACTCCTGCTGTTTAGAAGATGATTATTGAAAAGATGATAATTCTGTATCAAAATTCACAAAACACGATGTCTTAAAGTCTCTCTTGATTTTTCTACTTCAATTTAGACTTGGGTGGGGAACAACAAAATACGAAAATCACACCATAACCAATATTTATCATGATGCTATGTTTATATGGACCAGCTAGAGAAAGATAGTGTCAATTATTTCCAATAAATCTTGGCTCAGTGACCAAAGAGGAGAATTCTATTTTGACACAGCTTGCTGATAATTGAATTTGTATCTGACATTAATGTACTAAGAGCTTGGAAATAGAAATTCTCCCATCAAATTATGTAGCTCCTTTAGCACTAACAGTTTGATATCAGAAATCCAGTACAACTTTTAAAAATGTTTAACTAAATATAACTGATGGGGAATATGATGTAGAGATTATTTAGGCTAGATTCCAAGAAGTAAATACTTTGTAGTTCCTTAAATAGTTAAGCATGATACTTTCAAAATATGTTTTTTCTCATTTTTGAGGTATACGAGGAAAAGTGGTATGTTGAAGTAAGAAATTGTTTCATCTCATTCCTTAATCTTTATCTTCTTTCTATCCTTTGTGCAATGATCTAAAGCTTGCCAGGAACTGCAAAGTAATATTAATTTATAAATATGAATTTCATATTTAAGAATATGATTTTTTTGTATTTCCTGATCTTCATTAAAAAAAAACAGATGGCATGGAAGAGTAACATAATCTTTTTTACTTAAACTTTTATGCATGCTTTTTATTTTTATATCATCATTATTTGCAGAAAAAGCCCCTATCACCTCATACAGTGAGCCTTCCCTTGAAACAGGGGAAAAAAAAAACCAACAACCCAAAAAGCTTATAGACTGTGTCTAAAAGTGTATGCAGCATTATATGCCCATAGTTCTCCATCTCTCCCATGAATTGAGGGAGAAAGCATGCTTTTCTATAAGAATTCAAAAACTTTTTCATCCAAGGAAGCTTGGGAAAGGAATTAACTTTCAAGAAATTGTTTTCATTTGCTATGCCTAATCTTGCCTTTCTCACCGAGGGTAGGGTAATGTACAAAGGAATTGTGCCACTGTTGCTTCTAGAGTGTTATCTAGTGTCTACTTTGTTTATTGGTGGAAGGGAAGAAGAAGGATTGTGCACATATTGAAAACCTTAATGGATAGATAGTGATGAAACAACTAGTGAGACACAATATAGGTAGGAGTTTTAGGAATTGTCTTCCTACATTTAGGAACCATATATAAAAGTCACTCTGAGGTTAGAATCTCAAGGAATGATTGGAAGACTAAAGAGGTCTGTGATATAACTTGGAGATGAGAAGGGGTTGCCTGACTTTTGAACTTGATCCAGATGCAAATCATGATTTAATAAGTCTTTACTTATACAGAATTTCCAGCAGATTCCAACTCTATATTTTCCCTTGACAAACAAATCATCTTTTTTCCTATCAAAAGATTCTCTCTTTAGCCACTATTTTCTTCTTCAAGTCTACTTCCTTAAAGTAGACTGCTTAGATTCATACAACCTGACAATTTAGTTCATCAGGGGTTGTGCTTTCAATCCCCCCATTTCCCCCCTTCTACTCCTTATTGCTCCTCTAGGATTTTGTTATGTTTGTTTGTTTGTTGTGTGCATCTGTTACCTTGTTTTTCTGAGTGTCAGTCTAATCTGTAATCTCTCTGGTCAAAATGACAGTAAAGACTCTGAGTCATTAGAATTTATTTCTAAGGTATTTCTAGAATTTCTATGCATGATATATAACCAAATATCTGTCTTTTTGAAATGACTTGAGCAAAGAATTTTGGAGCTAGAATTAAAATGTAAACAGGACAAATGTTTATTAACCACCTAGGTTTTATAGAACATGACCTTCTTTCTTTCATGTGTCTTCAATATATCTCCCACTCTCTCCTTCCCATAGGCTTAGAAACATGTTCAAATCACTCTAGTCCTAAAATAAAATAGAATTAAAAAACAAAAACAATAAAGATGCCTTGATTCTTTTCCATACAGCTATAATCACATCTTTTTTCCCCTTCATAGCCAACCTTCTGGCAAAACTCTACCCAGTGTTTCCAACCACTCCATCAATTAATACATAAAACAATTCATTAAAGAGGGAAAAAAAGCATAATGATTTTTTGCATGATAGCTAATTCATTCAATGAATACTTGTCAAGTAGTACAAGCTCAGTGATAGACTGCTGGGGGGCTACAAGGGAACACACTGTAATCCAGATGAGGGATTTTATAGTTTCCAGTAGTAAGAGGAGACAAGATAGTGTAGACAGGTATATATAATACCAATTGCAATATAAATGCACAAGTGAAGTATAAAGTGATGTAAAATCAGATGAAGGTAAAATCATTTCTAGTTGGGGAAGTTCAATGGGAAAGAAAAAAAAAGAAACAAAATTCTGGTCTGTTAGCCAAGATACTGGTTTCTAAATCTAGCCTACTGTGAGCAAACTGTGTGATACTGAACAAATGACAATTTTTCTGGGCTTCAGGGTTCTCTTCTGTTAAATGGGAATTTTTTTTTTGTTAAATGAGATACAGTGTGACATAGTTGGTAAACAGTCAGCTTGGGAGTCAGGAAGACCTGGTTTCCAGTCCCATATCTTTGTAACCCTAGGCTAATCACTTAACCTCTCCTTCCTCTAGGTCTCTAAGACTATAAATTGCAGAGATAGTGTTGACTTGCATTGGTAGAGTGAGTTTCTCCTTGAAATCAAAGGTCCTGTCTCTATCCTCTTAATTATTTTTGTATTTCTCGTATCCTCCTACTAAATTGTAATCTGCATGAGGGCAGGGGAATTTCTATACTAAATATTTTATTTCCCTCAGAACTTAGCATATGGTTCTGTAAAACCTAGGTGGTTAATACACATTTGTCCTGTTTACATTTTAATTCTAGCTCCAAAATTCTTTGCTCAAGTCATTTCAGAAAGACAGATATTTGTTACATATCATGCACAGAAATTCTAGAAATACCCTAGAAACAAATTCTAATATCTCAGAGTCTTTGCTGTCATTTTGACCAGATAGAGATTAGAGATTAGACTGACACTCAGAAAAACAAGGTAGCAGATACACACAAAAGACAAGGACTTCCCAATTTTAAGATGAGTTGTGTTCCAAACATTTCTAAGTCAGGTACTTAGAAGTTAGGACACACTTTCTCAAAGAAATATTATAGATGGTGGTTAGGTTGACAAGAAAGTCCTTAAAAGGTTATTCAACCAACAATGTAGTTGAAATCTTGTACGCATGCAGAAAAAAAGAATAGAAAACAATTTTATTGCAATACTGGTGATTATGCAGAACTGAAAAAAATACATTTGGAAAATAGATTTCCATTTATCCTAAATTTTGGCATTTGAAGAAAAATAGGTTTAACTAGAGTATCTAAGAAGATACTGGGAGACTGTATAGAAATTTTGGAAGACTGAGCATGTTAAAAGGGTTTAGAGTCAAGGACAGTGGTCCTTTATTATTTATTCATTCAGTCATTCATTCATTCTATTATCATGTACCTAAATATATAGGATAAATAGGAGAGAGATAAAAAGATTAAATATTATATACTGGGAAAGATCTGACTATTCAATAAGAAAGGGGTCCCAGCTCTCAAGGAAATCACATTTTAGTGGTTTCTAATGTCTCATTGAAACTTGTAACTTTCCTTTTCTTTCATATGGGCATATAACTAGCACTACTGTTATACTTGGCTGTAAAAGGAGGGGGTAGGAAAAGAGGATCTGAGGTTCCTTCTTTTTCCATAATGCTAATCATAACTGGTGAGGAAACAAAACTTCATAGAGGTTATGTGAGTGGCCCAAGATCACATGGGTAGTTGCCAATATTCTTTGCAGTAGGGAGGGGAATAGATGGCAATTTACAGATGAAACAAAAACACAGAAAAGGAGAAAACTTTTTCTTTTGTAAAGAAAACTAGGTCAGATTTAGAAGACAGAAAGGGGAAAAAACTAAAGAGGAACTACAGTGAGGAGCATATGCATCGGAGGCAGCCTGGTATGGGTAGAAAGATGTGTGGAAGTGGAATCCAAACTGACTTGCCCTCTAAGACTCAATTCCCTTTTAGCCCTAAACCTATGTCATGTGCATATGTATGCATACATTTGTGTGTGTGTCCCTGTGTAAAATAGCCTAAACTGAAATTAATTGAATTGTGAGTATTAAGAGATATAAGAAAGGAAGGGAGGATGGCAACTTGTACATGAACCTCTAAGAGAAGAAAGGAAATGGTGGAGAAGAGATGTAGGATAAGATTGCTCCATACTTGGGCCACCAATGGTTCTCTCGACCCAGGAGTATTTAAGTGGTGGCCAGAAAAAGTGAATATGTGTAGTATGCTCAAGGATAGTAAAAGAAAGAGGAGGCGCTATGAAACTACCATTTTATAAATACAATGATTGCAAAGGATGATTGCAAGTTGAAATGTTTGCAACTCAGAGACTATTGATATAACTTGCCTTTCTGGAATACAAAGCAAAATACTAGTATCAAACCCTGGCTGAGATCATCTGGGTGATCATATAGTCCAAACCCCTTCTTTTACATATGAGGACATTGAGTCTCTGGCAGGCTAAATGGTCTGTCCATTATTATGGAGATCTCTGTGTTTGAACAGTATTTAAACCAAAGTTCAGCATCTTATCTGCTTAAGAAATGCTGCCTTTTCAGAAAAGAATAGAGGATATGTTTTTTATGAAATGAAATTTTAAAATACCATTAATAGCACTAATAAACATAATATTACTATTACCACTAATAGTGCTAATAAACATAGCTCTAAGTCATTTTGACTATTATAAATACTGCAAAGGACTTACAAAAGAAGATGCTATCCGCATCCAGAGAAATAAATGATAAATAGATGTATAGCATGGATAATATATATATTTATGTGTATATATGTGTGTGTATACACATATATGTATATGTATATTGTACACATATTTATATATTTGTGTCTAATGGTAGCTATCTCTAGGGCAGGGGGAAGGGGAAAGAAAAAGAGGGGAAAAAAGTAAGTTACATGATAACTTTATTGTATTTAAAAGGAATAACAAGTTGTACACAATACATTTGTAGTTTTATGTGCAATTATCTTTTTTTTTTCTTATTCTATGTTATGGAAATCTTGTTTTATTTCTTAAGTGCATAATGAAATTAAACATTTTTCTCTAAAAATTAAAATTAAATAAATAAATATAGCTTATTTTAACAGAAATTTAGTTTTATGAAGTACACTGGGAGGTAGACAGTTCAATCATTGCTATTGTTATTGTTGTCTGAACTGTGATTTCATTAATGTGGCAAATTTCCTGGTGTGGGAAATTCCCTCCACCAACGAAGATTGGCACTTATCTGTAACTTATAACTTTATAGATTTTTTCTAGGGGCTCTAAGTGGTTAAGTGATTTGACAATGGTCATATAGTTACTTGTTAGTCTACAAGATTGCTTTCAGCTCTAGATCTACGAATCGTATAATCCCGATGTCAAATGAATAGGTGTGTTGGAGTTAGCTCAAGCAGGCTCAAGAGGGCCTATCATTAATTTTCAGTGTGAGCATTTACACCTCAGAAATTAGTAAACACTACATTTCAAATCAGGGTTTCATTTATTATTTTGTTGATTGTCTAGACCTAAGAATATGAGGGAGAAAATACTAATGTGAGAGATGATCTCTAAGAATCTCTCAGGAATGAAGCCTCCTCAGGCAGTTAATAGCTTCTTGTTCTGTTGAAAGACTTGCAGCTGGTTGACCTTGTAAAGAAACATGCTTTTCAACACATCTTGTACTTTATCAGACCTCCTCCTCCCTTTCTAAAACTATTTACCCTAAAAAGAAAAAGAAAACCTCCCGCTTTTCCCTGTCTCCAGGCAAGTGGTAAAAGTGTCTTTTTTCTTTGTCGCTGGGGTAGATTGCCAGGAATAGATTGTACCCTCAGAGCTTGCATTAATGAGCCCTGAGGAGGGCGCTGGGAAAGGGGATTGCAGTAGGACCTATATAACCTGTTGATCTGAATGCATCTCCACTCTCTTCGGTTGGCGCCAATTTTTTGGTGTTCTGAGGGAGCCCTTTCTTGAGAAGGCTAATAAATGAATTTTTCTTTTTGCTAATATTTCTGAGTCTCCAATTCATTGATAAGGGTCTCTGTACCCCACACACTAACAATGCAGATTAAATTTAAAAGGGTTACATGTAACTCCCTTCCCCCTCCCCTGCCAGTCAGTTGTTAAAATATTAACCGGTATATCTTTTTGTGAAAAAGGCAGGATCAAACCCAGGTTTTCCTGTCTCCAAGGACAGTCAATTATCAATTACAATATGTTTCCTTTCAAGTATCATTAGTTTATAGTTATATGAATTAATTTGCTTCTAACTATAGCTAGTTATTAACTGGCAGAAAACCATTTTCTCCAGATGCAGAGTGCTGAGTGGTCAGGAAGACCTGAGTTCAAATGTGACCTCAGAAACTTAGTAGCTGTGTGGCCTTGAACAGGTTACAACCTGTTTTCAGTTTTATCTGTAAAGTGGGAATAATAGCACCTATGTCCTAGGGTTATTGTGAGGATAAAATGAGATAATATTTGTAAAGCATTTTGCAATCTTTGAAGTCCTTTATAAATGTTAGTTATCTTCATCATCATTATTTTTATTACTGAATATAGAATCAAAGATTACTCACAAAGAAATATTTTGAAACTCCTTTAAAAACATCTACATAAAGCAGAAAATTGTTTCATGATTGCTAATATAACCTGATTCTAAGTAGGCAGTAGGCATCTGTGGCACATGTAAACCAAAGTAAATGAACATTCTCTCTATGCTGCATATATCAGAAATTTAAGAGACTGGAAGAATAACGATAGGAAAAATTATACCTTGTACAGACTTCTTTTAATTAAAAAAATGACAGCAATTGTCATACCATAATTTATTCTATTTATACATTTGCTGGTCTTAATCATATATTACTGCAAATTCTATTTTTCACTAAGATGCTTAGCACAGAACATTAGCACAGATAAATATATTCTGCTCTACAACAATATTAAATACATCCCCAAGAACTAAAGACAACTTCAGTTAGCAGATACATTATCTGTCAATTAACATTTTATAGATCTTGGTAAGAAATGCAAAGGGAGAAATGGAAAACAATATGTTCCTACTAAAATAATTATCAAAAAGCTTTGCAGCAAACATTGTCTTTATAGATATGATTAGGAATCTGAAATATGGAAAAGTTTCGGTTTAATCAAGGCTTTTGACATACCTGGATAAATCTAAACAATCAGAAGCAAGAGTATATGGAAATTTATTTATTTCAATGAATGAATTCATAATTGTATTAGCATGGAGATGTGCAACTTTTTCCACACAATCACCTAAAACCTTTTTTTAATTTTAGTCAAATGTGCAGAACTTGTTTTATTGTGTAGACAGCGTGAACCTTCTTTTAAAAAATAAACTATAATGATTACCAAAAAATGGCTTGAGTTCATAAATATTTAAAAAACAAGAAAATAACAGAATTGGAAGTGATGGAAAGAATGGAATGTGACAAGGTCATTAGCAAAGAAATGAATTCTATTATGTCTCTAACATTAATGGCCATTGAACAAAAGGGTTGGGCACCATCATTTAAAAATGAATCCTTTGTCGTTTGTGAGCTCCACTCTTTGCGGAGTCAGGTAGCAGGAAAAAGAGGTTGAGATTGCTAAGAAGTGATTGAAGGGAGTCAATAGAATGAAAAGAACACTTTATTACACTGGTCCTAGGTCCCATCTCTCTCAGGAATTTACTGGGTGACTGGGTATAAATCACTTTAATTTCACTTAATTCTATAATTAAGGATGTTGGACTGGACGATCTGCAAGGTTATTTCTAGTTTTAGTGTTTTCTAAGTATATGTGGTTATAAGGCTAAAATGAGCTCTATAAGGTGAGAGTGCTTTGAAAAAGTCAAAAATATATAACATACTAATATAAAGCTTGATTGGGCAATTGCTCCTGTGATTCTTCTGTGACTCCCAGTGAGGAAATTGCGTCTATATTATATATTGGAAACTGCTCTGTATACAATGAATATTTGTTTAATAATTGCATGATAGTACAAGGAAAGGTAGCATAATTTATCTATCTATTAAATGATTATTTATTGTGTCATTATGTTTAAGGCACTGTATGAAGGGGCTGTGATGAATAACATACAAATCCTTCCATCAAAGAGTTCATAATCTAGTAAAGGACCAAAGACATACATAAAAGAAACTTCAATACAAGGCAGTAAATGATGAAAGGCCTTAAATGGGGTAGAATTGAAATGATACAGAGTCCAGAAAAGACAGAAATTACTCCTTGCTGAGGTGATCAAACATTGCCTGGAGGAGGTGGTATTTGAAAGATTCTTTGAAGAATATAAATAATTTTAAAATGTAAAGAACAGGTAAGTATTCTAGAAATGTAAGATGGTGTGAACAAAAGTATAGATGTAGCAAAGGGAAGGCAAGCTTGAGGGATTGTAAATAGGGCAGTCGGGCTGGCATATAGGGTATTTGGTAGGAAGGGTCTCGTAGAAGATAATTCTGAAAATGGTAAACTATTGTCAAACTATGAGAAGCATTCAATGTCAGGCTGGGTGGCAGGGGTGCTCATATTTTATTAGTTATGTAGTGAGGAGTCATGAAAGGTTTTTAAGGTGGGATGGGAGGATTGACACAAAGTTGTCTTTTAAGGTTAATCTGGTAATTGTATGCAACATGGATTAGAGTAAGTAGAGACTAAAAATAGAAGTAGGTGACCATGTGGAGGAGGGAAACCTTAGTGTCATTGGTACTTGCCACAATTTTGTAATGCCACAATTTTCCTACCAACCAACACAGGTCTCCTCTCACTGGGATTCTCTTCAACTTTTAAGTCATTCCACTCCTTCAACACTCAACTCAAATGCCATCTTCTGCAACAGGCCTTTTTCAGTCCTCCCAAGTGCCCACCCCCACAGCAGATGCTAGAATCTGTACTTTGAAGGTTATTTTCTATCTACTCTGTCTGCATCTTATATGAATCTATGAATTTAAAAACACATTATCTCCCCCCATTATACTATGAGTTCCTTGAAGGCAAAAGCTGTTTCTAACTTTCTTTGTATCCCCAGTGATTAACCTGTCATATAGTAAGCATTTAATAAATACTTGATTAATTCTGCTAATTTACTGGTCTCCAAATTTCAGGTCACCAGCAGGGAGAAGATCACAGTGTTTCCTTCCCTCTTCTCCTCCCCTATTATATGATAACAGTCCATCAGCCTTCTGGGCAGTTAAAGAGAATTTAAATGAAATGAAAATATATAGTTATGGAGGATGGGAAGGGAGGTGGGTCCCAGAGGTTGACATGGACAGAAAGTTCATTCTCTCACATTTTATAAAGTGCTCTATACTTAAATCCTATTCTTTTAGCAGTTAAAATTCATTAGCCATCCTCTAGTTCTCCTATCATTGAAATAGTCTTAGTCTCAGTCTTAATATTCAGTTCTACTGTCATGCAATTGGCTGGCCAAAGCTGATGTTGGTAACCTTTGAGAAACTTCTCCCCTAGCCCTTCCTGGAGAACAAAGAGTCTTTTTTTTCTTCTTTTCTTTTCTTTTGTCTTTCTTTTTTTTTTGTTTTTTGGCTAGGCAATGGGGTTAAGTGACTTGCCCAGGATCACACAGCTAGTAAATGTTATGTGTCTGAGGCTGAATTTGAACTCATGTCCTCCTAAATCCAGGACCAGTGTTCTATCCATTGCGCCACCTAGCTGCCTCCTATAAAGAGTCTTAAACTCAGAAAACTGAACCTGATTATCTCAGCTTGTTTCACCTTGAATGCACTGGTGAGAAAAAATGATTATTTTCTTATTATATTAATAACCAATTTTATATGTGGGACCCAAAGATCTTTTTTTATTATTAATAGCTAATTATGAACAGGATTTATTTCCCTCTCTTTTTACTCATTCAAAGCCCAATCCTTGTGAAGAACAGGGCTGACAACAAGACATTCTCTCTCTCTCTCTCTTTTTTTTTTGATGAGGCAATCAGGGTTAAGTGACTTGCTCAGGGTCACAGAGCTAGTCAGTGTCAAGTGCCTGAGGTTGGATTTGAAGGCAGGGTCCTCCTGATTCCAAAGTCAGAGTTCTGTCCACTGCACCACCTAGCTACCTGAGACATTCTCCTCAATCTTGGGTGGGACCCCACTCAACTGAGAGAGTTTATTTATGATTAAAGGGTAAAGAGATTCCAATCTAGGTGAATTCTGGCATTTGTCAATTTAGAATAGATCCTTTTATATAGATTACTGGAGGCACAATGGGTGGAAATGACTCTTTTTGTCTAAAAGTGCTGACATTATCAAAGTCATGTACTCAGTCCCTCATTAGAAAAAGGCCCAACTCTCATTATAATATTCACTTTCTAATTAATTGTTAACCAATCAGAATTGATTTCTACTATTCAGGGCCAACCCCTTTTCTAAAGGCATTTAAACACTCAAGGAACTTCCATATGGAGTCTTTGGTTATGGAAAGAACCACTGACCTCAACTGATTATCTCCTAGCCTAATTAATAAATTGATTATTAGTTACCCAGAAACTATGTCTTGGACTTTTCATTCAGCACACTGGGCAAAGCCTTAGACTGCCTATTCTCCTTCTACTCTGTCCTCCATTCCCAAATCCCCATATGGCATCAAGCAATTATGACTCTGAACAACACACTTATCTTTTGATCCCCTTCTCTCCCTGATGGGAACACCAGGACAGTTACTCAGTAAACTGTTCACAGCCATCTCAAATGATTGCATAGACAAGGTCTTAGAATTCTGGTTCCCTTTCCTTTCTTTTTTTCTTTTTCCTTTAATAGTAATTTCATTAGAGAAGAGAATTCCCCTCTGCCAAAGCAGATCAGCATTTGTTCTGTAATTTACAATCTTAGAAAATTGCTTGGGGGCAACTGAGACGGGAGCAGACTAGCTTGGGAACAACAGAGGCAGTATTTGCCAGAGGCTGCACTTGAACTCAGGTCATTGTGACTCTGGCTCCCTAAGCTCTACACATCTCAATGCCTCTTGACTCCCAGTTTCTATTCACAATTCTGCTCTGCTTTGTGAAGACAGCTGTCAATGTTCCTTATTATCTTTTAATTTCCACAAAGGGGTGGGGTGGGGGTGGAGATAAAAGGAAAAATCTGTGATGGAAATCACCGTCACTTGGTGTAAGAAATCTACCAGCAGATGGCTGGTCTCAGGGGAGTAGGGAGAGGCCCTTTACTCACTGGGGTTGTTCGGCTGGGAGTCCATTGGAATCATCAGTTTGGCCCGAGTGGCTCTTCGGGTAGCAAGTGATCGCTCTAGTGTCGACATAGTGCTTCCAGCTTCTTCAGCATCAGGACCTAAAGAGAATCAATACATCCGCATGAGCCCTCTCACCAAGTGGCACCGCTCTTTACTTTGCCTGATCATTGTATCAAAATGTCAAGAACTCTTTCCCCTGCCTGAGATCTCTGTGGTCTCTACCTTAGCCAATAAGAATTACAGCACTGATTGAGGACCAGAAATTTTCAGCAACGTGTCCAATGTCACCAGATTGTAAGTGTCATCAGCAGGACTCAAATCTAGATCACCTATGGCAATAGAGGAAATTTCCACAGTGAGAATTCTCCCTATTGATGAAATTAGAGGTCTAGACAAAACAAAACAAACTCAAGAATTTGAAGACATCTATCACACATAGTTCCCTTCTTGCTTATGACAGATCTTCAAATACCCCATTCTTCAAGTATTTGAAGATCTGTCATAAGCAGGAGGGGTTAGACCAGCAATGCTTGGTTCTAGAGGGCAGACCCAGGAGCAATGGGTATAAAGTTGCAAAAAGGCAAATGTAGGTTTGTAGGAAAAATTCATAAATGATCAGAACTGTTCAAATGTGGGAAGGACTGCTTGAGAGGTGACGGGTTCCCCCTCATTAGAACTCTTAAAGTAGAAGCGGAAAGACTATTTGTCAAGTATTCATTTATGTCAAGGAATTCCTTAGCGAAAACCCCTTTCAGGCATGAGGAGAACTAGATGACTGATCATGGCCCTTCCCACTCTAAATTCTGACTCTGTGATACTGGAGATGGTGGCATGAACTTGCAGAGATTAAGTAATTTAAGTGATTTATCAGGTCATAGAAGTAGTAAAGGGTCAAGGTACAACTTGAACCTAGGTATTCTAAATCTAACTCCAATATTTTTTTCTACTACACCATGCTTCACTCGTACACACCTTTTCAGACTTAAATGTCAACTCCCTCTGTTATTAATACAGCATTTTAAAATAGCCAGAATGCTTAAGTTGCCATTGCCTGCCTACACATGTGAAACTAAGCCTGTGTTTATGTTAAATCAAAACATCTGGCCAAATCAATTAGTTCCAATTAAATGTTGAATCCACAAAAATAAATTAATTTGAAAACTGGTTATATTCCATCACATAATTAATGCTTGACTTAATTCAACTTTTTTTTTCTCTTTTTGTTCTTATGGAGGAGAAAAAAATACCACCAATTGCTACATGTTTTTCTCAGCAATGTCAAGAAACCGAGTTCACTGATTTTTACCCCCAATGAATTGAACAATCAGCTATTTCTTTTGATGCATAAATACAGTCTGAACCTTTCAGATGTTTAAATTTTAATACGATTTTCTTATTTACTAGTCACAATATGCCTCAATTATTGTTTATTCAGGCAATGTGAAAAGAGGTGAATTTTTCAGTAAAATTGTCAACTATTGACTCAGAAATCATATTATCAACCTTGCTTAGGTAAATATGAGTTTCTAACTGAAATATCACAATGCAATTTCTAATTAAAACTCATATTTTCAGGATATAATTTTATTCATTTATTTTGTTTCCTTTCTCCTTCCAAAGTTCCCCCAGAATTAGAAATGTCTCTATCAAGTTGCTGTCAATTGTTCACATAATATATAATGCATTTATAAGGCACATGACCAGCATATGGCAAGAACTTCTTACTCTCCATTCTTTTTTTGTGTCTTTTCTCTTCTCTTTGCCTCTGTCTCTGTCTCTTCACATTCTCCTATGGTAAACTCATTCACTGCCATGGCTTCAACTACCACCTCTATGAAGACGGCTTTCAAATTTCTATCTGTAGATCTCAAACTCAAAATAACTAAAAATCACATTTATTATCTTACCTTCTAAACCTCCTCCTCATTCTTATTACCTTTATCAAGCTTCAAGGGATGCCCCTGATTCTAATATTTTGGGAATTGATGAATAAGTTTATGTTCAAAGTATCCCATTATTTCCCGTGCTTTAATTTTCTTTCCCCACTGGTCATCTTTTCACATACTAAAGACTCATCATTCTGTAAGTTTGTCCTTCTAATGACAGTGACAAGAAATGTATCCTCAACACCTTGACCATTTTCATAGTCGTTCTTTTTATGTCTTTCTGAAATCATTTGTACAAAAACATGACAATTCAGATTTTAAAAGAGCAATTTAAATACAGTAATAGTTACTTTTTTTTTTCTTGTAAGCCGCTCTTGCTGCTCATGTTTTGTTTATTTTTTTAAATTTGGCTAATGTTTTTCTAGGGGTCATCTGTAATTGACATCTAAGTACATCCAAACTCTAAAGTGATCTATTCTTTCTTTACCTTTTCTTTCTTTCATCTTCTTCTTCTTTTTATTTATTTTTTGTAATAATGCCATCTAAGTGCCTCTTTTAACAAATCAACTGCCTGATTATATTCACTATTATCCCATTCAACTTTGTCATTTTAAGTAATCTATAGGCATATCTATACAAGGTCAAAATTGAGACATTTTAAAGTCTTGGTTAATTCAATCTTTTCTAGTTGAAAAGTTTAAAAAAGGCTAAACTGAAAGTAAGTCTCAATTTAACTCAATCAAGCTATTTAAAAACACTGAATATTGCCTAAGTGATTCTTCAGATGAACACAGTGTGAGTAGAAGTATGATGTAAGGGAAAGGCAAACAGGGCTTGGAAACCAAAGTTTTGACTTTGCTTTTTCCATCTTGTATGACCTTAGACAAGTTGATACACCTCTTTTTCTCTTCCTCTCTACCTCTTTCTCTCTATCTCCCAATCTCTCTTGATCTTTTATTCTCCCTAAAAATATACTTAATTTTTCATTTTAATTTTTCATATAATTTCATTTTAATTTTTTAATTTTTCATTTTAATTTTCATATATTTTTCATATAATTAATTTCATATAATTAATTTTTCATATAATTTCATTTTAATTTTTCAAAAAATTTACTTCACATTTTGTCAAATATTGAAGAGAAACTTTTAAAATCTTTGTGAAGATGAAGAAAATGGAGGTTTGCTCTACCAGTGTACAATTTGTATTTTTAAAATGATTAATGCCTTTTATTTATCATTTAAAATGATTAATGCCTTTTATTTATCAGTCATTTCCTGATATACTAGTCCCTTTCCATTCTATTATGAATTTTGTCTGAAACAAACAAACAAAAAACAGTAAAGTAGAATTAACTGCCCCACGTGCTACTCAATTTCCCACTTTTCAATAAAGGGAGAGAGGATGATGTATTTCCTCATTTCTTCCCTAGGATCAAAATAGGTCATTACAATTAGAGACATGGCTTTGTTTTAATTATTGTTTTCATGTGTATTACTGTCGTCACTTCATATAATCTTTTGTAGGTTATACTTATTTTATTGTATATTAGTTTGTACTAATGTTACAATATTTACCTGAATTTCTCATATTCATTGTTTCTAACAATGCAATAATATTCCATTCATAGTTAAAAATTTGTTTCCTCATTCCCAAAGTGATGGGCAACCATTTTGTTTTTTAGGTCTTTGCTAGGGTGAATATTTTGCTGTATTTTTTCCCCTTCCAATTTGAACTCTTTGGACTATGAGCTAGCACTGGGATCAAAGGGTATCTACACTACAGTTACTATTCTCATATAATTGCAAACTATTTACCAGAATGATTAGACCAATTCACAGTTTAATCAACAATTTTTAAGTGTGCCTATTTTCCCTTGAGCCTCTTCAACACTGACTTTTCTGATTTGGGGGATAGCCTTTTGCTACTTATTTATTAAAAGATGCCTCTTGGTTTTATATATTTGTTTTAATTTTCTATAGATCTTGCATATCAGACATTTATTTATCCAACATATTTTTAACCAAATAGCAGTTTTTCATCTTATCCTACCTGCATTCATTTTGTTTCTCAATATGAGAAACTTGGACTTTAGTTTTCTTTTCTGAACCTTAGTTTTCTTGGTTGTAAAATGAGACAATAATACCTGCTCTACCTACCTCTCAGGGTCATTGGGAGGAATACCTGAGATGGTTGATGTGAAAGTTCCTTTAAAATAAATTCAAGTTTTAGAGATCATACAATCTGAGTCCCAGAGGAGTTAAGTGACTTAGGGAGGCAGCATAACCTTACGATCCTATGACTTGGGTTCAAATTCTGGCTCTGATATTTACTCTATGTATGAAATTTGACATTATTTAACCTTCCTAGGTATCAGTTTCTTCTGTAAAGTGAAGGGGTTGGGTTTAATAATTGTTAAGGTTCTTTCCAGCTCTAAATTTATGGTTCTATAATGTTATGACTTGCCTTAGATCAGACAGCTCAAAAGAGCTGAATAGCTCTGCCTCAAAAGAGGCAGAATAGGTTTCTGTTTTGGGGTCAAATGGTCTTTTAACTGATGGGGGGGTGGGTACTGAAGGAGAAGGATGTCAAAGAAGAACCTTAGGTTATGAAAATGGGAGACAGGTTGAGTGGTGGTACCACTAAAAGAAACAGTGAAATCAGAAGAAGGGATGATTTTACAGCACAAGATAAGCATGATTAAGCATGCGTTGAATTTGAGATGCCAATGGATATGTGTGTGTGTTTATTACAAGCAGTGGGAGAATCTGGAGCTCAGAGGGTGGATAAGGCTGCATATCATCTGAGGAACCCATGGGAGTAAATGAGGTGGTAGCAGGAAAGACTATGGAATGCTGGTTTATAATGATATTCACTGTAATAGCATTTTTCTGCATTCTTTTAAGCATGAGGGCTCTGGGTTTACTTATTATAATTAAAATATGCAAATGATTAAAATATTTGACATATATAATACAATAGCAGCCACTCATCCCTTCATCTTACTCTGAGCCAAACAGATGTGCTTTGCCTGATCTATGGCAAGGTCAGGTGATCTTTTGATTCAGGACACTGTTTTTGCCTTGTTAATCAAATATTAGCAACTATGGTAGGCAAAGCACCATCAGAACAAACACCTGTATCTCATTATGGGAGTTAGGGCATGTCCTTACATACAAACACAAACATGCATGCACACACACACACACATGCACACACACACACACACACACACAAACCCTACTGCTTTTTTCTTCAATGTTCTTCATGTAGACACAGTCTATATATAAAATCATTCAGCAAGCATGTTGATAATGAGATTGCATGTGGGAGAAATATCATCTCCAGAGTAATCAGGGCTCAAATTGCATAGTACTCAGCATTTTCAGACCTCCAATTTCCCTTGCACGCTTTGAAACGAATGTACAAAAGTTTTGCAGCCAAATCTCAATTATCCCCATAACTGGGGACAAAAATAGCATAGACAATTCATTTTTTACAGAGAATCCCCAAACTCATTTGAGTCAACAGTTATACTGCCAGATATACTTTTATAGAAGGTGCTAAGAGTTATGATTTCTTGATCTCTATCTACCATGCCCAATATACTTGGGTAGGTTTGAAAGTATAATAAAATTGGCAAAAGACAGGCAATAGGAAAGGGAAGGGTAAATCTGAACAACCTAAAAATTAGGTTGAAAAACAATCTACTTTTGAGACATAGAGAAATGAATGCAAATTACTTACAAAGTAATCTAAAGAGGACTGTTTTTAAACAGGTAGTGAAAATCACCAGAGGATGAGAACTATGAGCTTTCGGTGAGCTCAATGGCATGATCACGTACCTGAATGGGATGTGCTCTTGCTTCCCAGCTGTGTTTCTGATTGACTGTGGCTGACTGGTGTAATATCCTGGCAACCCTGGATTGGTGAGTCCCTTCCTGCAGGGTCTGAGCCAGTTGGTTTTTCAATATTCTTCATCTCCATTTCTTCATGATGAATCCAAAGATCAGGAGGCCGTAGGTCTTTTTGGCTTCCCTTCCTTTTGCCAGCACTATGGGTGGCTCGTTTCCTAGGAAAGGAGTTGTAAAGAGAAGATCAAACCCAATATTCTGCTGCTCCCAGAACAATTAATTCAAGTCTTTCCATTAGCTGCCTCAAAGAAACAAAAGGACTCCCTGGGGTTGGCTTATGAGATCCAGGAATCAGTGAACTTGTATTTGGCTTTCTTTTCTCTTACTCCAATGTAGACAAACCATATTGTATAAGATGCCATATTAAACCTCCAGAGGCTCATCTTTTATGTAAAGGACCTCTCCTCTAGTATCACCTTCAGGCTCATCCATGAAGTGACAATAGGTTAGACAGTCACATGCCAATCCTAGGAGCTCCAGCATAAAACAGCCACTGACAAGTTCTCCTTAGAAGTTACATGGAGTAACTGCTTTGAAAGAATGATGGAAAGAAAAGGACAGGATTTGTGCCAATGGCTGGAACTCAAACAAGAAGGGATCCTGGTGTGCCAGATCCCCAACTGTATGTTCCATTTAAAAGCTTCATCTCAGAAGAGGAAAAACAAACAAACAAAAAGCACCTAGTATAGGGTTGTATGGAGAAAGTTTATACAGGAAATTGTTTATTTTAATTTCTTTGGACTGCGATCATTTACATTTTAAAAGACCTCCTTAAATATGAGCAGCATCTTTTAAAAATGGAGAATATAAATCCTTATGTATAAAATCAAAGCAAAATAGCAAAATTTGGGGAAAGGTATGATTGTCCTTGGTACCTACATCCAAAAGTTAAGGACACACTCTAAATGCATCAAGATCCTCTTAACAACGAATTATAGATATATCATTCATAAATCTATTTGTCTAAACCCTTCTTGAGCCTAAATATATTTGCAATTTTCATTTCCTTTTATGTACAGTGAATTCCTAACTTTCACCATGTAGCATATAAATAACTGTGAACTCAAAATTAAAAAGAATGTTAAAATTATTTTTACATGTAATTAGGAAAAATAAAATATTATTTGAAAAAAACTGTGTACTTTGTTCTAAAATACCTTTCAAATTTAAAAAAGTGTCTACTCATTTGAGTATTTCAGAATCTTATAAACTACTCCATATCATCCCTTCCTCTACTCATTCTGTTTTTACAAACTTTATTCTATCCCCACTTAGCATCTGCATTATACCCCTTTCCTATTCCCTCCAAGCTAGAATCATACGACTTTGCACATATTAATGAGACTATGGGGTGCTCTGGATAAAGGGTTAGACTTGGAGTCAGAAAAGCCTTCAGTTCAAATCCCGTTTTCTATGCCAGTTGTGTAACCAACTAATACAAGTCACAAAGCACTCTAAGCCTCTGTAAAATGATTCTGTGGCAGCTGGGTGGCACAGTGGCCTGGAGTCAGACTAATCTTCCTGAGTTCATATCTAGTCCTCAGACACTTACTAGCTGTATGACCCTGGGTAAGTCACTTAACCCTGTTTGCCTCAGTTTCCTCATCTGTAAAATAAGTTGGAAAAGGAAAAGGCAAACCAATCCAGTATTTCTGCCAAGAAAACACCAAATTGGGTCATGAAGAATTGGACACAACTGAAAAACAACTGAACAACAACAAAAATGATTCTGTAATAACACCTGTTATACTTACCTCATAAGACTATTATGAGAACCTAGTGAAATATTGTATATAAAGTTCTTTGTAAACCTTAAAACTCTATATAAATATTAATTATTATTATAGATCACAAGTAGATTACCCTCCATTATTTAGTCATTTTAATGGTCTATTTCTGAGCATAGCTCTTTACATATAGTATATGTTTAATAAATATTTGTCCAAGTAATTTATTGGTGCATATCTAGCATATTTATGTCTCCCATAAAGGCATTCATGGTGGCAACTGGAGCATTAAATAGAGTGTTAGACCTGGAGTCAGGAAGACCTGAGTTCAAATTCAGCCTCAGACACCATGTGATCTTGAACAAGTCACTTAACTTTAGTTTGTCTCAGCTTCCTCAACTGTAAAATAAAGATAACTATGGCACCTACCTCATAAGGTTGTTGTGAGGGTCAAATTTGATAGCATTTGTAAAAATCACTTAGCCAGGCAAACAGTAAGAATTATATAAATGCTTATTCCCTTCCTCCCTCTTTCCCCTTCACTCTTTTTTCATGAAATTTAACAATAAACACTAGGTAGGTGTACAGATATGGCTACACCATAGTTTTGTACAATGGAGGGATAATATTTTCTGTTTTGTCCTAAATACCTTTGCTGATAATTATCTATAGCTTTTGATTTCTTGGTTGCAGGGCAACACCTTGCCAATATCTTTTGGAATTTCCATAATGACTACTGGATGCTTTTCCTAGAGCTAGACATCTTTTCTCATAAAATTTGACAGTAAAGTTCATCTTCTAATTTTCTCTCTTCTCATACATGGAACCTTCTTGAAGTTCACCAATGTTAGCTTGATATTTCATTTTTAGAATTGTGTCACCTAAAAACCTAAAAATTTTTACTGTTTTTCTATCACCTCCAAAATAAACAAATTCTATAAGACCATGCTAATTTTTTACCTTAGCACTTAACCTCAAAGTCAGTACTACTCCCCTCAATCTGGCTCCCATTTACCTTTCCTGTCTTATTTCATATTACTTTCTTTTATATACTAGACTAATAGGCCGGTTGACTTCTCTTAAGTCAACAGCCCATCTTTGAACTCCAGGCATTCACACAAAATATTCATCATTCCTATAAAGCACCTTTTCCTTGTTCTAGCCATTGTGGAAAGGAATATTGAATTATGCCCCCAAAGTTATTAACTGTGCATACCCTTTGACTCAATAACAGTACTAATAGGCCTATATCCCAAAGAGATCAAAGAAAGAAGAAAAGCACTCATATGCATATAAATATTTATAATTTCTTTTTTTGTGGCAGCTAATAACCTGATGTTAATGAGATTTCTTTCAATTGGGGAGTGGCTGAACTGATTATGGTATACAAACAAAATGGGATACAGAGAGTTTAACACAGTGTCTGGCACATAGTAAATGCTTAATAAATGCTTGTTGACTGACTATTGTGCTATAGGAAATAAGGAGATGGGTTCAAAGAATCCTGGGAAAACTTGTATGAAATGATGCAAAATGAGCAAAAGTGAGAACAATTTTTACAATAAAAATATTGTAAAGATGAACAGTTTTCAAAGACTTGAGAATTCTGATCAATGCAATAACCAATCATGACTCCAAAGGACCAATGATGGAGCATGCTACCCACCAACTGATAGTGAGATAATGGACTCAGGTGTGAGTGCAGAAAAAAAATTGACAGTGACCAAGGTCGAACTTTGTTGGCAGAGAATAAGCAAAAGTTTTACAAGGATTTTCTCCTTTTTTCCTTTGTTTTTAATTGGGGAGGGGAGGTGTTAGGGATTGTTAATTGAAGAAGTAAAAAAAAAAGAATTGAATTATATTTTATTTTAGAAAATATAATGTAAGGATTCTTATCTTCTTTTGAAGCTCCTTTGTAGAACCTTCCCTGATTCTCCCAAATATTAGTCTTTAAATCCTTAATTATCTTTTTGTTATATTTATTTGTGTACATGTTGTATCTCTACTTAACTCAACCCATACTCCTGTGTAGAAAATATGCCTGGCATACTACCCTACATAGAGAAGGTTTTTAATTTTGTATGGAACTGAAGTGACAGCTTCTTATAAGAAACAATAAGCAGTATTTTATATAGACAATTTTCCTCAAAAGTAATTAGCATTTCTATTTGAATTTTCAGAAAAAGACCTTATTTAGTATGATTGCAATGTTATAATCTCACTAATTCAAATAATTTAGTGGATATCTATACAAATTAGCAAAATGATAGAATTATAGAATACTTTTAAAGAAACACATTTTATTTACTTTCAAGTGTATTTTGTTGCTAAGCCATTTTTCAGTCGTGTCCAACTATTCATGATCCAATTTGGGGTTTTCTTGGCAAAGATATTAGAGTGGTTTGCCATTTCCTTTTCTAGTTCATTTTACTACGGATGAGGAAACTGAGGCAAGTAGGGTTAAGTGACTTGACCAAGGTCACACAGCTAGTAAGTGTCTGAGGCTGCATTTGAACTCACAGAAAAGGGGTCTTCCTGACTCCAGGCGTGGCACTCTATACACTGTGCCACCTACACCCTTTCAAAAGCATACAGCATAGGAAAGACAAATTAGCTAATTTTTTTGTCAGTGCAGTTCCTTTGGAATCTTTCTAGTCTTAGAATTATAGATCATTAGAGTTGAAGGGACCTTAGAGATCATCTAATCTGACCAACTTTATATTTTTATAAATGAGGAAACTGAGGCCAGGGGAAGTTTAAAACTTAGCCAAAGATATACATCTACTTTTTTTCCTAATTATGTAACTTTGGGTCAGTCATTTCACCTCGGTATCTCCCAGCTTCCTCATCTCTGAAATGAGAGTATCAGACTAAAATGATGTAGATCTAAGGTCTTTTACAGCTCTGAAATTCTAATCCTACCATTCTAAGTGTAGACTGCATCATGAAGCTCATAACCTAAATATGCAGAGACTAATAAGAGTAGTAGGAAATATTTCCATTCTCCCCAATTGTCATTTAACTCAAGAGCCCTGAGCAAAGTAAAATTTCAAACCCACCAGCATGTTTAAACAAATAAATCATGCAAACCTCCAAGGGTTGTTGTGAGGATCAAAGGAGATAATGGGAGAAAGCTTTCTGAAGGAGCCGGAGGATGTTTTACAATTGTTCCCATTCATATACAGAGTTCATACTTCCACAGGCATGCTGTCTATTTCAGAAATGAACTAATTTTGTTTTCATCTGAATTATTCAGATTGTTCCAAAAGGTTTTGTTGTTTGAAAAAAAAATCAAATTTGAAAAGAAATTGAAAAAAAAATCCCCCTTCTTCCTCTCCTGCTTCTCCTAGAACATCTCCCTTTCTCATGCCTTTATTTTTTTTTAAATCATCACATCATAGGTCAACTCACACCCCTGCCCTCTGTCTGTATTTTCCCTCTAATTGCCCTAATATAGATAAAGTTCTTAGGAGTTACAATTATCCTCTTCCCATGTAGTAATGTAAACATATTAAACTTATTAATTTCCTTATGATTTCTCTTTCATATTTACCTTTTTATGTTTCTCTTGTATTTGAAAGTCAAATTTTCTATTTGGCTCTGGTCTTTTCATCAGGAATGCTTAAAAGTCCTGTATTTCATAAAATATCTACTGTTTTCCCCCAAAGGATTATAGTCAGTTTCAATCTTTGTAATCCTAGCACCTTTGCCTTCTAGAATAACATATTAATCCTTTAGCATATCTAGGATATATATTACATATATCATATTTAATATCCTTTAATGTAGAATCTGATACATATATATATATATACATATATATATATATATATATATATGATATCCTTTGATGTGGAATCTGCTAAATCTTGTATGATCCTGACTGTGGTTCCATATTTGGATAGTTTCTTTCTGGCTGTTTGCAATATTTTCTCCTTGACCTGAGAACTCTGGAATTTGGCTATAATATTCCTGAGAGTTTTCATTTTGGGATCTCTACCAGGAGTTGATCAATAGACTCTTTGAATTTCTATTTTACCCTCTGGTCTAGAATATCGGGACAGTTTTCCTTGATTATTTCTCGAAAATGATGTCTAGGCTTTTTTTTTGCATCATGGCTTTCAAGTAGTCCAATCATTCTTAAAATTATCTCTCCTCAATCTATTTTCCAGGTTAGTTCACTTTCCAATAAGATATTTCATATTTTCTTTTATTTTTTTTCATTCTTTTGATTTTGTTTTATTGTTTCTTTGTGTCTCATGGAATCATTGCCTTCCACTTGTTCCATTCTAAATTTTAAGAAATTATTTTCTTCAGTTAGCTTTTGTACCTCTTTTTCCATTTGGCCAATTCTGCTTTTTTTTAGGCTTTCTTCTCTTCAGTGGATTTTTGTGCTTTTACCAATTGGCTAATTCTATTTTTCTAATATTTTCTTCAGTATTTTTGTCTCTTTTACCAAGCTGTTGATGCTCTTTTCATAGTTTTCTTGCACCACTCTCATTTTTCCCCCAATTTTCCCTCTACTTCTCTTATTTGTTTTTTAAAATCCTTTTTGAATACTTCCAGGAATTCTTGTTGGGCTTGTATCCAATTAACATTTTTTTGAGGCTTTGTTTGTAATTGTTTTGACATCATTGTCTTCTTCTGAGATTGTGTCTTAATCTTCTCTGTCACCATAGTAACTTGTTATGGTCAGGTTCTTTTTTGTTGTTTGCTTATTTTTCCAATCTGTTTCTTGACTTTTTACTTCTTGTTAAAGTTGGGCTCTGCTCCTGGGGTGGAGAGGGCACTGTCCCAAGCTTTAGGTCTTTTATGCTACTGTTTTCAGAGATGGCCCTGGGTGGTTTGTAGGTTTTTGATGCTTCCAAGGTGGTATGACCTAAGGAGAGTGTGGTCACTTCTCCCCTGGCTTCTGCTATGGTCTTTACCCAGGAAGGGACTTTGTTCCCTCATAGCCACCAGTGCTAGCTTTCTTCCTGGCCCTGGGACTGGGACCAGGTCCCCTGCTCTCCTGCAGCCACAATTGTTAGTGTTCCTCTCTATCTTGGAATTGAGACCAGGGTCCCTACTCCCTATGAGCAACCATAAGCACTCCTTTCTGCCCTGGAGCCTTGATTAGAGTCCCTGGTCCCTAGCGCCACAAGTGCTATTGCTCCTTTTGGCCCTGGGACTGGAAGCTGGAACTGTGCATGGGCAATGTAACAGGGTCCTGAATCCAGGGCAAGCAAATGGAAATCTCTGTCTGACTATTTGTCTGAACCATTCATTATCAGTGGATTAAGAGCTACAGAAGATGCTGTGTCTGACAATATAACTGTTAATACAACATTCCATGCTGCACTTCTGGTCCAACCATCACCCTGGTGAGACAGAACTTTCTTGCCAAACTGATAAATTGTCAAGGGTTGGAAAATTGTTTTACCTCAACTGTTTGTTGGTTCTGCTGCTCCAGAATTTAATTTGAGGCATTCTTTTAGAGTTGTTTGGAGGGAGATGTGAAAGAGTTTGGCTGAGTGCTTCTCTGTCATCTTGGCTCCACTTCTCCAATTTTTTTTTAAATAATCAACAATTTCATAAACACAATGACAACAATATAACAAAACAAAATTTGTGGAATGCTGCCAAAACTGTACTTAGAGGAAATTTTATATCTCTAAATATTTACATCACCAAAACAGAGAAAAAGCAAATCAATAGATTGGGTGTGGAATTAAAAATAATAGAAAAACAACCAATTAAAAATCCCCAATTAAACACCAAAATAGAAATCCTGACAATCAAAGGAGAGATTAATAAAATTAAACAAAAAATGTTAAGTTGATAAATAAAACCAGGAGCAGCTTTATGAAAAACAAACAATAAAATAGATAAACCATTGGTTAATTTGATTTTAAAAAGAAAATCAATTACCAGCATCAACAATGAAAAGGGTGAATGCATAACTAATGAATGTGAAATTAAAGCAATTATTAGGAACTATTTTGCCCAATTAAATGCCAATAAAAGTGACAGTTTAAATGAAATGTATGAATATTTACAAAAACATGAATTGCCCAGCTTAATAGACATGGAAATTGAATACTTAATCCTATTTTAGAAAAAGAAATTGAATATGCCATAAAGAGTACCAACTGTATTTTCAGTATGTGAACACTTGCTCTGCCCCTCCATGACCTCTGATATTGAGATTTTCCAGATTAGTTTGAAATGGAGAAGTTTGGAAAAGAAACACGCCCATATTCCATGTGGATTAACAGAACATACCTTTAACCAGTACTTGGTTATTTAGAGGGAAATAAAAGGATTTTTTTAACCACCCTGAAGCTTCTGAGGTCAAGGTTATCATCATAATCATCATCATTAGTTTCTATTGCCAATGTTTAGCATGGTATCTTGACCACAGGAGGTACATAAAAATCCCTGTTGAATTGAAGTCTTCTGACTTCTGAGAAGAGAGGGCAGAGAATCCCAGATCAAACATTAAGGATCTCATTTAAAAAGGGTAGGAGGGCTGTCAGCAAGACTTTATGCCCTTCCACATTTGTATGTGTCTTTCCTACTTGGGACCCAGAGACTGACATAGTATCTGCCATACTTCTTTTGTAAGGCTGTTGTGAGTTTCTAATAAGATGTGATAATGAAAAATTCTTTGCAAACTTTCAAACCCTATGTCAACTTCCCTCATGATTCCTTTCCATTCAGACTGAATTTTTTCTCCCACCTAACTCTTCCCAAATACACACTGTGTTTCCTTAGGTGGGCTGTGCCTCTTTCCCTCAGGAGCTTTAACATCACATTAAGGTTGATGTTGGTTGATTTATTATTTCTCCAAGGTGTACATATTCATAATTTTACTGGGAATTCCAAGCATTATAGTGCCTCAGCTATGTAAATCTCTTAACCCAACAACAACATGCCTTAGCAAAACCACTCTAAGTTAAATTATTGCTTTCCTTACAACAACCTCTTGAGCCAGGTTATATAAAGATTACTATCCACATTTTATAGTTTAATAAATTGAGGCTTAAAGGGGTCAAATGATCATTTTTAAACAGCTTGTTAGTTTTTGAACTAAATCTATAACTTCTGACTATAGGTTCAGTGTTTTTTCCCACTCCACCACACTGCCTCACTAACAAGGGAATGTGTTACTATTTGGGAAGGGTGATTGTAATATTTGTTTTCCTTGGGAAATCTATTAGAGCATGCTGGCAGAGTCCCTAGTCTAAAATCCTAGAATTTCTACATTAGCCTTTTTGAGAATTTGTACCAGTGCTTTGTACTAAATTATCTCAAGAAAGGTCTATGTGACACTTTTTTAAAAATTATAATCTAGTTGTTAACATTTATCCATTTGACCAAATACATGGTGCTACAACAGCCAAATAACATTTTACAAAGTTCTCATAGATTAACATCTGTCTTGTGGCCTGGAAGGCCTTTCCCAATCTGAAATAATGAAGACAAGAAAAAAGAAAATCAAGCCTAACTTATAAGAGGGAAAGTCTAGTCCCTTAGAGTGATTATAGAGCATGTAGGATTCTCCTGGAAGGAAAGGACTTAGGGTCAACTTGAATTCATCTCCTCACTCTTCAAATGAACCTGTTCTGGGTGAAAACTTTCCTTGATTCCCCGAGAGCATAAAGCCATCCAGTTATGGTCTGGACAAAATTTCTAGGTGTCCCACTGTATAAAGGGCACATCAAAATTTTTCCAGGTGTCCTTGCATCATATATGATTCTCCTGGAGGTATAGGAAAATTTCTTCTGGGTCTCTATTAACAAAGGGTGGCCAGAATTTCCACTGATGGATCTCTGCAGCTGTAAGGGCAATCCAAATGTAGTTTCTAATTCACCGCCTCACCAGGACAAACAGGTTAACTTAAAAATATAATTGGAAAAGACCTCAAAGTGGTATGGGGTTCCCCAAAATGATAAAGTGTTTAGGGTTGATTACTCAGGGTTTCTAGACCTGTTTTCCTATGCTGTTAATAAAGATTTAAACATTCTGTCTGAATTTATGACACAAATAATGCAAACATTCTAAGACTACTTAAAAGTAAAAAAGAAAAAAATGAATTTTTATGAACAATCAGTGTATTCTATGAAAATTTAGGTACCTGTATGTCAGATATACGCAACTCAAACAGCTCTTAGCCTAAATACTCATAATAGGTACAGTCATACAATAGATAATAGTAAGTAAACATTCAAAGAAAAGTTATGACAAAGAAACTGGTCTGACATTTAAGGAAAACTTGCCTACTTTACAATTTCAGTCTAAAACAAGAGAAAGAGAAAAGAATCCTGAATTCTAGGGTATCCAATAACAAAAGTCCTGGATGGAGAATCTTTCGAGGGAGTCCTCACAAATGCTAAGGGCCCAATATTTGTCTCACATAAGGCCCCCATATATGAGTATAAGAGATTGATTGAGTCTTTATTAGGCATCAGAGCTTATGGGGTACTGGGTGATTGATTGATTAGCTCAACCTATCTAACCTTACATCTACATACTTATTATTTGGTATTGGAAAAATGCAACTATGCATTATAGTTAATAATTCACTGCAAAATTTTTTCTCGCCTTTCATACTTATTGGAAGTGAAATCTTCAGCCCTTTGTCATTCTCATTGATAACTCTTGTGGCTAATTGTTATGGGAAAGTGCCTGTTTGCTGTGCCTTGTTGTTTTGTTTGAAGCTTAGTCACTAGAGTCTTTTGAATAAAACCTTATTTATTTATATTGGCTTCTGACCTTCTCTGGAGATGAAATTAGATGACTTAGTTGCATTTGATTTACAATTAGTGGTTCTTGCCAAGGCTGAAATGCAAATAGAGGTTCCCTACAAATGTTGTTTCTGACAGAGACTGGAGAAGAATTTAATTACCATCTGGAAACCACATAAGGTATGTGTCATATCAAGAAGTCAAGAATAGACACATCTGAGGAAAAGGACTCAAACTAGCATAATTCTTACTTTTTACCTTGCCAAAAACTAATAATGCACTGGCCCCATTCTTACTTCTACACTGTTTCCTTCTCCTTGCCAATCACCTGCCTAGTTATTCTTGTTGATAGCTAACTTATGTCCACTCCTTTCTCAGATAATGGATGAAAAAACAAAGCTTGATTAATATACATTTCCAGCTTTATTAACACTATTGTCATCTACTTATCCTACACTCAGGCAAATCAGACCACATTCCCTAACTACGCCTTAAGCTTTCCTGTCTCCATATCTTTCTCCCTATTATTTGGAGTTGAGTATGCTCTTATCTCTAACCAGAAACACTGCCCATCTATTTCTTTCGTTGTGTGTGTGTGTGTGTGTGTGTGGCAATCAGGGTTAAGTGACTTGCCCAGAGTCACACAGCTAGTAGGTGTCAAGTGTTAGAGGCCAGATTTGAACTCAGGTCCTCCTGACTCCAGGGCCAATGCTCCAGGGCCACTGCACCACCTACCTGCCCCGCCCATCCAATTCTGCCTACAATCCACAGCCTCTCTGAACATATCTAGATGGAAGCTATCTTCTTTTCCCTGAACTCTAATAGCATTTTGTTTCTTCCTCCTCTTATGAATTTACCTCACTGCACATTTAAATATACTTATCATAGTATTTTAGAATTGCAAAGGATGACAATAGCCATCTGTTCTAATCTATACCAAAAGAAACTCCCCCAATACTATACCAAAGAAGTGGTTGGTTCATCTTCTACTTGAAGACCTCTACTGATGTTGAGCACATCTCTTTAGGCAGTCCAATCTACCTTTGGATAGTTCTAATTCTTAGAACTTTTTCCTGAAATAAAGCTTAAATTTTCCTCTTTCCAGCTTTAACTTCCTATCCATGCTCTTCAAATAACTTGAACAGTTACGTTTTCAACATATTTCACTTAATTGCCATACATAATACTAGATGTTTTGTTCATTTCAGTGTTATTTTAAACTTATTTATTTATGCCTGAATTATACCTCATCTCCCCAGCTAGATTTTAAGATTTATGTGAGGAGGGTCTATTTATTACTCATACAGATTCATTGACTGTCCATAAGATGGAAATCTATACAAAAATGTGGATACAGCAATTTTTAGCTTCTTTGTATGTGATTTCACCAGTTCCAATGTATCACCCAAAGTTCATCTCAAGCCAATAAACCAGGACTGAATCCCTTCAATTTTGGAAAAAAAATAATTGGACTTCTTTACAAAATAATTTAATATCTGCATTATACTTAAGAGAGGAAGTGCTGCATAGTGTACTGTGAGCTGACTTTAGAGTGAGGACATTCTGAGTACAATTCCTGATTCTAACAAATACTGTTTCACCTTGGACAAAATAATAATCATCTTAGTGTTTCAGTCAGCTTTCTAAAATAGCACATTACAGTGGAAAGAGTATTGGCTCTGGAGTCAGTAGGCCTGGTCTGGATTCAAATCCTACTTCTAATGCTTATTGCCTCTGTGACCTTGGGCAAACCTTCCTCTGCCCCCATTTTTTCATCAGTAAAAAGAGGAAGTAGGACTAGAAGAACTCTGAGGTCTTGTCCAACTCTAGATTTAAGATCTATCAGTTGTAAAGCAAATGCTAAATCTGCTTTGGTAAAGGGAATTCTCTTGCTGGAAATTTCCTACATCAATGAAATCATAGGTCTGGACAAAATATTATACCTAAAAAGATTTAATAGTCTAGTTGGAGGCCACTTTGGACTATACAACAAGGTAGAATAAAATCAAGAGAGGGCCAGTTCAAGTCGATGACTCTTTATGCCCATATAGCCTTTTTCACATGCTAGGAAACCATCTCAAAGAGGGCAAAACTGCCAGAAATTTAGTGTCTCTAAGAAGATTCTAATGTTATGTACCCATGACTTTGTTTAACACCATTAGAGATAATTTGTTTGGAATGAAGAATGAAAAATGATCCTCATGGCCAGGTACCCAGAGTGAGATCTGTGTATGATACCATAGCATAAGAGGTAGCTGTGTGCCACAGGGGATAGATAACTCCACTTGCATTCAGGAAGACCTGCTTTCAAATCCTGCCTGAAGCAATTACTAGTTATTTGACTCAAATACCTATTCATAAAATGACAATAATAATAGGATCTCCCTCAGAGGATTTTTTTGTGAGGATTAAATTACATAATACATGGAAAACATTTTGCAAAAGCTGAAGTGCTCTATGAATGCCAGTTGTTATGATGACGATGATGAATTTGTTTTGCAAGTATGTTGCTAAAAAACAGAACATGATTAGATAGCATTCCATTGAGTTCCCCCCCCATCCTGTTTTCCAGCTTTCACCTACTTTCTTTGCTGAGCTGAAGAGCGTCTGGTGCATATCACAGCTACTATCACCACCACCAATACTGTGATGACCCCAACAGTGACAACGATGATCACAAGCAAGTTGCTGTTCTTCTGAGGAGTGACACTGCCATGTGGGGGGTGCATCTGTCCTATCGGTGGCTCTGGAAGAAGACAGAAATAGGTAGGCTTGGCCGGTTTGGTAGGCATGGCAGTCAAATTCTACCATGCTAAATCAGGTAACTTGTATGACTAAAACTTCTAAAATGGGATGGGAAACAATAATCTCTGAGAGGAAAAAACCAAATTGCACTATTAAGTGGGAGAAAAGGGAGGTGAATGCTACTTTGTGTCACACAAATTATTCTGTGATGTTAATCAGAGGTCATGGCTTACGAGGAATATCCTACTTATTTGATGCTTTCAAAAATAAACTATTTGATACCATGTACTCACAATTTACTTCCCTCTCCTCCTTAAGAATCCATTTATAAAGCACATATAATTTATAACCTGTCAAGGAGTATATGAATTCTACTTAAAAATCAGTCATTGGGTTCAGAATAGTATCATGAAGTACAAGATATTGATGTTCCCTAGTGTTGCATCATTATAACATTGTAGAAAATATTTAAGGAATAATGAATGAAGAGCAGGAACTGTCAAGTGGATTAATGTCCAACTAGGAGAGTCTGATGGTCCTTGGTGAAGTTGCTTTTAACTGCAGTCAGTGATTAATTTCCTATTAATATTAGGTCATAATAATGACCTATACTAGGTCATTATTGCCAGGTATACAGCTTTTCATTTATTTTGGAAGGCATTTCTAACCAGCCAATTTCCTAAACATTAACTGATGAGGTTGCTTAAATTAGTTCAAAGCCTTCCATCTTGATTAAAATCACTACATTTGAGTTATGAACTCATCCAACTGTATATACAGAGGGTCCAGAACCAAAAGAAATTAAAGTTAAACTCCTCTCACTATCAATCTGGCCTTTGCCTTCACTTTGAGAAGCTCAACATGGCAAGATTTTGACATCCTATAAGGCTCTGCCTTAGGAAAGATAAAGTGGTTTTTAGCCTTAAAGATAAAATGGTTGATCTATTATTCAATGGAAGGAGATAGAAAGAAACACAAAAACAAAAACAAGATGTCTCATAGTATGTCCTGAATCTCAGGAAGCAAAACTCGCTAAAAGTTTTCAAGTCCTATCTTTCTCTAAAGGATCTAAGCTACAAATGAAACATTTCCTCCAAAACCATTAGGCAGGAATGCCCATGTAACAGAAGTTGGAACTTATTAAATTATATATTTGAACCTGCCATTTAAAATGTCATTTGTTGAAGTAATTTCATCATGCCCACTTTCATTAATACATTGATTTGTTTACATAAATTGAACTTTTTGGGGGTGAAAACTAACAAAAGAACTGTGAATCTCATTGTTAATGTGATTTCATGTCCAACAATTATTTCTAAACTGACAGTGAACAATTTTGTTGGAGGAGAGTATGACAATGTAGGTTCTCTAAACTTTTGGAAAACAAACAAACCCAAAACAAACAAAGAAACAGACAAACCCAAAAACCAACAATTTTTTTTTTCCTTTTTCCTTGCAAGCAGAGTAAGCTCAAATGATGAGAGTTTCATCTCATCTTTCTTGTAGCACAGGGAGATACTATGCTTCATGTCAGAAAGCAAGGAGTCCGAGTTTGTGGAAATAGAGCAATAATATATTAGTGCCAGAGAAGAGATGCAAAAATTCACTTCCCTCTTTCTTTGCAAAGGTGTGTGTGTGTGTGTGTGTGTGTGTGTGTGTGTGTGTGTGTGTGTGTGTGGAGGGTATTGTTGTGCAACACTGCACATACTATCAAATTGAGTTGATGTGTTGGTTTGTTTTGTTGAACTGCTTTTTTTATTTCCTTTCTTTTTCATTCTTTGTTCCAATGGATAATTCACTGGAGACAGGAGGAGGAAAATGTATACTCAGAAGTGAAGGTTATATAAAAACAAAGATATCAATGAAAAAAAATTGAAAAAAAATATTATAGTGATATCATTAACTAGGAAAAGTTAAGGATGCCAGCTCTTGCATTATATATCTTTGGTTCTATGCTTTTATGGTTGTCTATAAAAATATGTTAGTTTTAAACATAGTATTAAATGTCCTTCAGAAAAATCTACATCCCATTTCAAAGGGGAAAAGATAATCAAGAAAATATGAACTTTGTGCAGAAGAGTGAGAAGGTCATGTGTGATAGTGTCTTCAGTTACATTTAAGTAAGCCAAATTGCTGCTCAAACAATGAGAAATTTATGATTCCACAAAATTAGGCTAGAATAGTTAGAAAGCTTGGTAGATTTCTGACTCTAGTAGGGTCAAGATAGATAATGAATTCTGGATTTGAAGATAATGAATCAAAACAAGACTGATAATAAATGTTCTCTTCCTTGGTGATTTCATCACTACCCATGGTTTTAAATATCATCTGTAGTCAGATGATTTCCACACTCATACATTTTACCCTATTATCTGTCCTGAATTCTAGATGTCCCTCCCCCTCACCATTTTTAACTGAACCCTGGATACTTTTTGGATATTTCGTCATTATCTTAAGCCAACATTCTCCAGATAGAACTGATAGTCTTCCCTACTAAATCTCATATTCTTTATGACTCACCTTCACAGACATCTCCTTCATGAAACCCTTCCAGATCCCTATAGCATGTTTTACCTATGCTATTTCCAAACTTTCCTATTTATCTTGAAGTCATGGTGATTTTCCTTGTCACCCAGGTTGTCAACTTCAGAGACACCCTGGGTGTTTCTCTCTCCCTTACTCCCACATCCACAGTTGCCCAGTTTATCTCAACCTGCCTCCACAACATATCTTGTGTTTGTGTTCCTTTCTTTCCCTACATAGTTGCCACTCTGATCCAGTCCTTCAGCACTTCTTGCCTATCACTAACCTAACAGTGAACAAATAATGACTTTCTCCAATTCACCTTCCACATATTGGTCAAATAATCTTCCTAAAGCACATAACTAATCATGTCATTCTCTTACTCAAAGAAATTCAGTGGTTTTCCATAACCTCTAGGATAAACTCCTCTGCTTGACATTTAAGGAAGGCTTCAAAATCTGACTTCTTTCTATCCTTATTTCATATGACCACTTTTGACAAACCATACACTTCAGTCAAACTGGACCATCTACAAAGTGTTTCTAAACCCAATACTCAAACTCTATCCTCCGTATATGCATATGGGCTATTCTTTTTACTTAAAATGTACTTCCCCCTCGGCCACTTTATCTCAGTTTCTCAGAATTCTTATCTTCCTTGAGCTGCCTCAACTCTGGTGGCTGCTTTTTTGGAAGCCTCCCATGAATGAATTCTCCTGGTTACTAGTACTTTCTCCCTTCTCAAATCACATTGTATTGTACTTATTTTTTACAATGAACTTTCTTGAGGGAAGGGAGTGTTATCTATTGTGCTTTTTTTTTCTTTTGGTATCCCCAGTGCTTAGCAGAGTGCCAAGTACATAATCGGCACCTAGTGGATTTATTCCTTTTGATATTTTATTCTTGAATATATCATCTTTATGTGAGTTAATAAATTAATGAAGAACTGTAATTTCATAAAAAATAGTTGAACTCTATTGTTTTGAAGGTCAAGGAAGCAAGAAGAAACAATTTTTCAAAGCTACATGAAGATTCAGTTATTTCTGATGCCGTTGTTAAATTTTTTATTTATTTATTTGCTTTTTGGTGAGGCTATCAGGGGTGAGCGACTTGCCCAGGGTCACACAGCTAGTAAGTGTCAAGTATCTGAGGCCGCATTTGAACTCAGGTCCTCCTGATTCCACGGCCAAAGCTCTATCCACTGCACCACCTAGCTGCCCTCATTGGTTTCATTTCTAAATGACCATCAGAAAGTTATCTAAGGGTTTAAGTAAAAAGCAGGATTTGAACCCAAATTTTCCTTACTTCAAATGCAACACTCTATTCATGAAGCCATATCATTTGTAGACTGTCAAAGAACTTTTATTTACATTGTCACATTTAATTTTTACAAAACACATTGAGTTCAATAAAGGAGATAATACTCCCATTTTATAGATCAAATCAGCAAATCAGGACACAAAGAGGCTAATGGCTTTGCTAAGCATTAGCAACTCAGAACCAGGACTAGGACCCAGGTGTCTTGATTCCTCAGTTCAGTTCTCTTATCACTATGCCATGCTATCTTTAATTGACAGTGATGCCTGTTACACCAGATGCTTATAAAGGGAATCCAGAAAATTACAAAGCCAAGTCTAGAGAAAGATCTGACCTTCTATTATGGAGTTATGATTCTAACACCTTAGTTCTGCCCTCCCTAAAGACAGTCTCTTTATTTCTGGTACTGGGCCTCTGTACACCAGGGAATATCTTGACAAATCCATAATTCTTTGAGTACAAAGATAATGATTTATGGGGAGATAAGAGACATGAGAGGGAAGGTATACCTTGCATAATATTTTTCTTCTGCTTTATTTTCCAAGGAAAATGGCCTTTGAACTGAGTGATAGAATGAAAATGTTTAGCAGCAAGGGGTAATCCAAGGAAAACTATGAATGAACATGCAGTACAGAGCTGACCTTGCTAAGTCAGCAAGCCTAGATGAACTACTTCCTAAAATACATAGCAAAAGAAAAGAAAACTGGCAGCTGTGATTGCTGAGTCATCAGAACTGACATTTAGAAATAACCCTGGCTCTGGAGAAAGAACACTGATGTTTACTCTCTCTGTGTGTGTGTGTGTGTGTGTATGTCTTTGGGCAAGTCACTTGCCTTAAGGCTCTTTTGTAAAATTTGTAAAATGAGGGAGTTAGATTAGATGACTATTGAGGTCCTTTCCAGGTCTACGATTAACTTCTGATTAGGGAAGAGTAAAAGTTGTCTTAATTTTCAAAAAGGGGAACAGGATGTGTGTTATAAACCATAGACCCATGACCTTGATTTCTATAACCCATCATTAAGCTAATGACACATGAGTACTTAAGATGGGAAGAAGTGTTCATTAAAATCCAACATCAAGAATGAGTCATGTAGAACCAAAATAATTTTCTTTATTTTGACAAGGTAACTTTATCTGAACATTAGGGGAATGATATAGACACATGATACTTAGTCTTCTGTAAAGTTGTTTCATGGTATGCTTGTATAAAGCATGAATCCTGCCTCCTTTGATAGAATGCAATCCCTGTAATGGCAGAGTCTGTTTCATTTTTGTTTTTATGTCCCCAGCACCTAGCACTTTGCCTGTCTCATTCTAGATGCTTAATAAATGCTTGTTTAATTAAATGATCTCATCAGTTCTCATGAGTTCAATCTTTATGTAGTCATCCTTATACTGATGATTCCCAGATCCGCTAATCAGCTTTAATTTTTTTTCTTGGACCTCACATCATATCTTGAATTGGATTTCATGTAAGTACCCCAAACTCAACATGTCATGTTCAGAACAGAAATTATCTTTTCTCTAAATCTCTTCCTTCTTTCTAACTTCCTGACGACCATCAAAGGTACTATCATCCTTCCAGGTACAACTTCCCATCAAGGTACCACTATCCTTCCAGCACTGAGGCCTGCAACCTTGGTGTCATCCTTCACTCAATATAACCATTTCCTTGCCCTCTCTTGCTTTTCTGCCTTCACATCTTTCTTATACAGCCACTTCTCTCTATTACCTAGTCTATCACTTCTTAAATGGAGTATTGAAATAGCTTTCTACACTAGTTGGTTTCTGTGCTTTAAGTCATTTTTTTCCCCCTTTTTAATCCACTTCCACTCAACTGCCAAAGGGATTTTTTTTTCCCCAAACTGCAGGTCTGACCGTATCATTTCCCTGCTCAGTGAAGTCCAGAAGTTTCCCTATCACCTCTGGGATCAAATACAAAGTACTCTGTTTGATATTGAAAGCTCTTCATAATCTACTACCTTCCCAGTTTTCCAGTCTTCTTCCCCTTCGTTTCTCACCGTGAAGTCTACAATCTAGCCACACTGGCCTACTTGCAACTCCACAGATGATATTCTATCTCCTGTTTTCATGCCTTTGTTCTAGTCATTCATCATGCCAGGAATGTTCTGTCCTCAAATCCTCAGTCTGTTGTTTTCCCTGGATTCTTTCAAGCCTTAATTTATACTCGAACTCTAGAGGAAGTCCCTCCTAGTCCTTGCCACCACCAGCTGCTGATGCCTTCGTTATTTATATGTTGTACTCCCATTAGAATGGATGCTCCTTGAGAGCAACATTTATTTTACTTTTTGTATGCCCAGTGCTTAGTACAATGACTAGCACACAATAAGGACTTAATAAATGCTTATTGACTGACCACCTGGTTTATTGTCTATATTTTTCACTTATTAGTAGATATGTTGTTTTCTCTTGAATTGCATCAAATTGAGGATAAGATTGGGAGATATGGGCTGGATAGTAGTATATTTAGGCAGAATTAGAATTGGTTGAATAACGGCCTAAACAACAATAATAATAGTTTATGTGCTTTAAAGTTTGCAATAGGCTTGACATCCATGTGATCTCACTGAGTCTCACGAGAATAACAATTACTCATATTATATCAGCTCAACAAATGAGGAAATTGAGTCAGATAATTTGACCTGCCCAGAGTCACACTGGTAATGTACCAGAGGTGAGGTCAGAACACTGTCTTTCTGACCATAAGTCTGAAAGTCTGTCTACTTTACCATACCATCTTCTCCAAAACAGTTATTAATGAGCCAGTGTCAATCTGGAGAAATGTTTCAGAGAGTGTAATACCTCAAGGATATGTCCTTGACCTTATTCAGTTTACCATTTCTTTAGTGACTTGAATTAAAACATTGATAGCTTACTTGTGAAATTTGAGTATTACTTGGAATTTGGAGGGATACTTAACTATTATCATCATCATTATTATTGTAGAATCCAGATCCAAAAATGATCTCTGTAGGATAAAACACTAGGTCAAGTCAACTGTTCTAAAATTCAAAAGAAATATCTGTCAAATTCTGCACTTAGGTTCAAAAAAAGCAAATGCACAAACACAGAATGGGGGTGGGGATTTTAGCATCATTCTTATTTCATATGAATCAGTAGTGTGACATGATAGACAAAAATGTCAATGTTATCTGAGGCTACACATTCAGAATAGGGGGAGGTAATCAATCTCCTATACTTTCAATTGGACAGTCAACATATGGAGTAATCTGTTCAATTCTTGGCACCATATGTTTGAAAAGACATAAATAATGAGCCTGGGCAGGAGAGGCTCATGGGATAATGAAAGTACTGGAGAATATACCATATGAAGGCAGAAGGAACTGGGTATCTTTAGATTGAAGAATAGTTAAAGCAGATATGATAATTATCTTTAAATATTTGAAAGGTTATATAACATGGGATGGGGGAGATGGAAGGATTAGGATTGTTTTTCTTGGACCCATATGGAAGAACTAAGAACATATATTGGAAGTTGCATAGATAGATTTCATCTTGGGATAAAGAAATGTTTCTTAAATATTAGAGTGGTTAAAAAGGTGAAAAGATTGACATAGGAAGTAATGGTTCCTCTTCATTAAAGGTCTTCAAGTAGAGGTTGATTAACTTCTGAATGGGTATGTTGTAGAAAGTATTATTGGTGAAGCATAGTTAGGACTTGATTTCTGAAGTCCTTTCTAGTTCTTGGATTTTGTGACAGTGTTACTAGATTGATAGAACATGGAAATTTACTAGACAGAGCAAATTTGGATTTCAGTAAAGTATCTGACAAAATGTCTCATGCCATCCTCATGGACAAGATGGGAAAAAATGCAAATTATATCACAGAACACACAGGTAGATTTAAAACTGGACTTAAAGAAAGCAATGGCAACCCAGAGGGAGATCTCGTCAGGATCATAGAGAACTGTCCTTGATTAACTTTTAATTGGTGATTTGGTTGAAGACACATATGACATGCTTATCAGGTATGTGAATGACATCAAGTGAGAATGATGTAGTCAGCATTCAAAAATAGCTTGGAAGGCTAGAATTGATGGGCTAAACTCAATAAGAAATATGTCATAAGGGCAAATGTAAAAGCCTACATTTGAGTGAAAAAATAAACTGTAAAAGATGACTAGTTAGCAGGTCATGTGGATGAGACCTGGGCACGCTGAAAATGGGTCACCTGTGTGATATGGCAGTCAAAAAAGCTACCTTTGTGATCCTAGGCTGCATAAAGAGATACTTCATGCCAAAAATGAGGGAGGCAATCATGCTTCCTTGCTCATTTTCTACCAAGATTTTAAAAATGAGTCCATTTTGTTTAAGCAGACATATGTAATTCCCTACTTTTTTTTTAAGTCTGAAGGGCAATGTGGTAAGTATTTCTTTGCATGCTGAGTTGGAAACACACACTTACGTACACACACACACACACACACACACACACACACATACTCGTATTTCAGAATGCTCATTTGTCTCTGGAGTCTACTTGGGGAAAGGAGAAAATGCATTATGACAGTTCCTGGGATCTCACTGTTACACCTAATTGGAAAATGAGCCCCCTTCCCAAAGCACAAAATATAGATGACTTATAATTAAAGGGCAAGGGTTCTCGAATAGCATTACTGATTTGCTTGTAATAGCTTGAGCTAAAGCTAAATTGTATAAATCCTATCATTTATCTGCTGGGATAGTACAGTGGCAAAAGAGTTATTTCTGCCCTCTGCCTTTCATCTATTTCTATCCCATCCATCTGCTTTAATCAACCAAAGAACTTATAATAATTTGTTATTCCCAGCAAAGGTTTACCCCTGTACTTCAGGTGCTTTGTTCAGTCCCTTATTCTGCAATGCAAACACCCTGAAACTCCATTAGATGATGGGAGGGAGGAAGTTGAGAGCTTTTGTAAAATCCAGCTCACAGTCATCAGATGCTATCAATCTGCTTTATCTTCACAGCTTTCTCTTGTGTGTTGATATTGTATATCAGGTCAAGCTTAATTACTATTGTATTTCTCACCAGGAGGATTAAACAAATTGAAATAAAATGATGAAATATTTCATGGGAAACTTTCTTTGAAAGATTAAAAAAAAGGACCATTATATATGAGTTCCTTCAATTACCATCATTCTCATGATCTGAGGACTGGAGAAAACATTTGATTAGCTTGCCTATTAATGTCAATTAGGGCTACAGTTGCTTTTCAACCAGAAACTTGAAAGGCCGCTTTAAAATTTTAGCAGGGTCAGCTTCATCTGTCAATGTAGATTTTTAAACTTGATTTTTTTTTTAAAGAGCATCCCTTAGGAATTCCTTTTGAATAGAATATAATTTCCTGCCTGCTTGGTTTACATTGGTTAAATCTACAGTACAAACAATAACTATTCAGTTAGAAGCCAGTAAGGAATTAGGTTTTTCCCAATTACTTATCTGATACCCTCTTTAATCTTCTGTCACTGATACTCCCCAATATGGACTTCTCTACACCAAGGTTCACAGCAATGCCTTTGGTTGTTGATGGACCCTAAAAACATGGCAGATATCTTGGCAGTAATGTCTTATCAATGTCAGCTGACTCCAAAGCATTTAAAGGGGGTAAGTGTACTTGAAATTTTCATTTGCTCCCCTTTGAGAGGTAGTACAGTATGGTGAAAAGAGCACTGGTTCTACAGTTTGAAACCTAGGTTCATTTCTTTTTCTTTTGGTGCTTACTGACTATATGGCCTTAGACAACTTAATCTGTTTTGGTCTCAGTGTTTCCATCAGTAAAATGAGGCTGTCTGATGAGAGGATTTCTGAGGTGCATTCCAGATATCAACCTATGATCTTGTGAATCTATAATCTTTGAACCCTGGGATGAAACATATTTCAACTGTGACTTTCTAACTCTTCCAAACCACAATCCTTCCCCTTCTTTTAGGATCCATTCTTTGGATCAAAGCTGAAAGCGACCTTAATTTAGCTGAACATCTTCATTTTACAGATGAGGAAACTGAGGCCCACAGATTTTAAATAAATAACTTTCTAATAGCTAGTAACTATGAGAAATGGAATTTTGACCTATGACCTCTGACTCTAGATCCAAAGTTCTTTCTCTTACTCACAGTGACATAAAAACAGACCATCTGCAAGTATATTCAACTTAATATTCATAGTGGCTTTGAATCCATCAATTTGTCCACAGAATGGGGGTCAGGGTTTGGGAAAGGGGAGGGGAGAGCCAATGGTAGGGCTTCTGATGATGTTGGCGATAGGATGGGGTTACAGACTGATCTACACTTACACATTTACATTTGGTCCAAGGTTCCAGAGAAATCAAGGAAGACCTCCAATATATTGAATAAACCTCTTATGGCAAAATTAAGGGCAGACATGGACAAGAGGCCCACTGGATGGGCAGACATGGATGATATGGGATCTGCATCATGGCAGGAGACATCAACATTGATGAGATCATAGATTGATCTTTCAGACACATAAATTCCTTTCTTATTTTAGTGGGCCTACACAGGCTCCTTGAGCTAACTTTTTATAGACTGGGACCTGGGGGCACTTTGACAAGACATTCTTAGAAGCTAAATTTTTTTAGGAGTGGGTATAGATGGTAGAGGCATAAAGGGTAAATCTTTAGGAAGACAGCTGATGGGTTTACCTGAGCACAAGCTTAGCAGGACAAAGAAAAGCTCGCTGAACCCCACTCCCCTCGTTTATGCTTTCCTATGGTCGAAGGCGAGATTGTTTCTTAGTGGATTCAGTCAACTCTATTAAATCAGCAAGAAATGTAATTATAATGCCCAAACTTGTAAGCTTGGCCCAAGAGAAGAGATGAGAAAATATACCTTGGTTCCTTCTTTGCAGAGGTGGTGGATTAGGAGTTTGGAACATTAAATACACTGTCAGACTTGTTATTGTGTTGGTTAGATTTGTTGTACTGCTCTTTCCCCTTTTTTAATCATTCATTCATTCATTCATTCATTCATTCATTCATTTACTGTTCCTTACAAGGATGATTCCCAGGGTGGGGATAGGAGAAGAATACATTTAGAAGTTAAGGTGATTAAAAGTAAAATATATCCGCAGCAAAATTTCACCTCCAGAATTTTAATAGCTTCTGTTTGCACAATATATAACCTTAGGCAATTAATCCTCACATCAGTGATCTCATTTGTTTTTCACCTCATCTCAGAGAGCTAGGTAGGACAGGTATTGTTCTTCCCATTTTATAGATGAAGAAATTGGGATGCAGAGGGACTGTGACTTTAATTATTCATGGTCATATAGTTTTCTGGCAATGAGATAATAAAGTAGATAAAGTGCTGGTCCTAAAATGCAGGAATACTGAGCTTAAATCAAGCCTCAGATATTTACTAGTTATATGACCCTACACAAGTCACTTAACTTCCATCTTATCTATAAAATGGGGATAATGATAGCATCTACCTCCGAGGGTTGTTTTAAGGGTCAGATAATAATATATTTGTAAATTGCTTTGCAAAATTTAAAGTACCATATGAATACTAGTTGTTATTATTATTAATATTGTTATTATATGACCAATTATGGTGAAGCCAGGACTCAAATCTCACTTTAGTTTGTCTATTTTTCACCATGTTAGAAAGCCTACCCGTGACCTAAAATGACCTGACCCCACACATCCCTCTCAAGTTATAGTGTCTGAAGTTATGTGTCTAGAACTACTGTATGCTGACTTTCTCAAAGGATGCTGGGAATTAACTACATTCTTTCCTGTGAATGTAAGGGTGCAAAAAAAAGTGGGAAAGGGTTGATTGAGTCTAAAGAAAATAGTACATGAAGAATGCTGCCATCAGCAGCTTAGTTACTACTCTCCAGGGCATTAAGTCCAGAAATTTTTCCAGAGGAAATACTCATGTCAAAATTTTCACAGAAACAACAAATATTTAAATATGTTGCTCTAAATGAAAATAATCAAGCCTAGATCTCTAGCCTGAGTCACTATAGGATGTATCTATTAGTCCAAGGAAGACTGCAAATATATACTGACTCTTTCAGATCATCACTGTTATTTCCTTTGATGACTGTACTATATATTACCAGGGTTGATATGCTGATCTTGCAGAAAGGAAAGCTGACCTGCAGAATCTTATGCTTTATTACTCAATGGTCACCTGGTGGGGTGAAGGAATGATGACCACAGACAATAGTAGCAGCCATTTATAGTACTTTAAAATTTAAAAAGCACTTGACTTCAAATTAATTTTAATTTACAGTGCCTGTTTTGAGACTTATTCCAACCATGTGAGGTAGATACTATAGGTATTATTAGTCCCATTTTAAAGTTGAGGAAGTTGAGGTTCAAAGATGTTGAGAGACTTGTCCATGATTATACAACTAGCATGTCAAAGATGGAATTCAAGTCTAGGTCTTGCCTAACTCCAAATTCTGTGCTCTTTTCCCTATATCTTATGCATGGGCAGAGCACTTCTGGGAGAGGTCACTTTCAGGACTACTGAGGCTCTGGTTAGGACAAGGTCAAGAAGAAGCACACAAATATGCCATAGTATTTCTCACTCACTGTCTTTAGCTTCAATAAAGCTGGGCATAAATACACACACACACACACATATATACATATATACACATTTGTATGTATATATATGTGTGTCTATTTGTACGTATTTGTATATATACATAGGCTTACATGTATATATTCAGCATAGTACCTGGTATATATAATAATTGGTGCTTAAGAAATGCTTGTTTATCTAATGATTGATAACATCAAGAAACATTGCCTAGTATAATATATTTAGTCTAATAGCTTGTAGCTTATATGAATGGTAATGTCAAATTTGTGGGGATGTTTTAAAGAAAAGAGCATAATAGAAGAAAAGAATGAAATCTAGATTGCTTATTATAAAGACTTGTTTTGAGGTAAAGATATTCTTCCAATATATTCTGACTTTAGGCTAAATATCCATGTTCATTTTAATTTATGAAACCCAGTGTTGAAAAAATCCAAAAATTCTTTGTGTAATTCCTGTCTCCAATGTGCCCCACTGCTATTTGATGGTTATGAAGTTGTATCAGATAACCAATCACAATTGAATTTCACTTATCAGTTTGACATCCATTATGAAATGTCCCTGTCAATGGAATTTTTTGGGTAGACCCTCTTGCCAAATCTGTTAGTCTTCAGTGCAAATTCTTTTTTTTTTTGTTAGTTTAGCTTTTGTAATCTCTTGTAGACTAGCCCCCAAACTGGCTTATTCTTTCATACTTCTGGTGTTCCCATAAGGCACTCATGCCCAGAGTTCTTGGCACTCAAAGTCTAGGATGAATTTTAAAAAGACTTCAGGATTAACCAATTAATAATTAAAACTAATCCAATGCAATCTTATTTGCATACTTACCATTAAGTGTGCTTCTATCTATCAAATTTGTGTCAACTGGCCAATAACCTCCATCTCCATGACGACCTGTTAAATGAGAAAGGACGTTAGAAAGCTCACAGCAAAGAAAAAACAAAAACAAAAACTTGAACAAGACCAGACTGGCCACCTCAGAGAACGCATGACAAATTCAACTATTAGTGCAAGAAAAGAAAAAGTTATTCTCTCTCTCTCTCTCTCTCTGTGTGTGTGTGTAAAACTGTCATAAAACAGACTATTTCTGAGAAAGCTGAATTTCCAACATTTGAGAAGCTTGACATTTTTTTTTCTTTCTGATTGTGCTTGTTAAAGCATCACCAAAGGTAGGGTTGCTATAGTAGTCAGAATGTCTGTTCTGAACCTGCCAGGACTGACTGAATATCAGGGTCACATCTCATGGGGCAGGTGAAATGGCAATCATATTCCTACCACCAACAGCTCTAGTTCATTGCTGGTTGCTATTTGACATTTCTTGAGTGGAAGTAAATTGTCATTATTATTCAACAAAGTGACAGCACATTTCTAGTAGCTGGGTTTGGAGAAGCCTCTTTTTTATGTGTCACACAGGGTAAGTAAAATTCTGTATTGTATGTGGAATAAGGGAAAAAATGAAGCCTACGCCTGGCATGTCCTCATCTTTGCTATGAGTTCACCAGGAAGGGAAGAAGATTTGAATTGCTTTAATAATTTTTTCATTAATGGCTGAAACGGACTTGTGTAAAAGTGAGTGGAGCTGCTGTCTAACCACCTTCCACATGGGATGAGTGAGCCTTTGCTATGAGTAATGTTTATTTAATTGCCTCTCCCACTGGTGTATTTGTAGCACACCTGCTATTGATTATCATCCCACAGAATCAGCTATTGGGTTCCTAAATAATATACTGGTAACATCCATTTACAGAAAGATGATAGGAATGATTGACATCTGAATTATCCTACACATTCTTACACATACCCACACCTATGTAAACACATACACACAGAGCAAACTGATGTTTTTCTGTTAATATATCATCTGCAGAAGGTAGATGTGTCTTATAAATATTTCAGCTAACAAAAAGCATAACTGCAAAGTTTGTAAGATATTTTATATTATTTCATTTGAGCTTTACAATCCTATGACAGAGGGTTAGCTTGAGAATCAGGAAGACTTGGCTATATTACGATGGGCAAATCATTTAACCTTTATGGCCCTCAATTTCCTCTTTTGTAAAATAGGGATAATTATACCTACCTCACAAGGTTATTGTAATGATGAAATGCGATACTGTACATGAAGTGCTTCACATGCTATAATACTAAATAAATGTCAATAATATTATTACTATAGGTATTAGTCCCATTTTTAGATGAGGAAACTGAGGTTCAGTGATATTAAATGACTTGACCAGAGTCTCACAGCTTGCAAATGACTGAAGTGAAATATAAGGTCAAATTCTATTCAACTACAAATACAAAGCTCTATCCACACTGCTTCCTAGGAACCATGAAGAATATTAGTAGCATACAAAGGCAACATCATTATTTTAACAATTGTAATATTCGTGCCTGGTTCAAACTTGATTTTTAAAGTTCAGCTTAATTTCTTTCATGTCCTACCTCCTATAGAGGAAAAAAAGCCTTTCAATAAAGATTAAAAATTAAATAAAAATGAAAATATATATTATATACATAGTAACTATTAAATGACTAGCTGACTTAGTCATTTAACTCATTATTCTCTGGGTAACTTTCTAAGATTATTGCAGAGATAGTTCTAACTTACATTGGTTGAGTGAATTTCTTCATCTAAATGTTTCCTCCATCAATGAAAAAATTTTGTATGAACTCTGCATTTACCCATCTGTATACATATTGTATCCCCTGCCCTCTAATATCTCTTTGACGGAACCATTTGTTCCATGTCTATCTTGATGGTTTCTATCACCACTTTACAATATGCTTCCTTTAAAAGAACAGTCCATAGATCTTGGGCTAGGGCCCATAAATTCCCAAAATGGGTGATACCACCTCCTGGGGGGTGGTAGTAGCCTCAGGTACAATTTGGGGGAGGATTGAATAAAAATAAGGATTAACCTAACCTAAGGGCAGGAAAGCTCTGAGTAATTTTTTTTTTTTTTTTTGAAAAGGCGGGTAGGCCAAATAAGTTTGGAAACCTCTGGCACTAGGCAAACCAGAAGACAAACATTATATACCTTGTGGTAGACCTGTAAGACCAATGGGTCAACCAATTTTAACTGTAGCCTGATTCTGTGTTTCCTGTATATTATAAAGATCTGTCAGAAATGACTTGTATTAAGAGACCTGTTTGCCCTTAAAAGTCCTTTTCTCTCAAAAGGTAGCTTTCCTTGCCTTGACTTGTTATAATCGATGAAACATTGACTTATACACTAAATTATAAACAGAGGGGTTCCTTTCCATGACAATTGACACTAAATGAATGGTTTTTTTTATGTTGAGTTGAATGAAAATGTCCGTTTTTCTCCTACATGAGCTAAAACAGAAAAAAATAAGTTGAAGCCATGAGATATTATCAGATGACCAGTGGTCAGAAATTAAATTAAAATAATTTAAAAAGAAATTAGACGAGATATATGAAAAGCATGAACTTTAAGAAATTTTCTTTGATGATTCTAAAAGGCAGCTGTGGGAAGAATCACTTCTAAAAGTCCTCAAGCTTTTTCTGCACTTTTCAATCCACTGCCCTGCATATATTCAGCTATTTTTTCTATGTAAATTTTTTCTATGTAATCTTTCTGTGTAAAGAAAAGATAGACAACTAAGTGTAAGAACAGCAGAACCACATATATCACAAAGCATGTTTGTTTGACTATTTTCCACTAGACCAATTTCTATTTCCAGTGCATAATTTCATATTTGTTGTGAATACTTTTGAGGGGTTTGTTGTGTGGGTTAGATGTGATCCTGTGAGTATGAGCTTGCATAAGTGAGCAAAAGTGGGTGCCTGTCTGCTTGGATGAGTTGGAAGAATGGTATGGGAAGAATGAGTAAATGACGAATATTTGTTAATTTTTTTTTTGTTTTCTCATACCATTTACAAGATTGAATTTAGGCATTCATTTAATAAGACGTCAGCTGAATACATGAGGTATCGTTAGATAATCAACAGCAAGAAATCCAATGAGAAACAACAGGAATAGGGATTAAAATTAAACCTGTAATTTCATTGATAGTGTGAATTCCTAGGTGGGAACTTCTTTGATGAATGCATCTATTAAAATCTTAGAAAAAATGCCTACAGCACTGAAAGGTTAAGTGACTTATCCAGAGTTACACATACAGTATGAGTCAGATATAACTGACCTGAGATCTTCCTAACTCTGAGTCCCAAGCCCTTTTCACTCTGTCACATAGCCTGCTATGAGAGAAATGCAAATATAAGCTGCAAAAATGATGAGATTGGAAACAGTCATCCAAAGGAAACATTGTAAATATGCTATTGGTTAAAAATTAGGTAAATGGCCTAACGTATTTTTTAACTCTAGTATTTGGGGAAAAATTTATGATGATTTAAAATCTTCCTTTATACTTATGTGAGTAAGCAAGAACCAGTTCACAAACACACAACTAGCTCATTCAGACACAAAGCTTGGCTGTCATTAAATTTTGTAATCTTCCATAGTGCCAGCAGGTGGCCATATACATAGGTAGTCTATAACATTGGTTGAATAAACAGAATTGGATAAGGCAAGAAAATGACCATTAGATCTGGAGATGTTGTGGACTAATGTGTTTCAATAAATAAAGTAAAACTAGGTATAATGTAAGTATATTACTGGCTAAGATCAGCCATCCCTGAAAATGTTTTTAAAATGAATGAGGCTAGCTAATTACCCTGCTTTTATACACCAGTGTATTAAAGTAGTTTAATCCAGTATATTAAACTACTTTAATTTTTTGGTTAGTAGTTATTATATTGCTAAGAGGGAGAAAATGAAATAACTTAACTAATCTAACACAAAGTAATTTGATAAAACCCAATGTCATCAATCATTAAGATTCAATTTATGATGATTTAGTTTTCTTGTAGCACTAGGGAAAGTGAGTAATAAGCTATGGCTTCCAAGGGTGCTGATAAACTTAGGACTTTTGGTCCAAAGTAAGAGTTGACAAATTGGGCCTTGTAGTCTTTTTGTATAAGGCCTGCAAATCAAGAATGAATTTTACATTAAAAAATATTGTACTTGAAAATGTTAAAAAAAAAAACAAAACAAAAAAACAAAAAACATAGTATTCTTAGCTCATAGCCAGGATGTATGAAAGCCAGAGGATTTGGCCCTTGGGCCATAGACTCCTGCTCTAAAGGACTGTGAATTAATTTTTCTTAGATGTGTGTTATTGGTATACATTCATTTCTTTATGGTTTTGAGAACTTTAGGATGCATTAGACTGGCAGAAAAAAATGACAAATATTAAAGGTGATGTGAGAAAATAGGAACAATAATGCAGTATTTGTGGAGCTATGAACTAGTCCAACCATTCTGGAAAACAATTTGGAACTGTGCCAAAAGATCTATAAAACGGTGGATATCCCTTGATGCAGCATTACTGGTAATAGGTCTATACCCCAAGGAGATCAAAGAGAGACGAAAAGGAACCACATGTGCAAAAATATTTATAGCAGTCATTTTTGTTGTGGCAAAAAACTGGAGACTAAGGAACTGTCCATCAATTGGGGGATGGTTGAACAAGTTATGGTATATGAATGTGATAGAATACTCTTGTGCTGTAAGAAATGATGAAAAGGAAATGGTTTCAGAAAAAAACATGGGAAGCCATATAAACTGATTCAAAGTGAAGTGAACAGGGAACCAGAATAATTCATATGGTAACAACAATATTGTAATGATAATCAATTTTGAAAAACTTAATAACTTCGATCAATACAAAATATCTCCGGAAATAGTGATATCAAAGGGGTCTGGGTTTTTGGCTTTTAACTGAAAAAGTATAAAGTTGGTTGATCTTTCCATTCTGCTAGATTTTAGTTGTTTCAATTTATTCATTTATTGCTCCAAACTGCATACTAATAACAAACACATATGTATACATAAACCCTAATGCTCAATGTATTCTGAAAATTACATGAAAACAGTCCATTAAATGAACTGGAGATAAAAATCACTTACTTAAACTTCCTAGTTCATCCTGAGTTTGAAATTTGTCATTTTTTAAATCTTTTCCTATTAAACTCATTTCAGTTGTCAAGTTTACTTTTAGATTTGGTGGTATTCTTTCATTTATTCAGATACACTCACTGATTTAACAAACATTTATTAAGCAGAGACTTTATTTAAAGTAAAAGAGACAGCTTGATGTAATGGAATAAGAACAAGCCTTAAAGCCAAGAAGACTTTACTTCAAGTTCTGCTTCTGATATATGCTGGCTGTATAACCCCGGACAAGCCACTTAACCTTTAAAAGTTTCATGTAAATTTCTAAGACTTTAAGTTGTAGAGAATATTCTAACCTGCACTGGTAAAGGGATTTCATGAAATCACCAGTTTAACTCCTTTTCCCTTGTGTATAGAGCAATATGTCATTTTAAGAGACACAAGAATAAATAAAACAGGGTCCCTGTACTCACAGAACTTTTTCCTATATGCATATGATTACTGTGTATAAATAAAAGATAATTTGTTGTTACTATGGGGACAATTCTTTGGTTGTTATATTCCAATTAAAACTAACATGCTATTTTTTCATTTGTATTCAATATTTCTTTTCCAAATATATATTTATAATATATTATATATATATATTCCCATAAAGACATTCCATGAAAACAATTCAATTAATAATAACCTTATTGAAAGACAAGACTTATGCAACTAGTGTTATGAAATACAATCTGACATAAGTGGCTTGGAGTGAGGAGAGCAGGATAACTCAAGGAATTAAATGGAAATTGTTTTTGTCTCCTTTTCTAGGTTTCCTATATCAGTAATGTTATGGTGGTGTCTCAACACTGGATATGAGTCCACTAAGTAATTGTATCATAAGGTGTAAAAGGTATATTGCTTTTTAGACATAGCTTCCTTATGAACAAAAAATGTGGGAGAATTCCTACAGCTTTAGTAGCAAACACAACATAAAGTGGCTATCCAGATAATCGAAGTAAAACCTATTTCTGCCAGAGAATCCAGAGAATTGATTCTCCACTAAGCTTTGAGACATGGAGTGCCTATTATTAGGCCCAAAGCAATAACTGACCTGTTCAGGAAGAGTAAAGGCATGAAAAGTATTGGCAAAGTGGAGACAGAATAGGACTACAGCAAGTTAAGCAAAGAATAAATATGTCTACTTCAGGATATGGGAAATCGATCAAGATCAGTTTCTGTTTCTTTAAGGAAACTTAACTGGGACATTATATACCTAGCAGTGGCTTAAATTATTTTTATTTCTAACTTGTGAATTCATCAAGGGAAGAGATTACTTAAAAAAAATAAGTATCTATCACATAAAGTCAGGGAATGCATTTCCCAGACTCAAAGAACAAGTATCTTTTGTGCTTCTTCCTTGACTTTTCCTTTCTGTACCAAAGGGGAGAATGAGATGGCTCCCACTGGGATCTACATTTCCTATGGAATCCAGTGGTTACCTGAAGAAAACATTCTAAACACACACACACACACACACACACACACATGACAGACATTCAATTCTGAGGACTGGCAAGAGGTAACATGCTCTGAAGAATATGGAAAACGTTATTTTATTCCCCCACCTCATCCTGACTAAACAAACTCAAAAAAAACATTAAATAAGCACTTACTATGTGCTGGGGACTATGCTAGGTACATGGGTTACAAAAATAGAATAGTACCAGCCCAGGAATATATATGCCACTGGAGATATACAACATGTTTACAGGCAAAAAAAAAAAATTCAAAGTACTTGGAGAAGAGTGAAAGCATTGATGAGTGGAAGGATAAAGGAAGGCTTCCTTGAAGAGAATGGCACCTGAACTGATCACTGAAGGAAGATAAAAATTCTGAGAGGAAGAGATGGGGAAAAAGAGGGAGAGAGGGAGAGAGAGGGGGAGAAATACAGAGAAAATACCAGAAATGAGCAATACTCAGAGGTAGAGACTGGGGTGTTGAGTTCAGGGAATTCTAGTTGGGCTAAAACAAAAAGTGTTTGAAGGAGAGTTGTTGGAGATAGGAAATTTTCAAAAGACTTTATACTGGGTGAACAAAGGGTCTCTCTGGGTTCTGGCTATATAAGTTCTAGATATAGAAGGCCATAGATGCCTGAGCCCAGGCATCATAATTACATGACAAAGCTGTGCATCTGGGTGATGAGCTGAATCTGGTCAAGTGAGCTCCCTTCTCAGTAACTGCTTAGAGACCTCTGTGAGACTCTAGGTTATCTAAATCAGTAGTGTCGTGGTGGTAGCTCAACACTGTATATGAGTAAGCTATCTAATAGTATCATAAAACATAACATAAAGCAACTATCCAGATAATTGAGGCAAAACCTATTTTCTGCCAGAAAATTTAGAGAATTAATTCTCCATTAAGCTTGGAGACATGGAGTGACTTTTATTAGATCCAAAGCAATAACTGACTCTCAGGAAGAATAAAGGAGTAATCTGAATAAGACGGACAATTTTGTTAGGTTCCATGAATCCATGATGGAATCCATTTGGATCCAAGCAGGCAAACTGGAAGGTTTCACTGCAGGGAAAAAATTTTGCAGGGCTCCTCCTTCTGAAGACATTTATTTATCCACCATTTAAGAGGGGAGTGGAGGTGGTCAGAAATATGTCTTAGAAGGATTATTTTGACTGACATATGAAAGAGGAATTAGACATGGAAGACATTAGAAAAAGAGAAATAAATTACAACACTATTAAAAGAGTTAGGTAAGAAGTGAGGCAGTCCTGATTTGGATCATGTGGGTAAAAAGAAGGGTAAAGAAACGGAAGATGAGATGTAAAGTCAACATGACTGGCTGGTTAGAGGGGGTGTGCAAGACAGAAGATTCTGTATTTTGGATTATGAATACTCTCAGGCTATGGACCTGGGTTATTGTGAAGATAGCTGTGTTCTCAATAGAAAAAAAAGAAAAAAATGGTTGCCTGTTGGATTTAGTTGGGAAGAGAATGATTTCTACCTTGAATTTTTTAAGCATGAGATGCAAGTGGGGCATTCAAATAGATATTACTTGAATGTCAATTGATGATTTAGGACTGAAGTTCAGGAGAGACATTAGGGTTGGATGTATAGATTCTTAAGTCATCATCACAGAGATGATAACTGAACATATGAAAAACAATGGGATGAACAAGAGATTTAGTTTAAAGAAAGAAAAGAATCCAGGACAGAGCTTTAGGAAACATTCATGCTAATGGAATGAAAGAGGGCTGACAAATGGTCAAAGGCAATTGAAAAGGAGCTGTCAAACAGGCAGGAAGACAACCAGGACAGAACAGTGTCAAGGAAACCAGGGCTGGAGAGAATATTCAGGAGAAGGGGATATTTGTCAGTATCAAAAGTTGCAGAGATATCAAAGAGGGTAAAGACAGAGAAAATGCCACTGGATTTAACAATTAAGGATTCTGGTAAATTTATAATTTCAATTGATAGATAGTGTAGGAAGCCAGATTGCAAGTGTTGAGAGGTGAGTAGGTAGTGAGGAAATGGTTCTCGTAGAGACCATCTTTTCTAGCAGTAAAAAGAAGAAAAGATATATCTCAATAATAGTTTGGGAGTGGAAGGATTGAAGGGTGGTGGAGACTTGAACATGTTTGTAGGCTATTAAGGAAGGAGCCTCCATATAAGGGGAGATTGAAGATGCAAGAGAAATAATGAATGGAGTGACCTCCTAGAGTAGATAAGAGGGCTCAGAATTGATTGCAAAAACTACAAATTTTGGCCACAGCCTGTGAGAAAGTTCTTTTCTTCCTCAGAGACTAAAGGCAGAAAAAAATGGATGAAAGTGGGAAAGATATTTGAGATGTGGATTAGAGACAATGATTTTCTCCAAAAAGTATATGGAAGATTATTTGCCAAAAAAAGAGTAAGGTGACTAATGCGGGGAGCTCAAAGGAAGAGGTTTGGAAGAGTCACTATGAGAAGTATGATAATTTCTGTATAATAAGGGTATATTTGAAATCAGATAAAATGAACTTATAAAAATAACGTATTCAACCTGGTTAAGACACTTGATGGGAGTGATATGGCATTGAGAATTGTTCAAGTAGTGGGATAGAAAGCCAAGGGATTTCAAGTATGGAAGGCAATGTATAGTTGAATTTTTTAACTACCAAATTAAGACTGAAATGGTGAGGGTAGACTGAAATTACAGGTAGGAGTGGAAGTTGTAGAGGTCACCGTGGAGATGCACGTAGGTTTAGAAGGAGTGAGGTAAAAGGAGAAAAGCAAAGACAGGGCATTATGATCAGAGAAGGAAATTCAAAGTTCAAAACCATTGGGCTTTTACAAATGAACAGCAACTGTGTCCAAAGTTAAGGTAACTAGGCATGGTTGAGATATAATTATTCATTCATTTAGTCAAATTTTGTAAAGAGTTTAGACCACATATTTATTTTTTACAAGGTGCTATGGGAGATTTAAAGAAAAGGAGGAAGTATGTGAAGGATTGGTTGAAGAAGTGGAAGACTAGATACAGGGAAACCAATTAGGAGACTGTTTCAAGGGAAGAGGAGATGAGGAATTGGATTAGAGTGATTGTGACACAGAGAATGTAAAAATATAATCTACAAGACTTGGTGACTGATTGGATAGAAGCAAGGTTGAGTCCTAGGTTACAAACCAGAGAAATTAAAAGAATGATGGTGAGAGAGAGAGAGAGAGACAGAGACAGAGAGGAGAGAGATAGAGACAGAGAGAGAGAAAGAGGGAGAGTGAGAGAGAGAGAGAGAGAGAGGAAGAGAGAGAAAGAGGGAGAGACAGGGGGAGACAGAGACAGAGAGAAGGCGAGAGAGAGGGGGGAGAGAGACAGAGAGACAGAGAGAGAGAGAGAGAGAGAGAGAGAGAGAGAGAGAGAGAGAGAGAAGGAGAGAGAAGGAGGGGGGAGAGGGAGAGACAGGGGGGGTGGGGAGACAGACAGGGAGACAGACAGAGACAGAGACAAACAGAGACCAAGAAGGTACAGGGTTTAGATTGAGCCAAGACTTTAGCCAAGACAAAACACTAGGATCTAATAATGTTTTCCCTCATAGTGATAGGATATAGATAAGATATCTGAGTGAAGAGGGAACAGTAGGAAAGAGGCAGAAAGAATTAGGATATAGGCTTCTGGGCAGATCATCATGAAAATGCACGTTCCTTTCACACGAAAAGAAGGCATATGAATTATTGCTCTCATTATTACTATATTAACTGATGAGTTAACCATTTATTTTTCATGTTTTTTTTAAAACCAAACAAATGACAGTCACACTTGTATCAAGTGCTAATCTGAGTTCCTAATGGGAAATGTAGAACATTTTTCACAAAAAGGAACTGCTTTTCTTAGGCCCAGCCAAGAAGTCGAGATGCCAGGTCTAGTACTTCTCCCTATACCCCACCTACACACACACACACACACACACACACACACACACACACGTACATGTGCACACACACAGACATACACACATACATACACATACAACACACACCCACATAGACATATAACACACACCCACATACACACAACACACACACATATACACATATACACACATACATAACAAACACACTCATACACACACATACACACAACACACACACAATTTTAAATTTAGTACACATTCTTTTCTTACTGTTTCAGCAAAAGACATAAAAGAATTGAACTTTCAATTGTCATAGAGAAACAATATCATAATTATAATTCTTGCAATTGTCTGTCCTTTTCCACATAGGAGAGGGGGTGGGAGTAGACAATAAAATACTGGGCTTGGAGTCAATAAGATTTGAGTTCAAATCTTGCCACAGAAACTTACTAACTGTGTGATCCTGGGCAAGTCACTTAAATTCTCTGTATTTCATTTTTTGTTACCTTTCTCATCTGTAAAATGAGGAAGTTAGATTGGATGGTCTATAAGGCCCCTTCCTGGTCTAAATCTATGATTATGTGGTAAAATCGCATTTTTGACCAATTTCTCCAGGCAGGCATTTAGGATAACTACATCAAAATTGGATCAGAATCAAGCAGAAGCAAACAGCTGGACCACCTAATTTAAATGGCCAATATAATTGTCACTAAAGGCCAATTTTATTGAGAGGAATTAAGGGTCATTCAACCTTCTTAGCATTACAAAGCATCCTTGTCAGGTTTCAGGAATAATGAGAGTTGGTACAATGATTTTATGTATACTCAGTACTTGTGGTTAGAGCATATTCCTTTTCAAGCACTGTCAAGCTGGCACTATTAATGAAAATTAATATCACCTGAAGACAACTTTGCTATTAAACACTCCCATCAAAGTGAGATAGATTTGCAGCAGGTGATGCAACAGTTTAGAAGATCTGGGGGTGGGGGTGGGAATATTGGGGGGAGGGAAAGGAAAGTGTAAGAGACATTAATGTAGCTAAGTATGTGTTTAATTTTGGACAAAAAATTATCAGAGTATAAGTCACGATAAAGGGCATTAGCCTTGGAATCCAAAGATTCCATTCATGGTGTAGCTAAGCCATTTACTAGTTATATGGCCCTGGGAGATATTCTTTACCTCTCTCTGAACCTGGATATAATAATACTTGCACTAGTCATGGCATTGGGTAATTGTAAGAATTATATGAAATAATATATTTGAAGTGTTTTATAACAATAAAGTGCTATATAAGTTTAATTTATATATATATATATATACAGAGAGAGAGAGAGAGACAGACAGACAGACAGACAGACAGACAGACAGAAAGACAGAGACAGAGAGAGATAGAGAGAGGAGGTAATGTTACAAGAGCCTGCAGTAGCACCAATGGAAGCTAAGAACCAACTTATGTACAAAGAGACTTGTGCTCACTCCACGGACTTCTTAGTCTTTTCAAACACATTCACTCTTCAGGAGAGCAAGGACTTGAGTACTAGCATCACTCATCCCAAAAGGCAGTGATGATGGTGATGATGATGATGATGATAGCTAGCATTTGTACAGCATTTACTATGTGCCAGGCACTGTGCTAAGTGCTTTACAATTATTATCCCATTTGATCCTCACAACAACCCTAAGAGGTTGGTATTATTATTATCCTCATTTTAAAGTTGAGGGAATTGAGGCAAACAGGTGTTAAGCAACCTGCCCAGGGTCACCCAGCTAGTAAGTATCTGTAGCTGTATTTAAACTTAGGTCTTCCTGACTCTAGGCCCAGCACTCTATCTACTGTGTCACAGTCCAAAAATGGAATAGACTAAAAGCTCACTCCTTGATAATTTTATGAAGATTTATAACTTCTCATTTATAAGGACTACAAACAAATGTAGTAGCAGCTTTGCAGGAAGGGCACAGACATCCATCATAAAAGGACAACCACAAAAAGTGACACACAAGAAAGGCTAAAATCCTTCAAAATTCACAAGCTCTCTGTTATGGGCTATACTTACTGAAATAGCCTGGAGTTCCGGGTTGGGAAGGGGGGGGCACTTCATTGGAATCTTGGGCTTAGCACCAAGACCTTAGGAGTCTCTTCCAAATCTGAGCTTCTGTGTGAGCTGGTGAAGTATTCAAAAGTACTTCAGATCCATTTAAGACTGAAACTTACATCTCACTTGGTGTGCTATGGGCAACTCAAGCAATGGGATACTTAATCCTGATGAACATCTCATTTTGTCAACACATTGACCCTGCTCACTGAAGTGTACCTTCTTCCTCTTTTAACCACAGCTTAATTAATTGGTGGAGAAACTTTGTCTGAGCAATCCACCAGGGCAGACAAAAAGAATATGAGTATACTTTTCTTTTCAAGCACCATACAGAGAGGGATATTGTACTAGTATGACTTGAACATGCAGATGGATGTCGGCCAATGAGAGGCTTTAGAATAATTATCCTACTTCACTCTCTAGGATAGCACTTTGCTTGTGAAGCACCATGGCTGTCTCTGTGGGTTCTGCTACTGCCCAATTAGGACAACTGAAAAGGAAAGGTGAAAAGGGAAATTACTAGGAAAGGCAGGATCTTAATAGACTATATAACCTATCTTTCTGTGTTGGCACAGTACTTTAATGATTTAAGTAGACCACTGGCTTTCTATTCTTCAAGTATAAAGAAAAAAAAAAGAAAAACCTAATAAGAGGAAGAAATATGGAAACACTTTAGATGCCCCAATGTCTCAGATCATAAATAATGAGATTGTTCCTCATGCCTGGCTTAAATGTCTCCTACTTTAGTCAAGCCATTTTTCCTAGCCTTGTCTTCCTAAGAAATATATTTCCCACTCACAAGTGACTATAAAGTCTCTTTTCTCTCAATTATCTCTTCTTCAAGCTAGGCTAAAAGGGGTATTTCACACCCCTTTAAATAATATAACTAATAGGACTTTCTGTTCCACCCCCATATCTTTATCAAGTGAGAGAATTCCTGTTTGATTGTTACATAATTATCAATCAAAGGCATAAAATAGGTGTGAACAATTCCCAGATACCTCCAATGAAGTTTCAATCAAAGGTATCAGGATTGATTGAGAAAATTAGACCTACCTTTGGACCTATGTATGTTAGAGAACGAAATTCAACAGGAATATTTGAGAAGTAAGATTTGGGGTCTCTTTGAGGAGGTAAAACTTTGGCATGTAATCAAAGGACAGGAAAGGGCAGGGTAAGCCCCACAATCAGTATCCCAGTCTCCCTTTCCTTTTTAAGTTCCTCCCCACTGACTGTGTTGATGGAGAGACTGGATTAGAAACAAGCCATGCATCCCCCAGAAGCTGAGAGGACAAACTGTACAACTGAGGAAGGGCAAATTCAGTGACCATGGCCTCTTTGAGGCAGAAAGAAGAGTAGTCTTAGGACTCAACAGGGGCCTCAGACTTTGTGACCCAGCAGAGAACTTCCTGAGTACTAGTAGAAGGGAAACAATGACTTCCAAAACAATTAGGAATTAGAAATAACCCCTTTGCAATATACACTTTCTAAGCTTGAGACCACTTTCCCCTTGAATCAGCATTTATTTATGAAAAACTCTGTTCTAGACTTTTGGGGCATGGTGTTTATAGGAATTATTCTTAACCATACTGTCTTAGTAAATATCTTTAAGAAGCTAATTACTCAGGACTGGTTAACTTAGCAGGAAACACATTTTTTTTTGTTTTTTTTTTTGTTTTTGTTTGCTAGTGAGCAATGGTATTAGAAAAAGTATTAGAAACCCTAGCCCTTCAAAGTTACTTCTGGAATAAACCCTAAGGGGACAAGTAGTCAGCCATTCTAGGGGCTGGCCAATGTGAGTAGGAGTTGGGAAAAGTAGCTCCAATTCTAAGTATGATATAAAGAATTCCTTTAGCCTTCCTTCATAAATCATAGAGTTCCTGGGAGTGCCTGTTTTCTGTGTTTTGTTCATCTTTGTAGTGGTGGGCAGATGGGATAGGAAATCAATACAGAAGTCTAAGTACTTTCCTTCCCTTCTCTCTACTCACATGACCACTACCCTATTATAGGCCCTCATCATCTCTCACCTGAAATGGTACAATTGGATCGTAATTAGTCTCTCTGACAAAGTGTGTTAGACTAAGCCATGCTCTTTCTTATCTTTCCCAATAAACTCCAGAGGCTTCCCATTGCCTCTATTATTCCTTCTTTGCTAGGCATTATATTCCTTCCCACAATCTATAATCCCTCTAAATTGGCCTTCCTGCTTTTGTTTACACATGATACTCCAACCCACATTTTTATGTCTTTTTACTGGTTGTCCCCCACATCTGGAATTTACTCCCTCATCACTTCTACTTTAAAATTCATCATTCTCTTCAAAATTCTTACTCTATACCATCTTCTACATGATACATTTCTGATATCCCTAGCTGGTAGTGATTTTCCTATTAAAAAAAAGAAAAAGAAAAAGAAAAACACTGTGTTGTCTCTCCTACTAAAATGGAAGCTCCTTGAGAACAGGGATTTGACACATAATAAACAATAAATACCTATTTATTACTTAATTGTGTAGTGCTGTTTCAGATGTACCACTTTAGTCCAAATAGATTGTAATCCCTTAAAGGAAAGGGCCTCTGTTTCATAGCTTCCTTCAAAGCTTAATTTCTTCCTATTGCAAGCTTATCCTCACACCCAAAGTATCTAGCACCATACCTGCCAAAATGACTTTGTATTGCATTTTGTATTTATTCATACGTTTACATGTTTAGATGTTGTTTCCCCCAATAGAATGTAAACTCTTTGAGGGCAAAGTCTTTTTTAAAAATTTTGCCTTTACATCTCCATCATCTAACTTAGTAAGCATTTAAATGCTTGTTGAAATGAAGCCTTCTTCATCCTCCATAACACCTAGCACATTGCTGAGCACTTAACAGATACTTGAAGGCTAATTGATCTATAATCAAAAGCAAGCTGCTTGGAAATGTGTTTTAGAACTAATAAAAAGTCCTTGTCTGTAGAGAATTATAAAATATGAACTCTAAGCTTTTAGCGTCCTCCTGCATTATAGTTTCACTGAAAGAAACTATAAAGCCTGATAATAGCCCTGAGTTCTAATGTACAGAAAAAAAAATCCCAATAAAATATATTTAGATAGAGTTAATTCCTAATTTTCCATTGTAATAGGAAATAAAAATTGCAGGGGTAGAAGAGACCTTAGAGATCATTTAGTCCAACAATCTTATTTTACACAAGAGGAAACTGAGCTCTGATGGATTACCTAATGTGTTCAAAATTATATAACTACTTAGGAACATAATTGATATTAAAACCATGGCTTCTTAACTCTCAATTAGCTCTTTCTTGAATACCATGCTCCTCCTCTTCCTCTTCTTCCTCTTCCTCTCTTTCTCTCTCAATACACATATAGATATAGATAATTGGAAAGCACAATTTCAAAACCTTACTTTAGTCATTAGTTTTGATATTTATTTTACCTAAACTGTAAGTAGGTAGCAAAACTGACTAATGATTTTACCACTTTTCTCTGCTATATTTCAGGTAATTATGCTAGTAAGATGTGTCAAAAAAAAAATAAAAGAACAGTTAACAGTATACAGATATCTGGACTATATCTCCTTATCTCACCATCAGTTGGAGTTAAGTGACTTGGCCAGGGTCACACAGCTAGTAAGTGTTACGTGTCTGAGGCCAAATTTGAAGTCAGGTCCTCCTAACTCCAAGGTCAGTGCTCTATCCACTGTGCCACCTAGCTTCCCCCCTGCTCATCTTCTTTTACTTAGACCAAGGTGATATCTCAATTCTCTGTTAAAAACTGCCATGGTGAGGGGGAAGCTAGGTGGTGAAGTAGATAGAACACCGGGCCTGGATTCAGGAGGACCTGACTTCAAATCTGGCCTCAGACACATAACACTTACTAGCTGTGTGACCCTGGCCAAGTCACTCAACCCCATTGTCTAACCAAAAAAAAAAAAAATTAAAAATTAAAAAAAAAAACTGCCATGGAATAGCATGGAATAATTTTAGATCTAGAGTTTGAAGGGATATAAGACACTATTTAGTCAAACTTTCTCATTTTAGAGCCAAGGAACTTGAAAGTCCAGAGAGTTGAAGTGACTTGCTTAAGGTCACCCAAGTAGTGATAATCAAAGGTAGAATTTAACCCAGCTCCTCTGGCTCCAGGGTGCAGGCTCTTTCTACTGTCCCATGTTTTAATTATCTTTCCCAAGAGCAATAATGAAAGAACAGTACATGTAGGCATATGCCTACTTTGATTTCTCTAACCCACTGTGTAGTTTGTTGGGCAAAGTACTCCTTCTAGGTGCCTTCATAGTTATCTCCACAAAAAAATGTTTTGCAAACCTTTTTGAACAAATTTCCAAAGCTCAGAAAAAGAGAAGAAAAGAAAAAAAAGCTAACAACAGGACCACCCTGAATTGTGAATTCAATTTAACATCTATTTCTTATATGCCTATTTATATGCACAAGGCACTCTGCTAGGAATTGGGGATAGGGATTGGATCTGGGATTTTTTCGGTAAACGAAATCACTGGAAAGGAAACTCCCTCCACAAAGTCGGTTGACACTGTCTCCGCAACTTACAGTTTGAGAGAGAAATTTAGGGAAATATTTAAACATGAAAAGCTAATAGGTGTGTCAGAGGTAGGAGTGGAGGGGGATGTTGAAGGTATAAAAATGAAATACAAATATAAGTTCCATCCTCAAGGAGTTAGCAGTCTAGTACATGAGGGTCTAATATAACATGGGTTGAAAGAAGTCACCATGTTTGTTTTCATTTGAGCAACAAAAAAGCCCCTTGCACCAACGTATCCAATGCATGGCTTTTCCCATGAATCATAGATTCATTCCTTAGTTGGCAGTCATCTGGGAAGCTTCTGTTGAAAAACACTACTTATTTTTCTAGTCAGAATATCAGTGATCAACAATTTATTATATCAGGAGAGTTAGAATTGGAAGAGAACTTAGAAATCATCTAATCCAATCTAATAATATATTGAAAGCTTTTGCATAGCACTTTAATTCTTGAAAATCCTTTCATATACTATCTGATTTGATCCTCATAACAACCCATGTGAAGTCGGTGCCATTATCTTCCCCATTTAACAGCTAAAGAGTATGAGAGAAGTCGTTAATGTGCCCAGTGTCCCACAAGACTGGAACCCGAATATTGGAAATTCAGAGTTCAACACTCTACTATGCCACATGGAGGCTAAATTTTATAGAGGAGCAAATTGAGAGACAGCCAAATAGGAACAGTGACTTGCCCAAAGTCAAACAGGTCATAAATAATAGCGTATAAGTTTTAATTCAGTTCTTCTACCTCTGAACCAAGCACTCTTTCCATTATACCAAAGTTCCTCTCGTAGTAGAAAAGAACATCGGCATGGAAATAGCATCTTTCTGAATGGCTGTCTTTTCCAAGAAGTTGACACTATAAGAGGTCAGCCCAGTGAAGTGTCCTGCCAAATGAGGATGACTTAAAAAAAAAAAAGCTTTTCTTTTTGTTCAACACTACAGAGCAAAGTGTGTCATATGCATCGAAAACTTAAACAGTAACCTGGTAGTTTTAAAGCAAAAGTTGTGAAGGCAGGATTACATGAAACTGAATTCTAAGCATGACTGGACTGCCTTGCAAGCCCTACTTCCTTGAAAGCAGAAACAATTAACATTCTGTTTATTCATAAGATTAAAACCACTGAGGTGTAAAATGATAGGTACAGTGTTAAGTGCTCTGCCTGAATATCCTATTCAGAAAAGACAAAGTCCTTTAAACTCACTTAAATTTGTAAAGACTCCATCCTTATCTTCTCAGCTAAATGTGAGCCACTTACCAAGCTTACCTGAATTAATAGAATAAATTCTGGGGTATACTGTGAAACAACTCTCCACGTGGGCTATTTACTTTAATATCTCTTCCCCTCAGGAGAATTTAAGCTCCTTGAGGGCAGTTATGGTTTTGGCTTTTTCTTTGAATTACTATTGTTTAGAACAGTGCCTTGCACATTGCAAATACTTAATAAATGCTTGTTGAATAATTATCCCACTAATGAGACAGTTCATTTATAAAATCAACAAGTACTTGTTAAGGACTATGTGCCTGGTGCTTTGCTAGGGATGTCAATTCTAAGAATGAAACCCTGCCTACTAGAATGGAACTAACATTCTCAAGGGTCAAAAAAATGAGTTTCTGTGTGTGGATACATACATATCTACATACGCACACATCCATACATACAGAATACATTATAAATAAACTCAAATAAATAAAAAGTAGTTAAATATTGGAGAGGGAGGTATGAGGATTTTTTTTTCATTTAGAAGTAGGCTTAAACTGTCTTGAAAGAAAAGTAAGATTTTATCAGGAGGAGGTGAGAAGAGGATGAATATGTCAAGAATACAGGACATGTTCTGCCCTGTGTGTTAGATCAGTTTGGCTAGATCCCAAAGAGATAGAGGGGCAGAAATTTCCAGTGGAAATGGAAAGACAGGTTGAGGGCACATTGTGAAGGGCTTTAAAAGCTAAAACAGAAGAATTTCTATTTTATCCTAGAGGCAAGATGTAGTCACTGGAGTTGATGGAGTAGGGTAGACTTGAGTAGATCTATAGCTAAGGAAAATCACTTTGGTGAAATTGTGTAGGATGAGCTCTAGTGGTGAAAGACTTGTAGCAGATAGACCAATCAGGAAACAACTGCAAGAATATAAATGAGAGGTTATTGAAATTTCTGCCGAGTCAGACCGAGTGACCCCATTGTTTCCAGGCTTCCTTGTCTTCTTGGTACATGCCAGGCAGTCTGAAGGGAAAGGTGACATGTACTTTGATTTCCCTATCCTTAGTACAGCATATAGTTTCATAAACTTTCATCCCATCTCCTTATCTCTAATCTCATTTCCCTATGATGCAGCAATAAGGGAGGAGCTGAAAGTTTCACCCCACACACACTTTTAGAAATGTGTACCTATAAGGACTGTCTTTACCTTATTACAAAACAGTTCTATAAAAGCAGAGCACAGTTTGAATTCAGTGCCCAATCCACTTTCAACACCTTGTTGCCTTGAAGTGCTTAATACACTGCTTTTAATTTTCTCTACCTGAGTTGTTTCACTACTTAGGGCAAAGACCAGAAAAATAGATGTTCTTTTGACAAGGTGATGAGCATCTGAACAGCACAGTGGTAGTAATGTTAGTAGAGAAGAGCCAAATATGAATGATGATATAGAGGTAAAAATGGTAAGATTTATCAAATGATTAGATACATCGGTTAGGGGAAGTAAGAAGTCAAGGATAATAACGAGTTTACAAGACTGGGAAATTAGAGGATTGGTGGTGCTTTTAACAGAAATAGGAAAATGGGAAAGCTAATGACTTGATGGGATGGGACCCCTGTCTGAATGGGATAAACCTGACTCAAAGGAAACAAAATAAATAAAAAAAGATAAGGGGTGGAGGTAGTGTTCTATGTTAAGATGTATTTATTTGGGAAAATGCAGGAACCAGAGAGTATAGGGATACAATCATGAGCATTTGGAGGTCAATGGAGACAGAAGCAGCAGCAATTGTGTTGGAGTATACCATGCACAACTAGGACAGAAAGAAAAAATAGATGATATTTGGGAAATAGGTCACAAATCTAGCACAGAAGCATTCCATAGTAATATTAGGAGACTTTAATTATCTAAATATCTGCTGGTACTATCTTGTATTGTTCTTTCTGTCAAAATTGGAGCTTCTTGACATATCTTGATGATAATTTCCTTCCAAAAGTTGAAAAAAAATCCACAAGATTGAATTTTATTCTGGATGCAATTCTCACAAAAAGTACAGAATTGGTTTCTATGATGGAAATTTTGAGAACTCTGTTGGGGAGAGGTAGCTACCTCCCAGAGTTTGTCATAAAAGAAAAGAAAGCTGGGCATGGTTTGATATACATGGTAACTTTGGGAGAGCATATTTTAAAAGGTTCAAAAAGAATGATAAGTGGGATTGAAATGATTCAGAGAAGCCAGACCAGGAAGGATGAGAAACTCTCACAAGTAAAATTCTGAGGACACAAAAGAAATAACTCTAGTGAGCAAGAAAAAAGGAGAATTATTTGAAGACTGATGTGGATGCACAGAGAACTCACCAACCAACTTAGATTTTTTTTTTAAAGGTATGTACAGGGGATGAAAGCAAAGGAGGACAACAAAAGATGAATACAAAAAGAATTTTTATAGAGCATACCACTATCTTGAAAAAAAGGCTGGAATACTAGTACTCAGAATGTTCTGAGGCTTCTAAGGCCAATAAGATGACTTCCTTAAAAAAAAAGTTTGGGGCTATATTGGGGAAAAGAAGCAAAAAAGGGAAACCATAGATCTTCTGAATGTATGGGACATGATAACTGACAACAGATGGAGAGAAGAAATGTTCAACATTTAAGTGAATTCTCTTTTCTACGCTAAAGTAAACGACCCTTGTGACTGGAAAGGTAGGACAAAAGTAACTAATAAGGAGTTAATAATTCTCCTGATGAATTCAGGTTAGCTGGTTCAAATGAACTGCATCATTAGGTACTGAAAAATTGGTAGATGTGCTTGCTGAGCTGCTATCAGTGATATCAGTGATATCTGAAAGATCTTGGAGAATGAGGGAGGTTCTACAGATTGGAAGGACAAATATCCTAAACTTTAAAAAAAAATAAAAGATAATAGAATTTGTAAATTATAGGCCCTTGTGTTTGTCCTCAGTTCCTGGGAAAATTCTAGATTATGTCATTACAGAGATAGATCTATCTTTAATAGACACATAAATATCCATTAAAAACAAAGAAAGAAGAAAGAAAGAAAGAAAGAAAGAAAGAAAGAAAGAAAGAAAGAAAG
>NW_020954569.1:72321174-72361363 GCF_900497805.2 Vombatus ursinus | reverse complement strand
AAGAAAGAAAGAAAGAAAGAAAGAAAGAAAGAAAGAAAGAAAGAAAGAAACAATAGTTACAAGGCTTCCTCAGGAACAAGTTCTGCCACACTAACCTCATTTTCTTTTTTGACAATGTCACTTAAATGATAAATCAGGGTAATGCTTTTAATACTTTACCGTGGTTTCAATCAAATATCTCATACTATTCTTGAGGAAAAGATAGATGATAATACAATTTGATATAGTTGGAATGGCTGATCTCAAAGAAAAGTTACAAATGGTTCAATATTGATTTGGAAGGAGGCCTTCCATGAAGTTCTCCAAGGATCTCTGCTTGCTCTTGTGCCAATGAATATTATTTATTAATGAATTGAAAAAAGACATGGAGAGCTTCAAAACAAGCTTATAAGGCAGGAACTGTGGGTATTGGAAAAATCTCCATTTTTACAATATTCTCTCTGAAATAAAAGCCCAACTTTTTTTTTTAATACTAATAGACTATGGGTATAATTGTATGGCTATGAGTCATAAGACACTAGATTGGAGAATTAACAATGAGTATCACTCAGAGGACACACGACATACATGGTAGATGTGAGCTGACTGTATCATAGGACAAATAAGCAAAGAAGAACAGCAGTAAAGAATGTCATCAAATATGTGATTGAAAAAGAAGATAGGTTGGTCATAATAATAACAGCTAACATTTATATGGGTGGGCAAAGTGCTTTATATAAAGTATCTCTTTCGGACGAAAGGTCAAGATGTTAAGTGATTTGCTTGATTCAAACTCAGTCCTTCCTTCCAAGTCTAGTATTCTATTCTAGTGCAGAGATGTTAAACTCAGGGCACCTGGGGCTTTCCTAAACACTTGAACCAGACTGAAATGTAATTGGGAAATGTTTTATGAAATAAAAATACAATACAACAGAATGTTAATTTGTGATTTTAAAAGTCAATATGTGTCAATAAGCAATACATAATTTGTGGAGAACATATGCACGCGCTTTACTACTATCCCCAGGAAGTAAAGAGAAATGAAAAACAGCCCCCAGAACATTTGGTGTCAGTGGACAGAGTCCTGGGCCTGGAGTCAGGAAGACCAGAGTTCAAATCTGGCCTCAGACACTTACTAGCTGTGTGACCCTGGGCAAGTCACTTAACCATGTTTGCCTCAGTTTCCTCATCTGTAAAATGATCTGGAGAAGGAAATACCAAAATACTGTAGTTATCTTTGCCAAGAAAACCTCAAATGAGATCACAAAGAGTCCTCGAATTGTTCTATTCAAGATGGTTTGTCCTCCTGTTTACTTGAACTGATCATTCCTACATATCATGACTGAAATGATTGAACAAATACAAATGACAACCTCTGATGAGAAGACTTTGACAAGATACCTTCACAATGGACAGGAAAGGATGGGTTGGAATCTATATGAATAGAGGGAACTGATAGAAGGAAATGATATGTCATTTATGCAATGGATCCATTAGAGTATTTAAAAGCATTTGTACATGAGCACATTGACGCCAGAGAGGCTAAATGACTTGTCCGTAGTAAAATATCCAATAAGTGTCAGAGGAGGGATTTGAACCTTCAGTTTTCCTCTATCCAAGTCTAGTACACTGTCAACTGTAGCACACTCTCCATCATGACAGTCATGGAAATCTCCAGGCCTTGATTTTGGTCATAGAAATTGTTATTTCTACCACACGTAGAGATGGTTACTATGGGCTTTGGAACTGCCAACCATAAGATAGTGACAATCAGAATTGGTCACTAAAACGGAAATGAATGTACAGCAGTGGAAATTTGAGCTGCATAGAAGTGGTTTTAAAATTTTCTCTCTTCTCTAGGGTTCCCTCATATGCTTTCTATTAGGACCAACAAAAGCTAAGGACAGGTAAAAATTATGAATGTTTTAGCAATGTTGGCATTTTTCTAGTTTTTTTAGTCACCCACAGATTTTATGCATTATGTACAGCATTAGGATGAAACCAAATTTATGTGATGCTGCATTAATAAAATGTGTTGTACTCACTTGGGTGGTCTAGGTCCTACTCTACTGTCCAATGACATAGCCCCAATTTGACCTGCTCTTCAAATGTGTGCAGAAAACAGTAACTAGAAATCTAATAACATTGACTGGAAAAAGGAATATGCTCTGTTGCCTCTTGAGGTCCCTTAGAACTATATGCTTCTCTGAATTTATAAATACATAGAGTAGAATGAGAAAATAACATTTTAAATTGCTATGTAGGAATGGCCAGTTCAAGTAAACAGGAGGACAAACCATCTTGGAAGGAACAATTTGAGGACAAAACCAACTGTGGCTTTAGAGAAGGGGATTAAGAGTCACCAAAATTCATTAATTTTCTATTTCAGAGTATAATAGAAACACATCAGGAGGGAACTGAGATTTAATTTCAAGCCACTCAAAAGCATTAAAGGTAGATCTACTATTCAGAAAATGCCAGCATTTATATTCAAGAGAATAATCAGGCAGTGGCAGTAGGACACTTTTGATGACCTAAAAGGTCTCTTCTCTCTTCAAATTATGGGATTTTATGAGATTGGCATTTTGGTGAATAGATCCTTTAATGATTTAGGGATATTATATATCTATAGCTGTGGCTCAGGATACTAAGACCTGGGTTTGTATGGCTGGAGTTTGATTCTATGAGGAACTATTAATTAAAACATAAATCCACCCCACCCCACAAAACAAAACCATGCTTTGGCTGGTTTTACCCCCACCCAGAATTTCTATGGGAAATTGCCAAATGTGGTTCAAATATAGCTTATATCTAGATCTATTCAGTCTTTTTTTTTTTCAGTTGTGTCCAACTGTCCATGACTCCATTTGGGGTTTTCTCAGCAAAAATCAGATGCTATTTCCCTCTCCAGCTCAATTTACAGATGAGGAAAGTGAGGCAAACAGGCTTACGTGACTTTCCCAGGGTCACACAGATACTATATATCTAAGGCTAGATTTGAACTCAGAAAGATTAGTCTTCTTGACTCTAGGCCCAACACTCTATCCGCTGCACCACCTAGTTGTTCCATCAATATCTAGATTTATACAGTTGTAGAGAAAAAAAAAAGGTTCCCTATTTCCTGTACAAGCAATCAAAGCAACAATTCAAATCAAGTAGAAGACAACTTGTATTCTGACAAGATAGAATATTTGGAAAACACAAATCACTCACAGTTAGTTACCTTTATAAACAATCCAATCCTCTTCCCTTTCCAGCAAAGAGATCCATACGTGCATCTAGCCACATAGTAATAAACCAAGAGCTTGTATATACCCAGGGTAGCTACAGAGATAACTTCCCTTCAATTAGATCGACATAGTCCAAATAACTCATTTTAAAAACAGAGGGCAAAATAAAATCCCTCCCTCTTCCATAGCATAGTGTAGACTCCCCTGCTATTCTCTAGCATTCAAAGCCACACATGGATCCTCTTTTCCTATGAGGCTGTTGCTATCCAGGAACTTTCTGTCACTCACTAGAAGACCAGATTCTAGGTATCCTCATCTTTCCCCAAAGGGCAGTAGTTGTTCAAGAATTCTCCTTCCCATCCCAGAAGTCTGGGTCCCAGAAATCTCAACTTGGGGTTGCTAGCAAGGCAGGACTTAGTCTGTTGCTGCCAAGGAAAACCCATTTCACAGAAAGTTGGATTCCAAATCACATCAATTGAAAAGTCCTTTCTATCTAGGAGGCTGGGTTCAAGAATTCTTGATATTCCTACTCTTGCCTTCCAGATATTATGGTTTCCTTCTCTCTTGTTGCCATTTCTTTTACCTCTCTATATTTGGGGCCAGGAAGTTGGCATCCTATTCTTAGGTCATGTGTTCAAGGACAGATGTGACTTCTGCATGCTTCTGTCCCAGGGTAGACATTGAGGAAACTAGGTTGCACAGTAGATAGCATGCCAGACTTGGAGTTAGGAAGGAAGACCTGTGATTGAATCTTGCCTCAGACATTGGCATAGCCCCTGGGAAATCATTTAACATTTCTCAGCCTCAGCTCCCTCATCTGTAAAATGGGGATAATAATCACACCAAACTCACAGGACTGTTATGAGATAATACATGTAAAATGCATCGCAAATAGTAAAGTATTATATAAATGGTAGCTATTATTAGTATTAGTGATTCCACAATGGAGAGCCTTCTCATATTACAGAGAACCCACTCTGAGTTTTGTCACTTTCTCAATATCCGACTGGAAAAAAAGAAAAGAGAGAGAAGAAAAAAGAGTTATGCTGGTGAAGACTTCTCTTTATAGGGCAGCACAAAAGGGTGACTCCTCCCAACTCTGTCCATTTGACAAGGGTCAAGCCAGTCACTTCACCCTTACTTGTTCTATGAGTTAAGAAGACATAAGTGGTTATGTCCATATCTTTCACAGGAGATATAGTCAAAGTTCTAAATAAATGTTTACCACCTCAAGTTAATGAGGGAATTGTCCTGGTCAACCTTCTACATATTAATGTGATTACATTTGTATACAAATACATATATACGTCTATATATGTGTATATCTGGGTAGTCGGCTCATATTTTCAAAGCATATAAAATTAGGGTTTTGTTTCCATGCCTACAGAATTTGAAAGTATACTCATAAATAATCCACAATAATAAATTACATTACACAAACAGCATGCTTGTACCTTAGTAATAGAAAAATGATTTGAAACACTTCTTGTGAGTCAAGTATCTTAATGTTTATCAGAACATCCTAAACTTTAGTGAATACATTTCAAGGCCAAGATGGAAAGTGATTAATATACAAATGAAGTTAGCCTAACATCCAGCTAGTGTTAACATTTCCAAATCCAGACAGCTTCATAAATCTAATTGGGGACAAGCCAGGTAACACACATGATGTATCTTTTCACCCCCAAATCATTAGCATGTGACAGCAACTAAGTCCTAGAATAATTTCTTTTAGCAGATTTCATTGAAAACATTTATTAAATGAAAAACAAACACAATAAGATTTCAGAGAGATAGCTTTGGAGATGGAAATACAGCTTTACTTTGTATAATGAAATTGGCATAGAATCCTATGGTCATAGGGCTAAAGGAAGACCCCAGAGTCCATGTAGTTAATTCCATAGTTTCCTAGTACCCAAGTCGTGCAAAACTGATGAACTGTTATTTGAAATGCATAAAGAGATAGTCTAAAACAACTTCTGGTATTTCATAGCTAATAAGCTCAAATATATAGATATCTGATATTAGTAACACAATACTGAAGAATCTATTTGGCAGGCTGAGAATAGAAAGCAATTCCATGGCTCTTGGAATATCTTGGTATATCCAAGTTTGATTCCATTTTTCTTTTTTTCTTTTTCTTTTTTTTTTTTTGTTTCTTGCTTGCTTGAGTAAATCCTTTTTTAATGAATTATTTTTAATGAATATTTCTGTTACAGGCCTCTGAAGTTGCGGATGTGTGGTACAAAGATGGCATCAAAATAGAAGGAAAAAACTGGGGGGGGGGAAGCTTTTGACCTATGCAGGGCAAATAATGTGATTATCAAGATGATATTTTCAGGAATTTCAATGTCACTCCAAGTCAATATGCCTTCCTTCCTGCCTTCCTTTCACTCTCCCTATTTTCACTCTTATTCATTCAATCATTTATTATTAAGCCTTCAGAAGATGAGAATATGTTGGGTTCTCTCAAACTTGCCTGAGAAACAAATTAAGATGCTGAACTAAGTTTTGGGTGTTCAGTTACTCTTTTAAACTAGCTATAATTTTGCCTTTCTCTTAATTCTCCTTGGCTTTCTAATCAGTGGCTTTTAATTCTTACTGTTCCTTTTTTAATATTAAAAATTATCTCATGAACATACTTATGTTGAGTATTATAATTTCCAGGGTTATACATGAGCCTTCATAACAGAAAGAAATCCTAAGTATCCAGTCTGGACTTCCGGGATCTCTTATAAACTCTGATTGAATCACATTAAGTTGACTGGCTTACAGCTTGCTGACTTATCTTCCTTTTTCTTCTTCTCCTTTTCCCTGGCCCCCCCTTACTATTCCCCCTTTATCCCTTCTACCTCTTCCTCCCCACCTACTCCTTTTAACGTTCACCTCTCTCAATCTGTGGTACTTCTATTTCTCCATAATTTTTCTCCATTCCTTTTGGTATTATGGAATTTTGTTCAGTTGGACCTGATAATCTTGCCTTATCTAGGACAGTTAGATGGTATCTTATTATCTCTCAACTTATCTGAAATTTCAAATTACTATTACCACGATTTTTTGTTCTTTCTCTTTCAATCCAAAGATTATTCCCCTCAGTAAAGAAAATAGGAAAGAAAATGGATTGAGTAGATGTTGTCTCTCTGTCTTCCATTAACATCATCCCATCTACATGAGCAGCCATTTTATCCTTCCCTTGATCCTCCTTTTTCCTCAAATATTGCTTAAAAATAAAACAAACAAAAAAAATAAACAAATCCTTTCTGTTGTCCCAAGTTCAGCAGCCTTTGTTCATTCTGAGCTTTAGGGTGCTTGACACTGTGTTTGTAAGACAGTGTTGTCAACCCCTGATATCTGGTCTTATTTCCATCTTTGCTAGGCTCAGTTGTTTAGAAAAATTATCAAGTATGAAGTACTATTGAAATGTAAGATATTGTTATTATTATAAAAATGATCTCTTTCAGTTTATTAACAATAGTCTGGTAGCATTAATTCACTTTGTGCAGATAAATTGTTAATTCCCAGATTGTAATTCACTCCATTGAGTTTAAGGGAACTTGCTTTTAAAATGTAAATGGGCTTTCTGTGGAGCTTATGAAGGCTGTATTATATGTCAGGGTAACATTCATGCTTATTGGGAAAATATCACAGTAGGGAAAATATCACAAATATACAAGGTGTCCACAAAGTTTTAACATATTTTTAAGCTTCAATAAGTTAAAATTGCATTAAAACTTTTGGGACATCATGTATATATTCATGTTCCAATTTCATGTATCAATCAGGAGAACAAGAGGTACTCTGCCTTAACCACAAGATGGTCACAGAGGTGGATGAGGGAATCAACTACATAATGCTGAATGTCACTGCCAAGGTCCCAGAAGTCAATGAGGTATACAGACTTGCTTTCACTACATGCTGGGTAAACCTCCCTTGCAGAAACCATGGCTTGGTCTGAGTGTGGATAAAAAGAGATAGAAGTTACAAAATACTATTAAAGTATGGTGGTTGTGAGGATTGGTGGGATAACAGTTGGAAGAGGAAGAAGAAGACCTTTACTAAGTTGCCATGGACCTTGTGGTTATTGAAGTTAGTGCCATGTAGTTATTAAAAAAAATGATTACTTAGCATTGCACTGTGTAATTGGCTTCTCCAAGTTTTTCTGAGCTGATGTAGCACATGAAGCTTCCTGAGATACATAATTCAAAGTCTTAGTCTCTAAACTATTCTGTCTTTCCTACCCTCTATGGCATGTGGATTTAAAGTGTAACACATTTATTATTAAATCAAAGATGTTATTGTTCTACAAAAAGGAAACCTGAGAAACTGAATTTGTGTGTGTGTGTGTGTGTGTGTGTGTGTGTGGTTAGAGATTGGACTTATTGAATTATTTGTTTAAAATTTCCAGACTTTGTGCTAGACACTGTAATTTTAGCAACTCATTCTTTAGTCAAAATGATAGAGCAAACTCCCTTCTGGTCTGAGGGGAACCTGAACTGTTTCCATAGTGAAGGCTATGGAAATTGTTATTTTAAACTATTAATTTTAAGGAAACTTTCTGCCCTATTCTAATTTCTCCTTAAATTATAGTTCTTAGCACATAGTAAGCACTTAAGAAACATTTATTGGTTGATTGATTCTATGCAGATCTTAAATTTTGGTCACTTTACAGATAATTCTCTTTATTTCAAAGAATCAAAGAAGTGAGAAATCACCTCATTTCCCCATCTCCCCCACCCCCCCAGACTATCCATTCTTTATCGTTCCCTCTACCTCTGAAGCTTATGTTCCTATAATACCCTACTATACCCAGAGGTGTCGAATTTGCAGTCTGCTTTAGCTGGCTAGCCTGTAAATCCCCCCAGAGCATCCAGAATCAGATTAAGATGTAATTGGGAAATGTTTAACAATAAATCAATAAAAACACAACACAACATAGGTAATGCTAATTTGTGGTTTTCTAAGTCAATATGAGGCCTGCTTGGAGCCATATCTATTTGAGTTTGACATTATTACCATACACAACCCTAAAATCCAAGTGCTTCTAGGTTTGAAGATACTTCCCAATATTAAACATTCCCTCCCCTCATTCCTTCTTTTCTTCCCATAATCCTTTCCTTTTGTGTTTTAGAATTTAGAGAATATACGTTGAAAGGGAATAAGGGAAAAAGAGAAGACATTGTATAAAAAAAATAAAGAAATAAAATAGAATTCAAAGTGATGTGAGTGATACAAGCTGGGAATATGTGGCCAAAAGTAAAACTTCCAAAGAGTCTCTCATTAACGCAAACTGCAGACAGCTATAAGAGACTTTACACAAACTACCTAATATCTTCAAAACAGCACTAATAGATTGATGAATTTTATAGATTACTAGATTTTATAATTATTAGTTTTCTGGAGGAGGAAATAGCAAACCACTCCAGCATCTTTGACAAGAAAACCCCAAACGTGTTCATGAAGATTCAGACGTGATTGAAACGACTGAACAACACAACAACAATGATTAGTTTTATAGATCATTAGATTGTAAGCTCTTTGAGGGCAGGGACTCTTTTTTACCTCTTTTTGTATCCTCAGCACTTAGCATAGCACCTTGTATATAGTAGGTGTTTAATAAATACCTATTGAGAGAGAGGATTCTGGGAAGATGGTGGAGTAGGTCAGAAAATTTCAAGCTCTCAAGATTTTCCTCCACAAAAGAGATAAAATAGCACCTCTGGGTGAACATATAGCTGTGAAAACAAGAAAAAATAGGGGCAAAAAGGACTCCTCCTGGGATAATTGGAGAAGACTGGGAGAAAGGTGCTAGATGGGATTTCGTCCCTGTGAAAAGTAAACACCTCCCTGGCTAGGGGCCTCTTTAACTACAAGAGGCAGGCAGCTTTAAACAACAAATGGCAAGCCCTGGGGTTAGCTGGGTTGGGAACCTTGGCCTCAGTCACAGGAACTTTAACCTCCAGGGCAGTGAGGGGAGTTGGGTGTCTGAGCTGGGAAGATTGACAGAAACTCCATTGACAAAGAATGCCAGGCCCGGCTGTGCTGTGCAGAGCAGAGGGGTGAGAAGGAACCAGCACAGGCCAGGTGAGGGCAGAAGCAGTGGGGCAGGGACACCGCTGGCAGTAGTCACTAACAGGTTTGAGTACAAGGTCAGGGAGAACTTAAGAGGAGTAGACACACCCCCCACTCCATGGCCCAGGACTAGAGGTGATTAAAAAAAAAAATTAAATTATTACCCCCCCAAAAAAATGCACAGCAAAGGAGAAAACATCCAACCAGAGAGAACAATTACGGGAATAAAGAAGACTGGAATTTATCTTCAGAGGAGGATACTGAAGAAAAGAAACCCTCTTCTACCCCAAAGAGCAATGCCAAATGGTCACCTGCCCCAAAAGAATTCATTGAAGAACTTAAAAAAAAAGACTTTAAAAATCAACTGACAGAGATTGAGGAAAAACTAAAAAGAAAAATAAGAATAATGCAAGAAAAACAAGAAGAAAATCAACCAATTAGAAAAGGAGATCCAGAATTTTAAGGAAGAATATGACTCCTTGAAAATCAGAATTGAGCTAGGCAAAGTCAGTGAAGTTATAAGAAATGAAGAAATTAAAAAAAATGAAGAATGAAAAAAATAGAAGAGAAAGTGAAACATCTCATAAGAAAAACAACAGATTTATAGAACAGATCAAAAAGAGACAACATAAGAATAATTGGACTACCTGAAAGTTCTGATCAAAAAAAGACTCTTGATACAATAATACAAGAAATAATTAAAGAAAATTGACCTGAAGCATTAGAACAAGAGGGGAAAGTAGAAATAGAAAAAAATCTCCCAATCACCACCTGAAAGAAATCTTACAAGGAAAATTCACAGGAATATTATAGTCAAATTCCCCAAACCCCCAGATCCAGGACAAAATATTACAAGCAACAAGAAAAAAACAATTTACATACGGCAGTACCACAGTTAGAATCACATAACACCTAGCAGCCGCGACACTAAAAGGTAGTAGGTCTTGGAACACTATATATCGAAGAGCAAAAGAACTGGGCTTTCAGCTGAAAATATACCCAGCAAAGCTAAGCTAATTCTGAATGAAAAAAAAAATGGATATTTGATCAATTGTCAGACTCTCAGCTCTTTGTTAAAAACAAACCAACCCCTTGAACTTAATAGAAGATTTAATATACAAAAGCCAAGACAAACATAAGGTACATACCAATGTCCAATTACTAGGGACTAAATAAAAATAGAATGTTAGTTTTTATGTATGAAAAATGTAAAACCTATATCTGATTGTTACTAGTAATTAGGTAACTTACAAGGAAGATTTCCGGTAGACCTGATTATGATATGACTTCAAAAAGTAAAACCATTCAAATACAGCTAAAAGAATATTTATCTCTAACAAATGAGGTACAAGAGGAAGAACCAATACCAGGAATTAGGTGGGGGAGGAGGGGGCATTAGTTCTGGAAACCTACTCTGATCCGGAATGGGTTTAAGAGGGGAAAATACATATACATTTAGAAGAGCATAAAAGACTTCTAAATTTAGAAAGAAAGAAAATTCTAAGGGGATAAGGAGGGGGGAGAGGATAAAGGAGGGATCTCTAGAGGGGAGAGTGTGGGAATAGGTTAACAGGAGGCTATAGAAGGGGGTGTAGATATAGGGGAACTGGAGGATAAGGGAGGGATCGCTGGAGTAGGGGTAGGTTAAATCATAGAAGGGTAAGGCAGCAGATAGAAGTAAAGTAGAGGAGTTAAAAGAAATAGGAAAAAAAGAGATTTGAACAAACATAAAAACAAAGATTAGGAGTAGAATCTCTTAGTATACGTTTATATATGTACATATGTATATATATACGTGTATATATGTATAAGTGTATGTATATATCAATACCTATATATAAATATGTCCAATGCTCAATTGTAGCCTTGGGGTGATGGGTAGTGGGGAGGGAGGGGGATGAAGAACAAAGTAAAAAGTGTACGGCAGAGAACAAAAGACAACCTACAAGGAAGTAAAGAAAAAGATGGACAGCTTTCAACATAATGCACAGTATTTAACATATAGGCTTTCTTGAAATTAAAAGTTATTGTCATATATTTTGAATCCTCTCCTATATTCTGCTGTGCACATGACATTTTTTGGTTTATTCTTATTTTATATTTAAGTTCATAATGTTTCTTTTTCTTTTCTTATGTATTTAAGTTTTAGCATTTGTCTAAAATTAAAAAAAAATTAAGAGAAAAAATACCTATTGATTGATTGTTATTTTTTGATTGCTTGCAAAGACACGTCATAGAACAATCAAAACTGAATTTTTTTTTTCTTCTGCTACTCAAATTGCTCTGCTGCATTATCTATTTGGGTTTCATCAAGAGAGTTTCACTCTGACCCATAGTGCCAAATTTTCTCAGAGGGAATATTTTTCTGAGGTTCAGTCACTTATCACAAACTTATCAGACTGAGGCAGGGAGGAAGTAGGGAAAATCAGTCAAATAATGAGGAAAATAAAATCTACCCTTTTGGTTTTGGAATGTATTAAGACTTGTAATATTCAGATCAATATCCTCTTTCTATTTATTCATTTTTTTCAGGATGGGAAACAGGGGAGGATACTTAATCTGGGTCTTTTCTCATTTGTTTTGGCATCCACTCAGAAGACTGATGTTTTGAAAGAAATATTTTTATTTTCTTGATGGTCAGGAAATATCAAGTGCTTTCTTTGTAAGAATTGAAAGATCCATTTTGGAATAACCAAATTGTATTCAATTGATCCCCACGGATCTTCAGAATGACTTGAGTTTGATTTAAAATTTGGAATACCCAAATTTGACAAATTATGTTCCCAGGAGTGCTCAAATAAAGCACCAAGGATGTTATAATGTGTACTGGTCCTTTCTAAGTCATATGGAGGAAATAAAAGAAGTATTTTCTTTAATAGAGTAATAAGAATACATTGGCAATAATGGTTCTCAAATCTGGCTGATCTCTGTGGTTGCCTTTCTGAATCCATAATCAATTTAGAAATCATAGCACAATAGGTGGTTATCTTGGCCCTAAAGAGCAGACCACTGGAATAGGTAAGAACTAATCAAGAATACTAGGTAAATAAGAACACTGAGCATTTCATGATAGAAAGGTAGAAAGGTGGTCTGTCATTCTTCTCTAATCAATGTCATGCCTACCTGGCATTCCATATATGTTTATAATTTCAGCTTCTGGGAACATTATCATTCTGTAGGATCATAGGATCTTATAATTAGATCTGGAAGGGACTTTCGAAGTTATCAAATCTAACCTCCTCATTTGATAAAGAGGAAAGAAAAAGCACAGAGAGAATAAGTTATTTGCCCACAGTCACACAACTAGTAAACATTTATGGTGGAATTTGAATGCTGGTCTTCATGACTCTAAATCACACACCCTACCTGCCTCACAACTCTGGCAGGGAGGTGGGGGAGGGATGTTAGATGATGACAAGGAAATAGAAGAAAAAAAGCAAATGTTTAATTGGGATTTTAACATTATTTTTACTTCTCCTGATCAATTATTTGAAGCTCAGATTTGGGTAGCACTATGTCTAATTCACTCAAGTGAATGGGTATCACCACAATAACCACTAATTATTAGTGTTTTGCAGGAACATTACTATTTAATAGATATGGAAGCCGTGGAGAAATTTTAAATAGAAGCAGCCAGAATAAAACATGTGTGAGGAATGATAATAATCCCTATCTCATTTATCTTTTGTATATTTTAACGGCTTGATTTCTCTTCCCTTTAAAATTGTTTTTTCTGCATCTTACTTTAAAAGTATTGCATGAGGAATCAACACTGTACATTTTCCTACAAAAAACTTTTAAGTGTATAGATTCACAACAATTGCTCAAAAAGCCCCAAATATCCAGGATGGAGCTTTGCTCTTCCCAAAAAGCAAGATTGGGAAAAATGTCTTCTTCCAATTTCCTAATGGGACTCAATTTGATATTAGGCCTACAAATGAATTCTGTTTTCAATAAGCATATTCAAAGCAGAAAAATTGCTGGCACTACTATGTTTAAATTAAAGAACACTAAATAAGTTGATCTGTACTGACAGGTATTTATTTATAAACTTACCCTCCTGGAAATACCCAAGCTTCCTGAAAAGTACAAAACATAAACAATCCTTTTTTGAATACCATTCATTGCTAATATAAAGAGGATCCAATCCCAATTTACCAAATGGCCTACAAATCAGAGTAATACCAAACTCTGTTCTGCTCCCAGGTTGATAAATAACTCTCATTTACCTTTATGTAGAATCATTTCAAAGACATCATATTGCCTCTCTACACAACTTTTTAGACAAAAAGAGTATAAAGATGATAAAGTGTTTAGAGTAGAGGAGGCTTTCAATTCAAGGAATGGGAAAACTTACTGTCAGAATTAGTAATGCCAAAGCCGGTAAAAGGTTGACTTCACTTTGCTTTCTTTTAATAAAGGGCATTGATTGGGGATAAGGGAAAATGATTTATGGTTTTCTGCCATGGCTACAGAACTTTAATCTATAGCTCAGGAAAGGGTACAAGAGCAGCTTGAAAATTATGCTGAGCTTAATTATACTTAATGTGAATTATTCAGAAGTGCAGACAGAGACTAAAAATTTATTTCATACAAAGAAGCTTGACATTTTAATTGGTCCTTCAGAAAAGAGACAAAACAATTTCCTCTCAAGAAAATTTACATCTTCCCCATCAAAGCAGCAGCCTCAACCGAGCAGAACTTCATTAACAAAATTAATTATCACTCCAGTGTCTGCCTCATCAGGTGTATAGCCCAGGTGAAAAGTGGAATGCAAAGTGACATCTGACATCATTTCAAACATATAGCATTGATTCAAATAGGGGAAAGTGACAGATTGAGGCCACTGTACCTTGGTCATTAGCCATTTTGTCAGGGTGTTCCACTGCAAAAAAATTAAAAAAGAGAGAGAGAGAGAGAGAAAAAAGACAACATCATTAGACTTTGACAGCTCCAATCAGAGAAGTTGACATATCAAATCAACAATTTTGTTAGCAGGTTTTCATATCAAAACCAGTGCCCCATTGCACTGAAAATGTAGTAACCTGAATTAAAGGTAATAGTTATCTGTTTTCATTTGAAAAGGTCTCTGAAAAAAAGAATCATTGTAATTGTTATAAAATACCTAATATTCACCCCTCTACAACAGGAAACTTAATGGTGTTCATACCTCCCCTCAACATGATCTCAGAATAATTATGCTGAAATTTTAATTAAAGATAGAATAAGTAGGGGAAAAAAAAGGAGAGCTCAACCACTAAATAATTATTATAGACATAAAGAATGTTCGCTCTGACAGATATTTTGCATTGTCAATGCTCTTTACAAAAAGTTTATCCCATTTTCATGATGATGCCTGATAATGTCATAAAAGAACAGGATAATCTAAAATAAGTTTGATAACACTTTAGAAGCTGTGGAGACAGCAACACATTTTAAGCTGTCAGAGTCTTAGATCATTTATGAGTATCATCTAGGAAACTTCATTACTTGAACAAAAAAAAAAGTGGGTAGCTTTTTGGTTAGCAAAATTTAAGACTATCAGGAGATATAAATTAGAATCTCAACATTACATTTCTAGACACCTGATATGTACCTGTCTACCAATGTAGTTTTTTTTTTTTCTGTCAGATCATGAGTTTCTTGAGGGCAGGGACCATCTATATTTATAGAGTATCCTGAGGGTCCAGTAGATATTTGCCTAGATTATATATTTATAAATATTTATTTAATTGAATTAGATTGAATGCTGTAGAACTTTGGTCAGCTAATGTTAGTATTGTATATGAGGGCCTACCTCATCCTTTTAATGTCATACAGTGAGAGCTACCTCAATGACACTAGGCTATCTTTTAGATGTCTGGCATACCTGCACCAGTTCATTTAGTTGCTTAGGGCATGTCTGTAAGGATTTGTTAGGTTGATCCTGGAGTGCAGCATAGGGTCAAGTCACTGAACCTCCTTGGGCCTTAGTTTCCTCAATAATAAAATGAAAAGATTGGATGACATGACTTCTGACACCTCTTCTGGCTTTCAAGCTATGTTCTATGTGCTAGTTATGTTTATGCAGAAAAAAATACACTTTCAGGCTCCACCTACTTCATTTCCACCCCAGAGAACTACCTCACAATGAATGTCCTTGGTCACAAGGAGACCAGACAAGGGAATATGGATGGACAAAAGCTCCTTTCAAATTAATAGGATATATGTGTTTGCACGAGAAGAGAACAGATTTGAGAATTAGGTAATCCACCACTTTTATATTAGTTTTTCAATGACATGTAGAAATAGTAAAAGCAGTGGGGAATTTTGTGGGAAAATGTACTTTCCATTGAATCACAAGAAAAATTTTTTGAATAGCTCTTTAGAGAAAGTTTTAAAGATATACATAAAATTAGATTTGTATTATAACTGAAGTTTACTCATTAGATACACTTTTATTTGATAAATCATAAAGCTATCTACCACTTATTCATTTCTCCTGATCATCATTCAAGAGAGATAAATTCAACTTCCCCTTGTGCAGTGAAATATGAAAGTGTCACCTTATTGGTTAGCAATTTCCTTTTTTTATGGTAATTTTTATTTTTTTTTTGTTTTCAACATTTACTTGCACAAGATTTTGAGTTCCAAATTTTCACCCCATCTCGCCCCTCCCCCCACCCCAAGATTGCATGCATTCTGAATACCCCTTCCCCTAGTCTGCCTTCCCTTCTATCTCTCCCCCCCCTTATTCCCTTCCCCTTCTATTTTCCTGTAGGGCAGAATGGATTTCTGTACCTCATTTCCTGTATTTCTTATTTCCCAGTCGCATGTGAAAACACTTTTTTTAAACATGTGTTTTTAAAATTTTGGGTTCCAAATTTTCTCCTTCCTCCCTCCCCACCCACCCTCATTGATAAGGCAAGCAACTAAATATAGGTTATATATGTGCAGTTATGCAAAACACTTCCATAGTAGACATGCTGTGAAAAACTAACTCTATTTCCCTTAATACTATCCCACCCACCCATTTATTCTATTCTTTCTTTTGACCCTGTCCCTCCTCAGAAGTATTTGCTTCTGATTACTCCCTTTCCCAATCTTCCCTCCTCTCTATCATTCCCCTACTCTCTTGTCCCCCCCCCATTTTCCTGTAGGGTAAGACAGATTTCCACACCCAATTGAGTGCATATGTTATTCCCTCCTTAAGTCAAATCCTATGAGAATAAGATTCACTCATTCCCTCTCACCTTCCCCTGTTTCCTCTCCACTGTAAGAGCAATTTCTTTTCTGTTTTTTTCTTTTTTTGTGGCATAATTTACCCTGTTGTACCTCTCCCTTTCTCCTTCTCCTGGTATATTCCTCTCTCACCCCTTAATTTTATTCTACAGATATGACCCCTTCATTTTCAATTCACCCTGTGCCTTCTATCTATCTATATCTATATATACATACATATGATTTTTTCCCTCCCACTACCCTAATACTAACAAAGGACTCATGAGTTACAAATATCATCTTTCCATGCAGGAATGTAAACAGTTCAACCTTAATAAGTCTCTTATGATTTCTTTTTCCTGTTTATCTCTTCCATGTTTCACTTGAGTCTTGTATTTGAAAGTCAAATTTTCTATTCAGCTCTGGTCTTTTCCTCAGGAATGCTTGAATCCCCTATTTCATTGAATGACCATTTTTACCCTGAAGGATTATACTCAGTTTTGCTGGGTAGGTGATTCTTGGTTGTAATCTTATCTTCTTTGCCCTCCAGAATATCATACTCCATGACCTCCAGACCCTTAATGTAGAAGCTGCTAAACCTTGTGTTATCCTGATTCTGTTTCCATAATACTTGAATTGTTTCTTTCTGGCTGCCTGCAATATTTTCTCCTTGACCTGGGAATTCTGGAATTTGGCTACATATTCCTAGGAGTTTTCTTTTGGGGATCAATTTCTATTTTGCTCTCTGGTTCTAAAATGTCAGGGCAGTTTTCCTTGATAATTTCTTGAAAGACGATGTCGAGGCTCTTTTTTTTTACCATGGCTTTCAGATAGTCCAATAATTTTTAAGTTCTCTCTCTTGGATCTATTTTCCAGGTCAGTTGTTTTTTCCAATGAGATATTTCACATTCTCTTCTATTTTTTCATTCTTTTGGATTAGTTTTACAGTGCCTTGATTTCTCATATAGCCACTAGCTTCCAATTTCTCCATTCTAATTTTTTTTTCATGGTAATTTTTACTTTTTTGTCTTCAACATTTACTTCCACAAGATTTTGAGTTCCAAATTTTCACCCCATCTCACCCCTCCCCCCACCCCAAGATGGCATGCATTCTAAATACCCCTTCCCCCAGTCTGCTTTCCCGTCTGTCTCTCCCCCCCCTTCTCTTATCCCCTTCTCCTTCAATTTTCCTGTAGGGCAGGATGGATTTCTGTACCTCATTTCCTGTATTTCTTATTTCCCAGTTGCATGTGAAAACATTTTTTTTAAACATGTGTTTTTAAAACTTTGGGTTCAAAATTGTCTCCCTTCCTCCCTGCCTACCTACCCTCATTGATAAGGCAAGCAACTAAATATAGGTTATATATGTGCAGTTATGCAAAACACTTCCATAGTAGACATGCTGTGAAAAACTAACTCTATTTCCCTTAATACTATCCCGCCCCTCCCATTTATTCTATTCTTTCTTTTGACCCTGTCCCTCCTCAGAAGTATTTGCTTCTGATTACTCCCTTTCCCAATCTGCCCTCCTCTCTATCATTCCCCTACTCTCTTGTCCCCCCCCATTTTCCTGTAGGGTAAGACAGATTTCCACACCCAATTGAGTGCATATGTTATTCCCTCCTTAAGTCAAATCCTATGAGAATAAGATTCACTCATTCCCTCTCACCTTCCCCTGTTTCCTCTCCACTGTAAGAGCAATTTCTTTTCTGTTTTTTTCTTTTTTTGTGGCATAATTTACCCTGTTGTACCTCTCCCTTTTTCCTTCTCCTGGTATATTCCTCTCTCACCCCTTAATTTTATTCTACAGATATGACCCCTTCATTTTCAATTCACCCTGTGCCTTCTATCTATCTATATCTATATATACATACATATAATTTTTCCCCTCCAACTACCCTAATACTGACAAAGGTCTCATGAGTTACAAATATCATCTTTCCATGCAGGAATGTAAACAGTTCAACCTTAATAAATCTCTTATGATTTTCTCTTTCCTGTTTACCTCCTCATGTTCCACTCAAGTCTTGTATTTGAAAATCAAATTTTCTATTCAACCCTGGTCTTTTCATCAAGAATGCTTGAAAGTCCTCTATTTCACTGAATGACCATTTTTTTTCCCCTGACAAATTATACTCAGTTTTGCTGGGCAGGTGATTCTTGGTTGTAATCCTATCTCCTTTGCACTCCGGAATATTAAATTCCATGCCCTTCGTTCCCTTAATGTAGAAGCAGCTAAATCTTGTGTTATCCTGATTGTGTTTCCACAATACTTGCATTGTTTCTTTCTGGCTGCCTGCAATATTTTCTCCTTGACCTGGGAACTCTGGAATTTGGCTACAATATTCCTAGGAGTTTTCCTTTGGGGATCTCTTTCAGGAGGAGATTGGTGGATTCTTTCAATTTCTATTTTGCCTTCTGGTTCTAAAATATCAGGGCAGTTTTCCTGGATAATGTCTTGAAAGAAGATGTCTAGGCTTTTTTTTTTAATCATGGCTTTCAGATAGTCCAATAATTTTTAAGTTCTCTCTCCTGGATCTATTTTCCAGGTCAGTTGTTTTTCCAATGAGATATTTCACATTGTTTTCTAATTTTTCATTCTTTTGGATTTGTTTTACAGTGTCTTGATTTCTCATAAAGTCACTAGTTTCCAATTGCTCTATTCTAATTTTGAAGGAAGTATTTTCTTCAGTAAGCTTCTGGACTTCCTTTTCCATTTGGCCAATTTTACTTTTTAGGGCATTCTTCTCCTCATTGTCTTTTTGGACCTTTTTTGTCATTTGGGTTAGGGTATTTTTTAAGGTGTTATTTTCTTCAATATTTTTTTGGGTCTCCTTTAGCAAACTGTTGAGTTGTTTTTCATGATTTTCTTGCATCACTCTTAGCTTTTCCTCTACTTCTCTTACTTGCTTCTCAAAATCCCATTTGAGATCTTCCAAGGCCTGGGACTGATTCATATTTTTCTTGGAGGGTTTGGATGTAGGAGCTTTGGCTTTGTTTTCTTCTTCTGGTTGTATGTTTTGATCTTCTTTGTCACCAAAGTGAGATAATATACTCTGACTCTTTTTGCACTGCTTGCTCATGATCCCAGCCAATTACTTGAGTTATAAACTCTTTGTTAAGGTGAAAGTCTGCTTCCAATGTGAAGAGTGTACTGTCCCAAGCTTCGGGGGTTTGTACAGCTGTTTTCAGAGGTACTTCTAGGGACCTGTAAATTTTCAGTTCTTCCAAGGTGGTATGATAAGGGGTGAGGTGTTTTCTCTCTACCACCACAACAAGCTCCACCGCACAAGTGTTCCTCCTCACCCCAGGACTACCCCTCAGATCTGTGACCCAGATCCAAGCACCGGTAAAGCAAGAGATTCCTGCCTTAGACCTGGCAAAGAGATTCCTGCAATTCCCCTCTGATCAGCCACTGGATTCCCCCTCAATCTGTGGGCAGGAAGCTCAGGAAAAAGCCGCGGCCTGGGCTGTGCTCGAGACTTGTGGCTGAGACCTAGCTCCTCTCTCACCACAGTCACAGACTTTTCCCACTGACTTTCTAAGTTGTCTTTGGAATTCAGGGGTTGAGAAGTCTGGAAACCACCACAGCTGCCCACAATTCAGTTTTCTGAGGCCTGCTCCAGGGTCGCTGTGCCCTGCATGCCCATGCCAAACTGCGCTCCTCTCCCCGCCCGGTACAATATACCTTTCTGATCAACCATCCAGGCTGTCTTTGGCTGGAAATTTGTTTCGCTCTGTATTTTTGTGGGTTCTGCTGCTTTAGAATTTGTTTAGACCCATTTTTTATAGGTATTTGGAGGGCTTTGGGAGAGAGCTCAAGACAGTCACTGCTTTCCCTCCACCATATTGGCTCTGCCTCCAAGCCACTCGGTTAGCAATTTCTTAGGGCAGACCACAAAATTTAATTCTCATTTTGTGTCCTTGAGAAATGCAGCTGTTATGTCACAAGAATCCTACTACACTACTATTCTCAGGAGAATCATAAATGTAGTGACCCAAAGGACAGTGAAAAGATACATGGTAGGTATAAGTAAGCTATACCATAGTGCCATAGAACTCTGGGATCTGATAGTAGGAAAGGACTCCAAAGACCATGGAGTACATGGCATTGGGCCTGGACAAGAATCTTCTCATCAAGAGATATGAAAAGTGAGCTTCCAGCCTTTGCTGGTATTCCTCCTGACAAGGGTAGCCCACTACCTTTTGAAATATCTCAATGTACTTTTGGAGAGCTCTAATTATGAGGAAGTTTCTGGTCCTTCCCTTCTGGAATCAAAGAAAAAGTTTATCCTTTCATCTTATAACCCTTCAAATATTTAAAATTATCAGTCTCCTCCCTTCTGCAAGTCTTCTCTTTTCCAAGCTAAATATCCCCAATTCTTTTACTATTTTCCATATGACATGAATTAAATCTCCCCAACCCCCTTGTTGACTGCCTTCCTCTGGACACTGGTCAGCCTAAATTCTAGAGACTATGCCACACGTTGGGGCAGATATTAACATTACTTCTCCCCTAAGTGAAGTTTTTGACTAGATCTTTAATATCATTTGTTCATGATGATATATTTTATGTCATTTATCAGGTACAAGTCAACAGTGATAATACTGATGTTCAACAGAAAAAAAAAAGGTCATAGAGATTATAAATTATAAGCCAATGAATCTGACTTTAGTTCTTAGCAAATTCTGCAATGTATTATTTAAAAGGCTTAGGAGAAGAACTGGAGGTAGTTGCTTGCTTCAGACAATACCAGCATACCCATCTCAGCTTACTTTTTATGTGTGCCCATAGTTAACATGTGCTTAAACTCTCTAGCTTATCAACATCTTTCCTAAAATATGGCACCCTGGACTGAACACAAATTCCCCTGATGTGACCTCTCTAAGGCAGAGTTCATCAGGTCTAGTGCCTCCCCGCTTGGATTCTATGTTTCTCACTAAAGCCTAAAGATTGCATGCATTTTCTTAGCTGCCATACCACACTATTGATGAATATTGAGCTTGCAATCTATTAAAATGCTCATATGATTTTGCTTGAAAAGACCTGGCCATGCCTTCTTCTTATTATTTTTCTGAAATGGTATTTTTTGAACCCATGTTGGAGTATATAATTATAAACATTAAATTGCATCTTATTAGATTTAGCCTAATATTTTTACCTCATAAAGATCTTTTTGAATACTGACTTTGTCATCTAGTATGTTAGTTATCCTTTCAAACTCTGTGGCATCTTCAGATGTGATAAGCATACCATCTATGCCTTTTCCAAGCTGTTGGCAAAAATGTAAAACAGCCTAGGGCCGATCAGGGGTCAAGTTCTGTCATTTCTACTTTCATAATTACTCTCAAATATGCTCCATTCTTTCCTGCAACCATCCTGGTGTAGGCCCCCTTTACCTCATATCTCAAAAATTACCATAGCCTAACAGTTGCCTCAAGTCTTTCCCCACTCCAGTCCATCACCCATTTAGCTGTCAGAGTGATCTTTCTTAAGGTTAGGTCTGATCATATCACTTCTTGCCTCACACAAAATTTGGTGGCTCCCCTTTCACAATCTGGCTCCTTCCTACCTTTCCAGTCTTCTTACTCCTTAGTCTCCTCCAAATAATCTGTGACTTGATAACATTGGCCTTGTTGCTATTTCTTGCACATAACACTCATCTCCCTACTCCAAAAGTTTTCACTAGCTGTCCCTCATGCCTGGGACTTTATTCTTCCTCATCTCTGCTTCCAAACTTCACTGGCTTCCTTCAAATCTCAGCTAAAGTCTTGTCTTCTGCAAGAAGACTTTTTTGGTCCTCCTTAATCTGAGTGTCTTCCTCTAAAACATTTTATTTCTGTGTGCGTGTGCGTGGGCGTGTGTGTGTGGGCATGTGTGTGTGTGTATGTGTACTGTATAGATAAAATATCTATTGATAGATATAGCTATTTATCTATATCTCTCCTGTTTTTACATAGTTGTTTGCATATTGTTTCCCTTATAAGATGGTAAGCTCCTTGAGAGGAGGGATGACTTTTTTTTTTTTGGCCTTTCTTTGTATTCTTAGCACTTAGCACAGTGTCTGGCACATACTAGGAACTTAATAAATTTTAGCTGACCGACTGACTCACGGGACTCCACTGGACGCTTCTTTCCAATATGACATCAAACTACTAATGATTACACCTTGGGTTCAGGCATGCAACCAGTTTTAAATCCCTTAATTGTACTATCACATATTTTCCCAGGTGTTCCATAAGAATAGCATGAAATATTTTGTCAAATGTTTATTAAAATCTATGTAAACCATGTTTACAGCATTTCCCTGCTCTACCAGTTTGGTAATGCCATTGAAGAAAAAAAAAAGTAAAGAGATTGAATAAATAAAGTAAATAAATAAAGTAAGATTGTTCCAAAGGAGAACGAAACAAATTCTGAGGTTTAAGTTTTACTGCAGCTGCACATGTGCTAATGCACATTGTTCACAAACTTTATATATTAATTGCTCCCTTTTCTTGATATTCACTAACCATCTCTTTAATATATTCTAGAATTTGCTAGAATTAAGGTCAAACTCACTGGACTATAGTTTGCAAACTCCATTTTCATACTTAAAAAAAAATCAGTATTACCAATCATGTGCTTGGTGAGTGCCATGCAAGATATCAACAAGGACATGTATGAATATAAAATGAAATACTTCTGTGGACAAGATGGTGAGATATAGTATATATTCCCTACATTTAAATGAAGTTTAAACTGGTTGTATGGCTGGACCCAAAGAGTAGTCATTACTAGTTTAATGTTAGTTTGGAAGAAGGTCTTCATTGCAGTGCCCAAGAAATCTGTAGTTGGCCCTGTAGTGTTTCATATTTTTACCAAGGAAAGGGAAGTAATCTGTTGATACATAAAGAAGAATGGATAAAAGATGGGTAACCCAAGTGTTGCAATGATTTCCACAAAATCAAGCTCTAAGAGCTAAAGGAAGGCCTTTGATACATGGGTGGACCATTTATGGAGGATTTACGTAAAGACTTAGATACAAGTCTAGCAGGATGAGATAGAGCAGAGAGAAAAGCCATCCCTGAGACACTGACATATCAATGAAGAGACAGCCAGAAGACTTTAAACCAGCACCCCAATACAATATTAGAGGTCACTTTGCTGCCATAAAAGCTGCTTGAGGTGGAAGGAAAATAGGGAACAAAGTCTTAGACCTCCCGATGCCCAAACTGTCAAGAATGTTAAAGAAACAAGAGACATAGCCATCTGGGGATATCCTCAAGAGACTCTCATCAGCAAATACTCATTTTAATGGAAATATTTGTAGGTGGTAAAAGAAAATCTGCTTCATGTTCTTCATTTTCATTATTCTCTTTTTCCTTTTGTCTTCAACTTAGTGCATTCATTATCCACAGACTTAACTAAAAAGGTTTTTTTTTCTTCCTACAGAGTGACTAGAATTAATGTGCATTTTAATGGAAATTCCATATTCACTGTGATCTTATGGCTCTTCTCTGCAGTTATTAATGGCTGTCTTGATATAACTTTGATTTTCTTCAGTTAAAGTACCAGAATCCGGTGATTATTGTTCCAAAGGAAAACTAAACAAATTCTGAGGTTAAAGTTTTACTGGAGTTGAGGGGGAAAAAAAATTGTTATTTGTGCAAGGATTTGTGTCTTCTTCTATCACATGTGAGGACCATTTAACAGTCCTCACAGGTAACATAATGTAGTGAATTTATAGGATCATAGGGTTATAAGGTTTTAGAGGCTTTAGTCTTTCTTTTGTCCTGTGACACCTCTTATGAATGAAAGGAACTCTCAATTAAGAAACTCTGCTTTACCAGTGTGCATCAGTACATGTTCTGCAGCTGTAAGCTTAAAAAGTTGCCCAGGACCCTGAGCATTTAAATGATTTGCCCAACATATGTCCAAAGATGGGATTTGAAACTAGGTTTTCTTGATTTGGAATCCAAGTCAGAATCTTCTATTTCCCACTACATCTTTCAAAGATCTTCCAATTCTCTCATTTTATAGATGAAGAAACTAAATTTTTAAGAGAGATAAAGTTGCTTGCCAAAATCACAGAATGAAATTACCAGTTATTATATAGAATAAGGATTTAAGACAGTATAGTATAATAGATAGAACATTGGAATAGAAGTTTGGAGAAGTGTTTTAGTCCCAAGTCACCTCTAAATAATTGGATAAAAATTTGCAAGTCATTTTTCTTTGTTCTTATTCTCCATAATTCTCTTTCTCCTATGCCCCAATCTGACTATGCCCATACCTTCCACTATGCTCTCTGGAATTTCCATTCAGTAATAGACAAACTTGTCTTCATTCTGTACTCCTTCCTTTCTTAATCTTTTCATCTACTTGCACTCAGAGACCTGGCTTCACCCAGATGACAGTGCATCCCTGGCTATCTTTTTCTGGTTCTGACTACTTTCTCTCATATCTGTGGAATCACTATTGTGGAGGGATAGCTAGATACCATCTGCTCTCCATGGCCTCCTAGACTCTCCCTTTTTGACCACCAAACAACTTCTCTTTTGAGGTTTCATTTTGCAAAAAAAAAAAAAAAAAAAAAAATTCACCCTATGCAGATCCTACTGGCTATTATCTATTCTTACTTTCCCACCTCCCATCCTGAATCATTCCCCTTCCTTTCTCAAGAAGTTTCATACCTGACTCATTCTTTCTCTTCTCCCTAATTCCTGCCCTTATGCCAGGGGACATCATTTATTTTAATATTCCCTTAAACACTCTGACATACTAATTCCTCAACCTCTTTAAATGCTATGATCTAGTCCTCTATTCTACCCCAGTCACACTTAAGACTGTTATTCCATATCTCATCATGACTCCCACATGTTTCACTTCTTTGATCAAAGGCTTGCATATTCCTTTAGCTGACTATAATTTCCTATCATGTTATATCACTCTATATCTCATTCCTTCTAAATATTTTCTTTGCACTCATCATCACCTCTAACACTTCCTAATATATTACCACTAAGTACTTTCTAAGTCTTGTCAAGTCCTGAAATAAATCAAAGCCATGAGTCGAGGAATTAAGCAGCTTTAATTGTGATAAGAGGGTAGCAAACCTGCCACAGTAGGGGATGTCCCATGAGTGACAGAGAGCCCAATAAATTTCCCAATTCCAATACCCATGCAAAAGCTTCTCATATCTCAGGGGGAGAGAGGGAGGAGGTAGAATGAGGAGGCAAGCCTAGTCAAGTGACTCTAGTGGCCCTTGCCAATTGAGGCAAGGAAAACCACTTCATTTTGGCTATTTCGCCCTTCATGTCATGAATCCCAAAGGAAGAGGACCAGGACATTAGAAGCTGAGATCCTGCTTAAGCTAGGTTCCTTTATAAGGTAAAATCTCTGGGTGGGGGGACTTAGGGTGTGGTTCAGTTCTAACTAATTAAGAGCAAGTTTCTTAAGAGTAGAAATGTAAAGACATTACTGAAATTCTGACATTATTAGGATGATCAAGGGAGTGGTACTCTCCTTGATTACACTGGTATTAACAATTTTCTGTCATATTAGCACTTCTCTGTCAGCCCAGTACTCTGGCTACATTTTCTTCCTTTTTCAATTGATAGTCAATTCAATTCCACACTGTCTTATACTCAAAAATATCTTGCTCTCATCCCTTTTAAAACTCGGCCCCTGGGATCACTCTTACCATTCATCTTCTCTACTCCTATTCATGTGTTACCAAACAAACCTAGAGAAAGTCACACACTAAGTTGACTGTGTCTGCTAGAAATTTGTTATCCAATTTCTGCTAGGCCCTCAATGTTCCAAGGCAATCCTTTTACTTCTCCTTGATTGATTTCCTATCCCACTTCCCACAAAATGTCTCTAAGACATCTCTTCTCTACTTTAACCTTCTGAAGCTCCTCCTCTCTACATCCTCTCAAATGGGTATCAAACCGCTTAATGTTCTGTAAGCTCCCCTTCTCTATATCTTAAAACTTCTTGACATCCCTATTATCTCTTCCTTTCCTCTCACCTCTGATAATAAGATTGCTCTTCTCTTTTTCAGCGCAAATCATCTATATGTGTCCTTGATTCCATCTACTTCTTATGTCTATAGCAGACTACATTCATCAAAGCAATCATCACTGCATACTATTCTTCAATCTCTCCCTGTCTAATTGTTCCTTCCCAACTTCAAGGAAACATGGCTGAGTCTTCCCATTAAAAAACAAACAGAAACCTCTAAGTGGGCCTTGCAAACCTTTCAAGATATAATTTTATTTCTCCTCTCTTTCACAACTAAAATCTTAGGGGAAAAACAACAAACACTTTTATATCCACTTCTCCTCTTACTCTTTACCTCTGCAATGTGGCTTCTGACCTCATCATTCAACAGAAACCTCTCTCCAAAATTACCAAAGGTCTCTTAATTGTCAAATCTGTTAGTCATTAAAAAATCTTTCTCTTTCTTGATCTCTCTGCCACACTCAACAATGTTGACTACCCTTTCTTTCTGAAAACTTTTGCCTTCCTTGTTTTCTCTGACATTGCTACCTACTGGTTCTTTTCTCACTTGTTTGCCTGCCCCTTTTCAGTTTCTTTTGCTGGTCCACTATCTATGTCAAATGCCTTAACTGGGGTATTATCATAAGGCTTTTCTCTGGGCTCTCTTCTTTTCTCTCTTCACATTCTATCGGTAAATTCATTAGTGATTTAATTATAATCTTTTATCCAAATGACTCCCAAATAAAAATATCCAGCCCTAATCCCCCAAGTTCCAGTAGTATGTCAACAATTGCCAACTAAACATTTCAAACTGGATGCCCTGAAGATATTGAAAAGTTAGCACGTCCAGAACAGAACTCATTAACTTTCCCTCACACGTCATGCTCAACCAAGAGTTCCTATTTTATCATGTAATAAAGTATCTTTAAATTTAAACATTTTAAAGCTGCTATTTTCTTAACTTTACACTTCCTTTGACTTTATAAGAGATGATAATTTAATCTGAATGTTATTACAGAGCAGATGAAACTCAGTTTCAGGAGAAATGAGGACTATCTTCAAGGAGGCTAAATGTAGAGGAAATGGACTTGGCATATACCTATATGGAAGCACAGCTAGCAATGAAATAGTGGCCTGTTTACATCATTTTCAACTGATCCCTTTGAGTTTCCTGGTTTCAGGATTGTAGATGAGTCTCTCAAAGAAAACAAAGAAGGTCACATTCTGATAAAATAGAGATAGGGTTGATAAAGTGGCTTTGTGAGCTAAATTTACTTAAACCAGAGAACAACTGAATGAGTTTCTTTGAGGTTGATTTAAACCATTATGGTTTCACATTTCTTCTGATGGGTGAATTTTTCTGCCAACAGAATATCTGTTATGATAAGAGACACCAAGTGACTTACATGTCCCCTGTTAATAATCATTTCGGGCAGGAAGCATCAACATTTTTACCTAATTCAGAATGTGCTCAGGACTTCAGAAACCTTTTTTCCCCCCTTTACCTTATGGGTGAGAGACAGATTTGTAAAAATTCCCAGACTATTATTGAACATGACATATTTAGGAGGGCAGACATTACACATTCATATCAGAAAATTGGATTTATTCCTCACGGACTATTACAAGTTATAACAAATTCCTAGATTTATCTTTGTGGTATATTCTGATATTCTCATCTCTAGGAATCATTTCCCATATGAATTTTAATACCTTTGTATAAACATATATGGATATGATATCCAGTTCATTAAACAATCTTTTGGGGTTGGTTATCTATCTCTGCTTGTGAATCATGTGATTTCTCATTACCCTGCCTGCTTATTATATTTGGATGCCTGGATTCATTTTAAGCTCTCCCTGAGATCTTTTAGTTGGCACAAATTGCAAGCATTAAATTAAGCTGGCACCCATCTAGGTGACGGAGATGAAGTGTTTGCAAAGTACTATATAGTCACATATCATGGCAGCATAATGAATAACCAGGATCATCCAAATAATTCATTTGGAGTGAAAACTGACTTGGTCACATAAGTCCTTAAAACCTGACTAGAACATAATAAGCTCAGAATAAATATGTATATATAATTTTTCTTTTCCTTGTTCCTCTCAACTCTTCCCTTCTCCCCAACTTGCTTTCCCCGCCCCAGAAAAAAGAAACAAACAAAATGCTTTTGATACTTCATCAAGAACTGTCATATGGGATCCTAGGTTCAAATTGAACATTTGGTTGTGTGCTTGCTAAGGGTATTCATATAAGTAGGTATCAAAAGCCAGGTTCCTGTTAAGTTTACAAGTACATGCCTCAGAACTATAGGTTTTCCTGGTCCATTTCCCCTAAATGCATGGAGGGAACTAAGTCAGGTACTACACAAATGATCTGAAGCTTCCTTTTTGGGAAGCCAAATAATTGGGTGATGATTTCATCCAATTATCATCATTATCTACTTTTTTTTCTATTGCTTGATAGTTTTACAAATACTTTATCATAGCTGATGTGACAGGTAGATGGCCTGTTATCCCATTACAGAAGAGAAAGTTAAAAATGCTTAGAGAGATTAAGTGCCAAGTGTCTAGGGTTTAACAACCAGTGTTCTGATATCATGAAATTAAGTTCCATGGATGACTGGCTATATTTTTAAGTTTTCATCCAGATCATAGTATTAGGTACTGCCCCTTTCTTAAATGGACATTTTTTAAAAATTTATTGAAAGCAGCAGAAGAAAAGACATTTTATGTGAAACACACATGAAAAGAGCTTGAGAAACAAAGTCTCTGTTGAGGATCTTGAGACAGAGGAAGAGGGACAGTTTCTCAGATAAAAGTAATGAGAAGATCTGGGTAAAAGTAGAGCAGAGGAAAACATACTGATGACAGAGATGAATACAATACATTGTCTACCAGCAACTAATTTAAATAGGATTGTTTTCAGAACATCAGAATTTATTACCGGGGAAACTTGGTATCAAAGAAAAAAATTTGGGGACTTTTATATAATGACTATTTGTGTTGCATCAAACAGAAATGTGTATTTTGGGTTTCTCAACCTATGTTAGAGATGAGTCACTTTACATGAAAAGCCTCTGGTTTGAGACATTAGAAGGTAGATTAGAGGATAAACATCAGAAAGCAGATCAGGCGTCAGTGACCAAAGAAGCTAAATGTAGAAAAGGTATCAGAGAAGCTGAGAAGCTCTTTTAAGAAGTCAAGACACCAGAAGTTATTCGAGCTGAGAGGCTAACGGAAACCAATACCAGCTCACTTCTCTGCTTGTGATGTGGGAAGTGGATCTGATTGGAGGAAAGCTCTACTTTTTTGAAAGAACTGATTGGAGGAAAGATGAATCTTCTGCAGTGTCTGAAAAGCTGACCTGGGGAAGGGCTGCCTTGCTCTCTAGCACCACCTGCAGCTTGACACAGGGGAAACCTCTCAACAATTCACCTACATTTCCTTTTACTTGCCTCTATGACTCAAAGACTTTAGAAAACAAAATATAAAGATCTGTTTTTAAGAATGTTTATTTAAGAATGAGCAGTATCATTTAGGATGATGTATGATTATTGGAAGCACACTGATGGGGACTCAGGAATTATTATTGTGTATGAAGTTGTATATTTCTTCCCCACTAGGGTTGCCCTAAATAACCTTTGTTGTAGCCATTGACAATCCTCCTCTGTGAATCCCATCCACCCCCCAAGACTTGCCAGTGTGAGTTCAGGTTGTGGTGAGTGAATCAGGTCAGTGAAAGAAAAAGGAGATTTTTGATGCTACTTCAGGCACCTTACCCTCTATACACACTAAAATAGTATCATAGGATTATAGATACAGAACTCAAATGGACCTAACATAGGTTTATAAGACATCAACGCTGACTCTATTTCTCTCTGTCTCTCTGACTGTCTGTCTGTTCATCTCTGTCTCTCTCATTTTACCAATGAGGAAATGGAGGCCAAGAAAGTTGAAATGATTTGCCCAAGGCCATTGAGGCATGAAATGGCAGATGTAGGATTCAAACCTAAGTCTTGTGACTCTAAGTTCATCCCTCTTTCCATGTCACCATGTATGGTCATTTAGAGCTCAAGAAGCCCTTCTTTTGAACATTTTTTCATCATCTTGAAAACATATTTAAATATCAACTAGTGAAATTCCAAATTATTTCAGATATCTATAAGTAGATTAAAAATTCCTGAATTATTTTGTGCCTGTTGAATGCAATGCAGTATTTTTCAGGAGCAAGGGCTGATATGAGGGACCTTATCTTAGTTTGATGACTGACTTGGACTTCTTTCTTTCTTTCTTTCTTTCTTCCTTTCTTTCTTTCTTTCTTTCCTTCTTTCTTTCAGGGCATGGATAGCTATGCTTCTTCTGGGAGCTATTTTTATTCTCTGAAGCATGCAGCACTTTTCTCTGGAAATTATACAGTAAGAAAATGTTCTATGTTGTCCCAGTTGCCTAAAATAAACACATTACTTCCATATAAAATTTTCTTCCTTGCCATTTTCTAAACTCTCTTTTACCTACATGGACAATAGCCTCTGAAAGAAAACACTTAAAGTTGGTTCCATTACAACATTCACATAACTCATTGCTTTTCATCTTTATCCTTTACATCAAATGGCAGAAGGATTTCATATTTTGAATGCAGTCAATACACATGAAATAAATACAAAAATTCCAAAAGTACTCTAAACAGGGAAAGTGAAGTTAAATGTGTCTGTCTCACTGGAGACTGCAGGAAACTTGATCACACAATAGATATTTCTTTCACATTTTGGTTTTGGCATAAAGGGTTCATGTTAATTTACTGAGAATGTTCACCACAGCTCTGCTGCTATCATAAGTATTGTGGAAAGAAGTTTTTAAAGCTTTCTCCAAAGCTACTTTAGGAAAATTTCATAGAAGCAGATTGACAACAAGAAAAGTTTCAAACCTTTTAATGTTCTGAAAACAATGGGGTCAGAGAGAGGCCCCACTCCTTTGGAATTTCGGGCTTGAATTCTAAAGTAGTACACAGTGTCAAGGTTAAGATCCATAATTTGATGAGTCAGTCGATCACCACTGATTGATTCCATAATCCAGTCATCAATTGGTGTATTTTTGTCCAAAGTATAAAAGAGGATGTAAGCTGCAAAAAAAAAATATTGAGGGTGTTAATAAATGGAACTTCATGTTGCCATTTTGGTTCAAAGCACATGTGCTTTCCTGTTATCATTTTTAATGTTGGTGGTACATTAGAAAATATAGTACAGTACTATACCTATAAGTAATGATTTTCACCCCCACCCACATATATCACTGGAATTGAATAGATAATGCTGTAGCAATGCTCAATATTTCTATGAGGAATCATTAGAAACAAAAAAATGAAAAAATTTCAAAGCAAATTATATGTTACTCATAAATTCTGGTTGTCAAATTTGCTGGCAAATATCATGAAGATGAAAATAGGTGAATATATAAATGAAAGTTTTTTGTACTTTGACTGTAGAGGGGCAATAAAATTTATTTTGCTATAAAAATTCTTCTCTAATGCCTCATTAAGGTATGCAGTTAACCAAGTTTCTCTCTCTAGCTCAGTGAACTGAAGCCAAAGTACAGAGAGGTTCTTTGGAAAATAATCACTAAGTGATGAATTATTTGTGTAACAAAGAAAAATGCAAATGGACCTTAGTTTTATGTGGCACCCTTCTGTTCTTGAAGTAATGATGGAAGAATGCTGGAAAAGAGGGAAAAGGATGCTAACATTGTACTACTTATTAATGTTAACTAAAGGTATACTAAGTAATTATTGTGAGCAGGTCTCCTCTGGTGGTCAACATTTAGCGGATATAATATTAAAATTGACATCCTTTCATCTTTATGTAAGATGAAACCAGAAGACAAAAAGAAGTTGCATATAAATAGAAGGATGGATAATAGGTCTTCCTCAGAGTACCAAATAATGGAATGTATCCAAGTGCAATCAGAAACATTTAGGAAACCCCTAGTTAGAATGCCTTGCAGTGTTCAAGATAAGCATAAGCAATAAGACCACCATGAAGATAATTGCTATTATCTATATCATGAATTCCATGAAGCCATTGCTGAATCAGGAAGAAGCTTTATTAATGACCTGGGAAGTCTGGGCATCCCACATGTGTGAGAACACGTATGTGTGAGAGCACATGTATTGACAGATGCACACCTTTTTATTCCCTATTCCTGATTAGAATTTCCTTTCCCCATGTGAGTCTCCCTTACTATTTACATCTCCCACTCCCCACAATTTGGCCACCTGGGACCCTTATTTAATTTTGCCCTTATTTGGGTGTGCTCACATCCCTTCTGTTTGGGATACAGATGTGCTAATCTATACCTAACCTCAGAACTGGTTTTCCACAGGTTAGTCTATTCACCCACCAACAGTGTTTTCTTATTCTAACTTATGGCTTCCCTTATTCAACTTCCAACTAGCCCCAAGACTGCACCCCTGTGGAAATGAAAACCTGCCATTTCCCACACTCCCTCCCAGTCCAAACTGACTCCAATGCTATCATGTAGGCTTTGAACCCCTGATTGAGTGACACAGTTTAATGAAAAGATGCACGTGCAGGAGGATAGTGAAAAATATGTTGGAAAATATGTGTGTGTATATATATATATATAATATGCAAATATATGTGGCCTTTTAAGTCATATATATGTGTGTGTATCTATGTATATATACACACACGTACCATATTATACATGATATATAAAACAGAAAATATTTTAAAACCCATGTTATGTAATATATTATGTTTTATATATTGTATTTATCATGTTATATATTAGACTTAAAAGGTCAAAAAATTAAAGACTATGCAAGAGTGTCCCACCTATCTTTTATTAAATGCTTTTTTTTTAAAGAAAAATAATCATTAGACTGGAGATACTGAACATGTTGAAGCTCTCTTAATAATTTCTTAACTTGCCTTAATGATCACTTCATCCTTTAAAAGTTGTAGGCACCAGCAAGGAGGAATTCATTTTTAAAGTGAAAATGCTGAGAGGGTTGGGATGAGCTACTTCATCTACAGGGGTGGGGAACCTCAAGTGTGGCCCTTTAGATTTGGTCAAAGTGTAGCACTTGAGGACCTAGAGAGCCACATGTGGCCTTGAGGCCACAAGTTCTCCCCCCCCCCCGATTTAGAATATGTGAAAAAGGAGAGTGAAACATGAGGGGATTATCTGACATGAACCCTAGAATTTGGGGAAACTGATTAAATGAAATTTTTCAAGATGAACTTCTGAAGATGAAAAGAGAAATAATTCTAGAAAAGAGAGAAAAAAGGGAATTGTTTGAAATGATACATGTGTAAGCATAGAAAGTTCACCAACTAAATAGTATTTTATAAAGACATATACTGAAGATTCATGCAAGGCAGGTAATGGAAGATGAATACAGAAGTGCAGCAAAGCACCATCCCTGGAGTCAGGAGGACCTAAGTTCAAATCTGGCCTCAGACACTTACTACCTAGCTATGTGACTCCAGGCAAGTCAATTAACCACCATTGCCTCCAAAAAAAAAATGCAGCAAGGTCTTATAAAAATACAGGCCTGAATCACAGAATGAGCTGAAGTGATTAAGGAAAACTAAGAACAGCAAATTTGAAGGTATATTGAGAAAAAGAGGTGGCTCATGGCAGGGATAGTATAGTTGCTGAGATTGAATGAGATGGTTAATTGACAATGAAGAGGAGGCAGAGAGATCATCTTGGAGCCTCTTTTATTTATATTTCCAACTCTCCTGTTCAGCTTCTTTTTGTGTGTTGTTTTCCCTCATTAGCTTGTAAATTCTTTGAGCTCCAGAACTGTCTTTTTTTCATATTTATATCCCCAGAGTTTAGTACAGCATCAGGCAGATAGCAGGCACTTAATAATTGTTTGATTATCGACTATTGACTATGGGTAGTTAAGAATGGATAAATGCAATTCCCAAGTCATAGTCAGTGATGCTGAAAGGTTCTTAGAGAATGAGAGAATTACCAGAAGGTTTGGAGAAGGAAGAATATTTTTCTAGTTTTCTAGATGGGATTTGAAACAGTCCTCTGGCTTCAGTACTATTGCTTTCTACTGTGTCATACTGCCTCTCTCAGATAAAAGTTAAAGGAGTTGAAGAGATTAAAGAATTGGGAGGCCAGCATATTTGAATAGTCAGGAATCAGTGATAGGGGTACCTGGACCTCTAAAAGGAAAGGCCCTTGAACTTTCCCACAAATTTCAGGAACCCAGCCCCTGGCATCTGGCCCACCCCAGCCCACCTTCGTTACTTAATTAGCTTACTTGACACTCCTTAATCCTATCCAGGACCCTTTCTCTGTTATCTCTGGACCATGCCAAGATACTTGCCACTCTGTGATACCATCCAGATCTTCCCACAGTCTTTCTGTGTAAAAATATCCATGTCATCCTCATTAAATGTGCAGATTCTTAAAATCTGGCCCACTTGTATTGGCATCACAAATAGCACAAACTTTCTAGGAGTCTGGCCCATTTCTACTGGTGTTACAATAAACTCACTACTTGGACTGAAAGAAGGCTTGAGTGCTTGAATTCTTTTGAGGTAGACTCCTGCCCTTGTATTCTGGGGTTCCCAGCACCCCTAGACGGCAACATCAGGGCCCAGAAGAATTCACTGAACTAGGTCCTAAATTTAGTGAAGTGGATAGAAAGTGCCCTGCAGTTCCATAGCCGAAAGCAACAAGAATCTGTGCAGGATAGTGAACTTCAAGGGAAAGACAGCTGCTAAGTAATGATGGCAGAAGAGAGCCTGAACGTGACAGTAGAGAACAAGGAGTAAACCAACTCTCCTGTTCTTGTGTGTTAGGGAATATGAAGAATAACAGTATCTTCAGAAGAAGTCTAGGTTTCACTGAGCACCATATGATGTAAAGTATTTTCATGTTAAAAATCTAGAATAGAGACCTTCCTTAAGTGCTCCCATCATTGTGTGATTATCATTGGGGCATGTGTGCCATCCTTTGACTATTTATCATTTTCACCATGTGCTGGGTGCATTTTCTTTCTTAGGACTTCATCACTGTAATTAGACTTTGCAATGGCTCTTCCATGATTTTACTCATTAGTTGTTTGTTATGTTCTAGTATGGTTATGCCCACCATGTCTCTATCTCTGTCTCTCTCTCTCTCATTCCCTTTCTGTGGTTCTCAACTTTTTTTGAAGACTGTGGAGTTCCATGGCTTGAAGGCAGACAGTTGGGGCAGTTAGATTGCTAAGTAGATAGAAGGCTAGGCTTGTAGACAAGAGGACATGAGTTTGAATCTAGACCCAGACCCATACTAGCTATATGAACCTGGACAAGTTATTTAACCTCTCTCAACCTCAGTTTCTCCATTTCAAAAATGGGGGAAATAATAACACTTACCTCCCAGGGTTATTTGGAGTATCAAGTGACATTAACATACATGAAATATTTTTTGAACCTTAAAATGCTATGAAACTGTAACATTTACACCATCCTCAAAATAATATTGATGTTAAAAGTTGGACCTTCATTTCAGAAAGAATTTGAGACTATTTAAAGCACTGTAAAATACCAAAATGCAAACCAGCCTATCTCTTGTTCCTGTATAGTTCTAGCCCAGATCACTGTTCCCATATGGAATTAATCTATATAATACTGATCTATGACTATTGGACATAGAACTGGTAAATCAGCACATTTTTCTTAAGCAGATATTGTACTTGGACAGTGAGTTGGGCCCAGAATTGAACAGGAGGAAGAGAGTGGTCTAGATTGCCTTTGGAAAAAAATACAGTAGTTTTAATCATACCAAGTTTCTCTTTGAAGAACAGGTTCTCATAGACACACACACATTAAACATGTATGTATATTCTGATGGTTATTGGTGACTATAGTATCTCCTATGACTCACTGAAGAATTAAAGTTGTAGGTTACTTGAAGGACAATGCATGAGGAGGCTGAAGCATATTACCAATGAAAATAGGCACAGGTAAATGGCACAAAGTTATCATTAATGAAAGATATAGCCATAAAAAGGATGTGGGCTGGTCATGTGGTAAAAATGAGGGATAACTGACAGAAAATGCATGTATTTCATTGGTTTCCAAATAATATCAAAAGAAAGAAAGGAAGGCCTCCAGCACATTGGATGGTCTCCTAGTGGATGATTTCTGCCAAGACATGGATAAAAGTTTAATAAAATGACATTCAATTAGATCAATGAGATCAAAGACCCATCAAAGCTTGAAACATTTATCATAAGCCAGCATTAAGCAGTGCATCGTGTGTAAAGTATTTTTCACTTTTAAAAGTTCTTTCTCTATACCTGATCTCATTTTTCTATTCCCTCTTAATTCTAGTGATTTCTCTCTGTAGATTACTTCCAATATATCCTGTAGATAACTAATTTGTACATAGCTTTTTGCATGGTGTCTCCCTCATTAGACTTGAGACCAGAGTCTCAAGCTCCTTGAGACCAGAGTCAGAGTCAATAAACATATTTTTAAGTGCCTACTATGTGCCACACCTTGTGCTAGGCACTGGGGATACAGAGAAAAGCATAAGATAGTCCCAGCCTCCAAGAAGTTCATAGTCTAAAGGAGAAGACAGTACACAGAATGAAGCCGAAAAGTAGGAGTGAGGGGGATTATCCAAGGGCATGATGAAGGCAGGCAACAGGGATAAAACACGACCCAAGGAAGTCAGAGCTTCAGAATTGATTTCAGTTTGCAGAGCGAGGAGTTTCTGGAGATAATGAAATCCATAAAGCCACCAGATGGGAAATGATAATTCCCTCTTTGCCCTCCTTGAATGATGGAGTATCAAGGAGAAGCTCTCCAAATTCTACTCTCTGCCCCCTCCCATCACAGGCAAGAAGGGTTCCCTGAGTCAGGAGGTGCTCAGGAAGTGAGAGTTTCAGAGTTGATTTCATTTTGCAGAATAATGAGTTTCTAGAGATTACAAAATCCAGGAAAACAGCCAAGTTGATAATAGTGATAATAGGGTCTGTTTGTTTTTTTTTTCTTTTGTTTTGTTTTGTTTTAACCTTTCTTTGTATCCTCAGTACTTAGCACAGTAACTGGCATATAGTACATACTTAATAAATGAATGTTTGTTGACTGATTTACTGACTGACTTATTAAAACTCAATGAGGTAAGTAGGAAGATATTGTTACGACCATTTGACAGTTGAGGAAACTGAATCACAACATGTGTTAAGAGATGACCAAGGTCACACATAATTTTAGTAAGTCATTTGGGACAAGAACTCATATATCTTAATTCCAAGTCTAGAACTCTTTATACTATGCTATCTCCACAAATAATTGAATATTTCTTCCTATATATAGAAGTAAAGTAAGTATTTCAGAGAATAAATTTCATAACTTGATAACCTTTATCCTAAAGTCCTAGGCTCACAGAATTTAGAGGAGGAAGGAACCTGGGGACTTATCTAGCACAACTTCTTTTTATAGATGAGAAAACTGAGTACATGTTATTTTTTTCAATATTTTTATGCTCAGTCTAATATGTCTCTAATGATGAATGTGTCTTATAAAAATGAATAATAATGACTCTTTGGGATCATAATGAAATTAGTCAAAAATGAAAGAGAAGTTTGTTTAAAATAAAGATATCGTGTGATCTTTTATCAAGTAATATTTGAATTGTTACATAACCTCCTAAGTCTTCTTGCCTCCATTCTCCTTCACCTCCAAACCATACCGTGCAGTACTGTGAGATTTATGCTGCTAAACACAATGTATTTCTTCTGACTACAGCCTAAAGAAACTCCTTGATTGGCAGTTGAGGTTATCCACAATTGGATCCTGACCTACCTCTCTAACTATATCTACCACTACTTCTTAACAGAAATGTTTCATTCTAATTAGCTGGCCTTGCCAGTACCCCCCTCCCCCCCAAAAAAAATCTGGCAATTGCTTAATTGTTCATATGTCCCATAGTAAATGTGTTCTAAAGATAATTTCAAAAGAGGAAGGAGTTGCAAAAAAAGGTTTCTAGCAATGAGGCACAATTAAGTGTATGACCTTCCAAGGTGACTACCTTGAAGGGAAAATATTCAATGTGTTGTATAGATAAACTCTGGATTATTCACTGAATAGTAAATCGGATTATTTTGAGTCATAGCTCTTAGGGCCTCATATACAAATACTTTCACACTATATTTTTTCTTTTGCTCTCTTCCACCTTTTCTCCTTCTTGTCCCCTTTCTCCTTCCTCTTTTAAATATTTGGCTAGACTCCAAAGTGTGAGGTTGGGAGATTGCCTTCGACTCCTAGTTGCCCTGAGTATTCAGTCATTGGAATCACTTTTGTATAAATATAGACTATATGTTACACCCATTATCATTTGCTCCACACCCCCTTCCACCCTCACCCACACTGGTTTTCATGGAGTACTAGTAGTGTCACACTCTGGAACGCAGATGTGTAGGGAGATGATATATAACACACATATACAGTTCTGATGTGAATAAAAATACTCAAGTGGTGTTCAATGTTTGAGTGAGCCTCTCTTTTTTAGATGTGAAAGTGTGAATATATGGAGAGGGAATGTGGAATACTTATTTCTTCCTTTCTTTCTTTAAAGTCAATTTATCGTGTTAGGGAGTTGCTAGCTTGACAGCACTAGAGTGTAAAGTTAAGATCTAGCCAAAAAAGAATATAGTTGGCAGCATTGTGTACGCCTTCCTGACAATGAGGTATATAACTCCAATGACAGAAGTGTTCAGTGTCAATTTTAGTAGTTCTGTTAAACCAGGTGGTTTAGCCAGGTGGACTAGAGTGCTGAATCTGGAGTCAGGAAGACCTGAGTTCAAATGTGGACTCAGAAACTTACTAGTTGTATGATACTGGGCAAGTCACTCAACCATTTCCCACTAATTGTTCCTCAACTGTAGAAAGGGAATAGTAATAGCACCCACTTCCTATTGTGAGTATCAAATGAGAAAACATTTGTAAAGCACTTAGTACAATGGCTGGAATATAGTAGGTGCTTAATACATGCTTATTCCCCACCCCTACCACAAATTTTGCTCCCACTTCAGACTAATAAGATATATGCAAAATATTATGAAAGGTGATACTTATATTTGGATTGTCACACACACTTCTGTTTCTTAAAAGCCCTTTATATCAAATTCCAAGGGAAAAAAGATTATCTAGGACAAGGGTGGGGTACCTGTGGCCCTGAGGCCACATATGGCCTTCTAGGTTTTAAAGTGTGGCCATTTGGCTGAATCCAAACCTCACAGAACAATTTTCATAACTTTAGAACATTTATCCTGACATCTCTCCTCCCCCCATCTTAGTTTTATATGTGCTGGAACTATATCAAATAATTCTAATCCCTCTTCCATGATAAAGATGTATTTTATGAATTATTCACTTACAATATGGGGGCCACCTACAGTCATCCTGATCTATATTTTGTCACTAGACCCAGATGGTTCTGGAGGAGAAAATGAGGCACAGCCCTCCCTAACAAATCCAACTCACCTGTAAGTCATGGCATCACCTTCCTGATGTCATGGTCCTCTTTGAGAAAGGGTAAACAGCATGTGCATAATATGAGCTGCCCCACTGGGGACCAACTAGCCAGTTCCAGTTGGGCAATGCAGATTCTTTCTTCCTTCCTTCCTTCCTTCCTTCCTTCCTTCCTTCCTTCCTTCCTTCCTTCCTTCCTTCCTTCCTTC
>NW_020954569.1:72277817-72321164 GCF_900497805.2 Vombatus ursinus | reverse complement strand
TTCCTTCCTTCCTTCCTTCCTTCCTTCCTTCCTTCCTTCCTTCCTTCTTTCCTTCCTTTCTTTCTTCCTTCCTTCCTTCCTTCCTCTTTCTTCCCCTCTCCTTTCCTCTCTCTCCTCCTTCCTCTCCCTCTATCCACATGGAGTATAAGGTTCTCTGTGCAAAGGAATGTAAATTTTGATCACTGAAACGTCACAAGATACCTTGGAGTTTTCAGGCTAGATTTCTGTCTTAAGGACCATGCTTTAAGCCCAAATGACCCTGGCCAACAATAGGTCCCAGCCCAAGCCCTTCTTGGTCTTTGTTTGGGCCCCAATGGCTCAGACTGAAGGTAAATAGCAATTGTTTCTGTTATAGACAGAAACCCTGACAGACTTCCTTCCCAGACTGATTTTTTTGACTAGGTAAAAGAGGCCATTCTTTGCCTCATTTCTTACCTACATACCCCACTTCCCACCAACTACACAGTTTTTGGACTTTTCTTTCCTTCAAGCCCCCTTGCTGGGCACCTTCTTCTCTGACCTGCTTTTCACCTTCCTTTGGTTTGTCATCTTCCTCCTTAGATTGTTAACTCTCTTGAGTTGAAGCACTGTCTCTCTATTTATTGGCATTTCTATCTCCAGTACTTAACACAGTTTCTGGCACACTATAGGCATTTATTAAATGTTTGTTCATTTGAATTCATATGAATCTCCAACAAAAGCAAACAAATGAAATACAAACAAAACAAACAAACAAAAAACCTAGTCTGGCACTGTCCAATATGAAATACATAAAAACCCAAGGGTGTCATAAAAACAGGGATAAACTACTCAAGAGGGCACATGGGTATTTGACCTTAGTGATTTACTCAAACTTTTTTGTACTTTTTAGCCAGAAGAGAAGTAAGCAGTTTACAAAACCTGAAATCTTTGCCTAGCTATCTGGAATCATGACAATTTTCCAAGCCATTTTTCTTAGTGATAGTTTATCTCTGAATTGAAGAATAGAAGTCCTGGATGCTGATTTGATCATGCATACTTCCTGGCCTCTCTCCACTGTGTAGCTGTAATATTTCAAAGGGATGAGCACACTCTCTTTGAAAAATTGAGTGCTGCTTAAAATGGCCTTTGAAAGGTAGAAAGCATTACATTCTAGTCCTAAACATCACAGTAGCTTTTAAATGTCTTCACTGTGTGTGAATAACTGTTTGAGTAGTAAGAACAGTGTAAAAACACAGGGGCAATATGTATACTGATAAGCTTTTCCACACCATATAATGTAAATTCATCAGGCAGAATTTAATAGTGCAGATATGTAGTTTATGATTTGAGATTTGAGTTTTTTTTATTAACTCAACAAAATCACTGTTTGAGTGACTTGTAAGAATCTTATCAGTTATCCTGACTATGAGGAGATCAATTTAAATAATCAGTAGTAATTCAGTGGTTGGTAACTTTATTTCTTACATAGAATACATAGCCCTTTTCAGGCAGAACATAATTTTAGGTATAATCAATCAATAAGGATTTATTAAGTGCTTACTATCTGCCAAACACTGGGCTAACAAAGAAAGGCAAAAAATAAAAGTCCCTGCCCTCAAGGAATAAATATTCTAAAGAAGGAGATAATATGAAACTAATTAGATCCAGCACAAGATATATGCACAATAAATGGAAAATTGTTGTTCCTCCTTCTGTCCTTCTCTCTTAGAAGACCGAAAATATCATCAGGGTCATGTCTTGACTTGCACATGAATTGGATATGAGTGAAACAGAACCACCCAAAGTCATCAACCTCAATCTCTCTTCCAGAGTCATCAAAATTCAGTGACAAGAGAAAGATTAAGAAGACTGGCTACGGCCCAGGATGCAGTGGGTGACCTTGGCCTTCCTAAATTAAGATTTTTTTCCTAGGTCTCAGTGTGTCTATGGCCATACCCATTCAATGACTAGGGGCTGGGTAAGACTTGAGACATAAGATGGCTCAATTTACCATCACAAAGATAGCATTCTGGGAGGGCAAGACACTCAGAATTCATAGCAGCAACAGAAAATAATTGCTATTTACACTCCTTCTAAGCCATCAAAACCTAAAAAAATAATGAGCCCCAGAGGCTTGGGTTGGGGCTATTATTGACCATTCAGTGAAAGCCAGGGTGATTTGGGTTTAATGTAATTAATTGGAAAGTAATCTCAGAAGAGAAGGCATTGGGGGGTGGGGGAGAAAAATGGGACCTGAAAGACCTCCAGGAGAAGGTATATATCATTGCCTGTCAACTTTTGCTATAGTTCTTAATCAATTTGCTATGTAACACTTTCCCATATGTTTTTTTTGTTTCTTTGTTTTTGTTTTTGGTGAGGCAATTGGGGTTAAAGGACTTGCCCAGGGTCACACAGCTAGTAAGTGTCAAGGTCTGAGACCAGATTTGAACTCTGGTCCTCCTGACTCCAGGGCTGGTGGTGCTCTATCCATTCCACTGCCTAGCTGGCCCTTATATGCTTTTTATATAAGCATTTATAACCCAGTGAAAGAGATTGTGCAGTGTAGTGAATAGAGGGTTGGCCAGGGAAAGATGTATCCCAATCCTGCCTCTGACTTGTATTATGTTACCACTTGACTTCACTTCTAGAGAGAGAGGAGAGACAGAGGGGGTGGGGAGAGAGACACACACAGACACAGAGAGAGGAAGATAACGCAATAGTTTATATACATGTATGTGTATATATACACACATATATGTCCATGTTTATACACATATATGTACACATACAAACATACATATGTGTGTGTACACACATACACACACAAGCAGAAACAATGAGGAAACTGAAATTAAAAGAAAAAAATGGAAAGAACTAGCTTGATCTTCAAAATGCCTGGTACATTGACAACTGAGTACATAATATGTGAAGAGGTTTTATGCCTCTCTTTGCTAAATCTGACAGCTAAAATGAGAATTCTGTTTGATGATTGTAGGCAGAGGGATTTCTTAGAGAAAACAAGTATTCAAGTTAAATTTAAATCACAAGTTGAATTTTCACATTATTCTTTCATTTTGTAAGATTCTGGAGGTTACTGGCATGAAGATAAGCCTATCAGCTGACCCACATTCCATCACTATCTTCAAATGCTTCCATTACTTTGTTAGCATGTAATGGAACTATCTACAGATTACCTCTGCTATGGAAACAAGAAGTGAAACTTCCATATGCCTAACCCAGTGGTTCAAGTTAATTAGACTATAATGCACACATTTCAAATTGCATAATTTTTTTCATAATAATTATATGCTATGGAGACATCTATTAAAAGCCTAGAATGATAATTTAAATGCAGAATTACTGATAGAATTCTATTATATTTTTCATACTAAATTAACATTATAGGCTTCTAATGGGTGCTTTAATTAGGCATTGATGTTATCAGCAACATTTGGCCAAATAAAATCTGCCACTGGGAAACATTCATTAAGCTTAATCTGTGTCAGTCAATAGTAAGTCTTGTCTGAGCCTTGTAACTTTAAGGTGGTAACAAGGAGTTACCACCCTTGCAATAAATTTGGCTTCCCCACAAAATACTAAAATATTTTATTATTAGGTATCTTTTATATTTCATCATTTTCAGACAAACTACTAATTATTAGACATTTCTAATTGCTGAGCAGTATACCTCAGGACTTCTCTGACACAGAAGCATTGTATTAAAAAAAATTGTTTCAGTGTATTTTTTCTGCAATAAAAAAAAGTTAGTGGCACTTTTTTGTGGTAGCAAAGAAGTGGAAATGAGGTAGATGCTCATTGATTGGGGAGCTGCCAACCAATGTACATGAATGTAATGGGATATTTCTATGCTGTGAGAAGTAATGAACGTGATGAATAGAGAGAAGCATGAGAAGACTTACGTGAATTGATTCAAAGGGAAGGAAGTAGAAACAGGAAAACAACATATACAATGATGACAACAATGTAAATGGAAAAAACACTAAAACAATCAAAACTGAATGTTGCAAAATTATGATGACCAAGCTTGACTCCAAAGAAAAGATATGAAAAGATATCCCCTTCCTACTTGCTACTCTTATCCTCTGCAGAGCAGAGTGGAACATTATATGTGACTTTAGGCTCTTTTCCATGTGTTGCTTGATTTTGCTGAATGTTTTCTCTCTTTTTTTGGTTTATATTATAAAGGATGGAACTCTGTAAGGAGGAAGGGAGAGGGAGAGAAATGGGGAAATGTATGTCATATAAAAACAACAAAAAATTAAATCTAAATGTGTATATAACTAGCTTTTGTTTGTATATATGTATGCATTTATTTGTATATAAATTATACGTGTATATAATTGTTTATGTAAGTGATATATATACATACTTGTTTTATAAATGTATGTATACACATATGGATATATATACATATATTTTACTTCTTTTTGTTTTTACATCACTTACAATTTTTCTTATATCCTTCCCTCTCCCTTCCTCCTTATAGACCTCCATTCTTCATAACATGAACTAAAAAAGAAGATTAAAAAAGTCAGCAAAATCAAATAACAAGTTGGAAAAAAAGTTCATACAATGTTCCTATATATGTGCATATATGTATATAATATATACACATAGGTTACATAATACATATAAACACACATACATATAGCCGCAAGAAAGGGTGTGTGTGATCTTCTCATTCCACCCCCTTTCTTTAAGCAACTCTAAAATGGAAATCAATGCTAGAGTGGCCTTGGCACTGGTTTGGGGCAGGGGGAGAAGCAGAAGGGAATCATAGTGTTCTCTGATAGGTTGTGACAGAAAACAACACACAAAGGGAGAAGTAGAAGCAGCCCTGAAGTAAACAATGAAGGGTGGAAGAAAAAAATTGGCCAAGCTTGGGAATGGCCACTGTGCTACTTACCAGTGATTTTTCCATTAGCTTCTAAAGGAGGCTGCCAGCTCACAATGACAGCTCGAGGCTTCCCTTCCCGAGTAATGACTGTCAGATCCTTGGGTGCAGAAGTTGGAGCTGCAGAAGCAGATAGAAAGAAAGCTTAATCACTGAGAACGAAAGAAAACAAACTCTTTCTCTCTCTCTTCTCTTCTTGTGTCTTCCCCTGCCTCCCCCTTCTATCCTTCCCACTCTTGTCTTCTAGAGCTTTCACTCCCCCTTCTTCTCCATGTACTCACTCCCAAGCATAGGATTAACCCCTCTCTCTCTCTCTCTCTCTCTCTCTCTCTATGACACACATATGCATATAAATACACACATTTGAATATTTATGAGCTATACATGGTAGTGAAAGCAAATCCTAAACCCAGATTCACCCACAGTATCCCTTTAAAGTACTTCTGTTTTTGACCTACTTGGAATATATTACACATATTTACTTATATACATGCTTTCTCCTCTATTGGAATGCAAGCTCCCTAAAGTCAGGAATTGTTTCATTTTGTGTTGGTTTTTCCAGCATGTGGGACAGTGCTTGGCATAGAGCTGGCAATTAAGAATAATTGTTGATTGATCTTTAATTCTGATTTTGAACTTGACATTGTATAAAGTTTGATTTTCCAAGCATGTAAAAGGACCTATCAATCTTATAACTTTATCTTTCACCTAGAAACCCACTCTTGTCCCCAAATCTAGTTCCTATATGCTTGATTCTCAAGGTCATCTAGGGTCCCAATGCCACCTAAGACTATTCCTATTCAGTTATGTCCGTATGAGTTATATAATGTGACCTCCTGAGATATTAGAAATAATAAATCAGGTCAACTCTAGATTGCTGAGGAAGGAGACTAGGAGCTGATATGCATGATAATGAAGGCCCCAGGCCAGGGAACATTACCAAAGGAAAGTAACTGTCACCAGAAGATGACACTGAAGACAATGATCTCTGAAAAAAGGATTACCAAAGAGACACAGAGAGAAACACATACAAGGAATTCAAGATAGTTGCCAGGCTAACCTATGGGAGGATGTGATGTAGCCATGAACATCCTGGCCTTTATCTGCTATTAAAAACTATTTAAAAATTTAGTTCATCTTAGGCATTGGATAAAAGGCTATGCCTTCTAAATTAGTCAGGATGAATTATTTTTCCTTCTTTATATTAGAAGTTGATGACTGGGTAAAAAGAAGCTCAAAGGTGATGAGCCAGCTCATTTTGCTAGATGAAGGCATAAAAGAAAATAAAATGATCCATCGACTTCATCTTTTTTGAGTGTAAAAAATGAATCATTCAATTAAAGAAGTGGGTTATTATAATAAACTTTAATGTGCACTTTTTATAAGATGCCAACAAACAAGGCTGATTAAACATTTTTATCTCTTTGTTTTAAAATGATCTTACTTACTTGTTCATTTGTTTGTTTTTGTCTGGCATGTGATTTCACCAATATAAGATGTAAACTAATAACTCTTCTATAACTTTTAGTCTTAGAGAATTTACCTGGGTCACTGAAAGGTTAAGTGACTTACTGGTGATCACATGTCTGGTATATGTCAGAGTCAAAACTTAGGTCATCCTGACTCCTAAGGCAGTCATCCATACAATGTCCTCTACCACCTCTTGTTTTTGGTGACATAAGTGATTACAAATAACAGATATTTAGATGCTATATTGGTGGTGGTGGGGTGGCTCAATGAGTAGAGTCAGGAAGACCTGAATTCAAATCTGGCCTGATGTTTACTAGTTGAGTGACCTTGGACAAGTCACATAACCTCTGTTTCCCTTAATCCACTGGAGAAGGAAACGGCAAACCACTCTAGTATCTTTGCCAAGAAAACCCATGGTCAGATGGAATGCTACAGTCCATGGGGTCACAAAGAGTCAGACATGGCTGAATGACTGCACACAAACAAGATTCTATATTCTGTTTTCACCAAAGATTGGGCCTGAACTATTTCACTTATTCCCAATAATATTTGAAGTAACAATAGTATGCTACTTTAAGCTTCTCTTATGTATCTATCTCCATCTGATGTTTACAAATATAACAATCCTTTGATTTCAAGAGAAGCCAACATATTTCTCATTTTTTCCTTATCATTAGCATCTATCACTGCATCCCTGTGGCATGACATTGCAGTGAGAAATAGTAGGGTTATAGAAGTGAGACAAAGAGGTTAAGTAACTTCCTATAATTAATGGCAGAGCCAAGACCAAAATCTAAGTCACCTGACACACCTGAAGTTCAATAATTTTTTTTCCATTAGACTAGATTGCTGTTGTGAACTTAGTAAAGCTAAAATAATTCTGACCTCTATAGAATATAGTTAAGTTTACAATAAACTATGATACATTGCGAGGGGATGCAAAGATTAATGAGGCTTAGGTCCAAGGCCTCACTTTCTTCACTCATGTAGGACAGAAAAAACATATACAGAGATAATTATAATACTAGGCAGTACATGTTAAGTCACTTATGAATGGTACAAATAGTCACAGCCGCAGGGCTGAAAAAAAGGAGGTTATTAGGTAAAAAGGATGACCAGGATTTTGCTAAGTTATAGATAGGAAAGTGTATGAGGATATTCTAAATTCATGAGTAAAGATACAAAATAAGAAAGGGCAAATATTTATCAGAGACAACAAGGAAACAAGTTATGGCTGAGCAGAGAGTTAATTTAGAAGAGTACATGTCAGACTTTGAAGAGGTAAAACCTGTATGCTGAGGTGAACAGCCTTCAGTTACCCATAACAATGAATTTCCTACTCACTTCCAGATTATAAGAGACCATTAAGATGTTTTTTGCTAATAGGTAGAGTAGGGGTGGCTAAATAAGCTGGTTTCTGAATCTTTGTGATGAAGCATATAGCACAAAGTTTGGGTGAGCAGAGGATGGAGAATTAACATTTGTTTTGAGTGCCTATGTGGAAAAGGAGACAAATGATAAGGACACATGAATGTGTGGAAACAGAGGGAATAGGAGTCAGTATGTGATGGTATCTCAGTGAATGAGTCAGTGACATATGGGAACACATGTATTCCTCAATAATTTAAAGGTATGTTTGGGTTCATTGGATATAGATTTCCAGAGGTTTCAAGGTATCCCCTTAGGAGTATTTCCATTTATGGAAAAATTAAGAGTTAATGCATGTGTCCCTAGTCTGTGTCCAACTAACAAAACAGAGGCACATTCTATATTTGTGCCGAATCTCAGGCTGATTCTAGCCCCCTAGTTGTCTTTTCGTGTAAAAAAAAAAAGTACTTGTGATAAGGATGGGGATGAGCACAGGAGGAGACCAGAGCATGGAGAATGACTGAATTTGAGATTATATGTGAACAGATCTATGTTATTAGTAAGACAAACAACTTGAAAAGTAAAGACAAGACTGTGGGAAATATTGAACAACTAAACCATCAACTTTGGACTTCATTCAGTAAGCAATTGTTGTTCAGTCGTTTTCAGTCATATCTAACTCTTTGTGACCCCTTTTGGGTTTCTTTGGCAAGGATACTGGAGCGGTTTGCCATTTCCTTCTCCAGGTCAATTTACAGATAAGGAAACTGAGGCAAATAGAGTTAAGTGACTTGACCAATGGGAAGTTATAAATGGTTTGTGAGTAGGAAGCTTGATGTAACAGCAGGGTTTAGGATAAATTGAAATGGGAAGAGCCTGGAAACAGATTACTTTACTTAGACTTCCCCAAGTGCCAGACTATACATTATTACCTAAAAATGATGAGATGATTAATTTGGCTTCCCCATCCCACATATGTGTTGTGAATTATTGAATATGAACAAGTCAGTAGCTCAGTCATTTTTTCTGCTTTTCTATTTCCTTTCATTTATATCTCTAGATACTTATGAATTATTCTTAATCATGATCATAACATGGGTACCTCATCCAGATGCTCTTTACTTATCTTTGTAGATCACTGTCTCATTTTATAGTTGTTCTAATCATTAATCACTTTCCGCTAAATTTTATCACTTCTTATCCGCAATCAACTTGCCAATGCTGTTAACTTCAAGGGTAGAGAGTAGATGAGAAATCAAAGGAATGTGTTTATACATTTTAAGGCCTGACATGGCTTTTCAGGCTTATAAATGAGGTGCTTGTGTAGGGGTTGTGTTTGAATCAACCAATGGAATCACTATACTTCATTTAAAGTAAGTGATGAGATGTTAGCCTCAACCCTTTTCTCAAGTGAGAATAATCAACCAATAATTTAGAGGGATGAACTATGTGTGAACAATGCCTAGATATCAGACAATCATAGATTTTAGACTAAGAGTGTCAGATCATTTGTCACTTTAGAAGTCCCTGAAAGCCTTTGGTTGAACTGGAACGGTGTTGTATTGGAAGTGTGATCTCATTGGTTAAGAAACTTGGATGCCTTATCAGTGGTCCACAAAGTAGAAAACTAATTTTGAACCCAGAAATGTGGGTATAGAGAACCTTAATGGTTTTATTATTTATCATTTCAGTTGTGACTGATTCTTCATGACCCCGTTTGTTTTGTTTGTTTGTTTTTTTTGGCAAAGATACTGGAGTGGTTTGCCATTTTCTTCTCTAGCTCATGTTACAGATGAAGAAACTGAGGCAAACAGGGTTAAGTGACTTTGCCCAGGGTCACACAGCTAGTAAGTGTCTGAGGCCAGATTTGAATTCAGGAAGATGAGTCTTACTAACTTCAGTCTTAGCACTCTGTTTATTCTGCCACCTAGCTGCCCTTAATGATGGAAGCCTCCAACCAAGCCCCTACAAAGGAATCATTTCTAGGGGATGGGAAAAGGAAGAAAGTATACCCCCCTCTCCTCACCCAATTTGATCATAGCAAGGCCTTATAAATTTTAGACTTCATGCCATTATCCTAGCAGTGTCCTCCCAGGACAGCAGTGATCAGCAGCAGTGTCTGCATAAATAGCTGAGGATAGAATGGATCCAATGAGGAAAGAAAGATTCAAGGCTCAGTGAGGAGTCCATTAGAAAAGCTAGACCACACCTAAGGTGAAAATTTTGAGGCTTCCAACAAAAGGACTTCTAGAGCTGAGGTATCCCTTTGTGACATATATTCTCTGAACTTTAGGCTATACACACTTGTGGAAGAGTATATCACAAGCTTTTGGGGGATGTCCTGTCCCCATGATTCTACAATCTAATTGAATCTGACTAATTTATATCAATCACTAATGATGGAGGAACCATAATAATGAGGGTTCATGAATTATATTACTGCAAAATTACCATCCCCCAATCCATGAGGGCTGCCTCTGAACTTTGAGTTGATGATAAATAGACACTAAAGCTCTGGGAAACTGGACCCGCCAGTTTAAGGAGTTGTAAGAATAGCTCCAGAGAGAATACTTGACTTGTGGCAGATGACAACACTCTCTCAGGATGAAATTAATAGTAGTCCTACAAGAGTATTATCCTAATGCCCTAGCACTCCCTGCAAAAGGTGTCCTATTTTTGTTCTTTAACTACTTGTTTTAATGGAGATGGTAGAGAAGCAATCTGGTGTACTAGACTTGGAATCAAGAGGCATGAGATCAAATCCCATCTCACTAGCTGTGTGGCTCTGGACCAGTCACTTAATCTCTCTGAAGCTGTTTCTTTATTAGTAAGATGGGGATAATAACACACATCTCACATGGTTGCTGTGAAGCTCAAATAAAATAATGTATAGAATAGAATTCTTCATAAGTTTTAAGGCACCATTTGTATGTTATTATTATTACTGTTCTCAAATTATATAACTTTTCAGAGGCTCAATTTAATCATCTAAAAAAAGCAGGGGAGGAAGTATCTACATCAAAGGTTATTGTGAGCAAAACATCTCGCAAAACTTTAAATATTATATAAATGAGGTAATATTATTATTACTATTTTGCTAGGCAATGGGGTTAAGTGACTTGCCCAGGGTCACACAGCCAGATGTAATATTATTAAACAGCTTAAGCTCTAGTTGATTCTTTCTCAACCAAAATAACAGTGAATGACTTTGTCCTCCCAAAAGCAGGCAAGTCACTCATTAAAAAAATCATACCAACCATAGAGATTGGACAACGTTCAAAGGCTTCCTCAGCTCTTCTAGTTACAGGGATCTCACTTAAGCAGAACATTGACTGAAAAGTTTAGATTCATAGAAACTGGGAAAAAATACTAGAGGGTGGCAAAATAAAACCTCTATAACTTCTTAGGAGGATGGCCTACAAAAGAAGAGTAAGTCCTCTGTGAAGAGTCCCCTAATGAATATGGAAGTGTTTGAAATTAAACAAAAGCATGATAGGAAGACCACAGTTGACCATTCATAGCTTTTAAAACTCACCTTATCTCAAAATAAAAGGTTTACAGGGAGTAATTTCACAAAACAATCAAATAAAAAACAAAACAAAAATCTTTGTAAATACCATAGTGTCATTTTCCACAAACATGATATAAAACTACAAACCCAATAATAAGGTATTTTATTAACTGCCTTCTTTGGATGCTAGCTTTCTACGAATTATAAATGCCAACCACTCCATACCACAATTGAGTTAAGGTTATAAATTCTATATTTATGACCATAGTAATAAAATTAGTAAAATTTCAGTGAATTTCACTAACCTAGATTTGAACTATTTTGTGATGAACAAAACTTTGAAGTATCACTCTGTTGCCATTGAGCAGAGGTGAAGACATGAGCTCTGGTTTATACACTCAGGTGGGGCTATTCAGTGAGGGTATAAAAGTTGCACTGATGTTGAGCCTAAACTTTTTTTTTTTTAATAACCACAACAGCAATTACTTTTATCCTAATACATGCTTATTTCAGGTACATTCCTACAAATGTAATTTTGGCTTCTAGTTAATCTGCCCCTATTTACAGAGACTTCTAGGACCCACCTGGGAGCTCCAGGTCTCTTTAAGAATTAGGAATAAGCAGTTATCTTGGTAATAGGTCAGCAGGAACCTTTTCAAATACCCTGGGAGGCCCATATACAATGTCCTTCCTTGATATATTAGTTGCCTGCTTCCTGGAGATAGAGGTAGCAGCATTAGCAGTGGTGAGTCTAGGAAAAATCACAAGCTCCCATCTGTCAATCTAGTTTTTTTCTTCTCTGGCCCATCTTCCATCAGCAGATCAACCTTTACAACTCACTTCCTCAAGGCAATATTCTCCCAGCTGACTCTGCTCTCTAATCACTCCTTTATTCTTAGTCCCTTTAGTGTTTACAAATGTAATCTGCACTATGTTATCTTGTACATTTGAACATATTGCATTCAATATTCAAGGTTTTTTTGTTTTGTTTTGTTTTTGTACGTGCTTAGCATCTATAACAAGATTGTTAGAATTTTGAGGAATGTCTTCCTTTTTCTCTTGCATTCCTAAGTAACACCTGAGTAAAAGTAAACTCATACATACATACATACATACATACATGTACATATATATATATATATATGATAAGATGTGGATTTTGCTATATCTAAATATACCTAATTTGAGAACTAATCTAAAGATGGAATTTAACTTCTCTCCTTGAAACAGCTAGGTGACCCAGCATTTAGAGTGCTGGACTTGAAATCAGGAAGACATGAGTTCAAATTTTGCCTTGACCACTTATTAGCTGTGTGACCCTGGGTAAGTCACTTAACTCTGTTTGTCTCAGTTTCCTCATCTATGATGTTGGAATAGGAATAGCACCTCCCTTACAAAATTGTTCTGATGATTAAATGAGATAATATTTTTAAATAGCTTACTGAACCTTAAAACAACATGCGAATGCTAGTTGTTATCACCACCACCATCATCATTCTGTTATTGTTGTTGTTATAGGTCCTGCTCCTCTATTCCTAAGTTGTTATGTATTCAAGCTTCACAAAATTCCAGGTCATAGCTAGTCTACTTACAAGGTATGCATTGTAGCACCATCCTAGGTAGATGGCAATGCTGTCCAATAGACTAGAGAACATTATAAATGTCAATTCCAAAACCAGATCATTTAGACATCTTCTTTGACTTAACATACCTGCTTCATATGTGGTGGCGTGCGCAGTCATACTCCATGTACTTGATCTTTGACCTTTGGTTACCATGACTGAGAATTCATACATAGTGTTTGGTTTAAGGCCTGTTGCTGTGTGACTCAGAGATGTTATATCTGCTGACTACACACATGGGGGGGAAAGCAAGTAGAGAAACACTGTGAATTCTATCAACACTGTAAATCAAGACACGGGAAAAAAAAGACTATCAAATAATTCAGCAATAAAACATATAGACTTCCTGGCAGCAGAAGCATTTGCTAGCAGAGAATATTGGCTCTAATTTCTTTTGGGAAGTACAAAGATACAGTATTGTATTCTGGTAAATTATATATTATTTTATATTATATATGTATATAACATAATTATGTATTATCATTATATTATTTATTATATTCTGGCAAACTGTAAAGCAAACTACATCCAATAAAGCAACTCTTATACTAAAGGGTGATTTAGCATGATAACCTTTCCTAATATAAGAACCTGCCCTGTTCTTGAGAGAAGTGAACTACAATGACAGGCCACAGGTTACCTTATTCTAGGATCTTTTTTAGCTTAGAGAATGCCTGTGAAGAGCAGATAATCAGACTGGATTCAATTTTGCTGTAATAAATTCAAATTATATTCATCAAAGGTTTTTAATATTGGTCATTGAATATATAGAGTCATCATTAATTTATGTAAGATTGAGTTTCAGGACTATATTTTGGATTGTAGCTACTTATGGAAATGCGCTATTTCCTTATAGATTGATTGTTAGCTCCATATGGGTACAGGTTGTCATAGTTAATCTTTATGTCTCCCTGAGGATCCCCTGAGGATCTATCACATTCTTCTACACTCAGTAGGAATAGAATAAACATTGGTTGAAGGTAATGCTGGAAATATTCTTCTTTTTGTATTACTTAAAATATCTTTGAAGTAATTATCTTTAGGTGGACTAAACTTGCCAAAATAAAGTTTGTGCATATATGTGTGTGCGCACGTGTGTGTGTATACACATATGCACACATACACACATATATACATAAAAATGTGTATAAATACATAAACACACATATATACACATATATTTTTATATATATTTCTGTCAATATATCCTACAGTTAAAACATTTTTTTTTCTATTTCTTGGTGTGAATATTTATGGACCAATTAATGTTAAACCTCTGCTTATTAGTTTCCTGGAATCCTTCACACTCAGGACAAACACTACTTTCTGCCAGGGTTCCAGATCACCCCCTTCTATTAGTTCCTTCCCCTGTATCTACCTTGTATGTATGTATGTACTTAGTTATTTGCATGTTGTCTCCCCCATTAGTATGTAAACTTTTTAAAAGTAGGGACAGCTTTTGTCTTTCTTTGAACTGCCAGAACTTAGAACACTGGCATCTAGTAAATATTAAATAGTCGCTTGTTGACTGAAGGACTAAACATAAACACTTAAATATGGTCACTTGAACTGAATGGAAAAGGATGAACAAATGACATTTAAGATTAAGGGATTTTATTGGTTTGCTGAGTATTGCTACCATTATTTAAATGTAATGAATCCCTTGACATTTCTTGACTTTTGACAACAGGTTAAGGAAACGTTAGTGGAAGGTTAAATTTGTTTTCAGTCCTTACTGTTTTTGATATTCAAAAGAAATCACCCGTTTCCTCGGCTAATATGTATCATTCACAGGAAGAGGAGAGTTTGAAACTCTTTATAAACCTTATAAATATAGATTCATACTTGGTATTTAGTCCCTGGAACTTCTCACAGGCTTAAATATTTATTTTACTTTCATTTTTGACACGTGTTATTTTCCTGAGTTAAGACGATTAACAAAGTGGCATTCAACTTTTCCCCTAGTTTCCATGCAGCACCTCCCTGCTCATTGATTAAGAGCATGATATTTAGGAGGAAAATCTTATTTTTTCTGTGGATTATTACTCATATCCCTATGAGGGAAATGATATGGCCATATAGTATTTATAAGAACCACTTATGTGACCACAATAATAGACTGACTCAAATTATAGCTACCTGTGGGTACCTTATTTCCTTGAATTGACCATAATCTGTTTGCATGAAGCAATAGTTTCTCATACATCATGAACCAGGATATATCATAAAAACTTGACTTTAGTAAGTGCTTAACAAATAATTGTTGGATTAATCAATGATCTATTTGGCTTGCTATAGAACATTTTTATAGTGATAAGCAAAAGATGCATGCTTAGGCTGATGTGGATCTTTAGCTCTCAGGAGTTATTGTTTGTTTTTTTATTTCTTTATTTGTTGGTTTTGGTAAGCACAAGCTGAGTATTCAAAATAGAGCTTAAAGTAGGTGGAAGTCAGTGAAAATGATGTACTTTGAAACCAGCACAGCTGACACGTGTAACAATGGACATGTCATTTGTCTTCTTTAGGATTCTTTTTCCCTACCTGTAAAAGGTAATAACAAATGCCTGAGGTACTGCTAATGGTTATAGGAAGGATGGAAGGAGATAATCGTTATGCTTTGAAAAGGATTGAAATGGGATGTCTTATTACTGTTCAGTTTTAGAAAATTTTAAATTAATTATATTTCTTAAATGGATGTAAGTAAGATGCAATAAGATATGGTCTGTAAGCTACCTTCTACCACTCATCCAACTGTCTTTTTCTTATTTTATCTTTCCTTTCCCTCTCCTCTGGGTGAGGTGAGGGAATGTGCCAAGAGTAGTAAAGGCTGGTTTTTGGGGGATGGGACCAATCTTGTTCCATTTTCTACTCTTATGCTATGATCTATAAGAGGAGGGAAAAGGAGAGAAGGTTTCTTTATTCTCTATCAGTAATTTAAACAATAGCTGCAGGAAGGGAAATGCTGGATCTAGCAAATTCTGACTCACAAGAGCCATTTGTTAAATTTTCCATATGAAAACTTATACCTCAGAAATAGGCAAATGCTGCAAATCGGGGTTTGATTTATCATTTTGTTAATTGGCTAAACTTAAGAAAATGTTGGGAGAAAATATTAATAATGCAGTTTAAACTTAAAAGTGTACTGCACGTGCATTGTTTTTTGGGGAGAGCAGGTAGTTAAATATTTACAGCACACTGTTGGCTATAGGATACTACAGGTAAGTGTTTAGCTATGTCCCATGATTAGAGAGTTTTAAAATACCTAATTGGAAATAGACTTTAGAAGGCCTCTAGTCCAACCTCTATCCAAATCTTCAATAACATGCCTCACAAATGGTTATCCAGACTGCATTTGAAGACTTCTAGTGATGTGGAGCTCCTTACTTCCTTACATAGGCCATTTGAGTACTACTACCTATATTATTGAGGACTTTTTTTGAGGGAATTTTAATTATATTTTAACTATGCAAAAAGACAATCTCTGTGTTGCCAGAAAATTTGGGAGCTGGGATTAGTCTGATTCAAACCATCATTACTCTGCTGGATTTTCCTTGTTCTCTACTTGACAGGGTAGACATATCCATTCTGTGAAGTGAATTTTTATAGATGATGTACTATAGTTATATCTGAAAGCTTTCATTGAGTTGTCATCTTCTAGGTTTATTAATTCATTGCATTTCTCAAGGGGTACAAGTGACGGACATTGATGAGGTTGTATTTAAATATCAGGGAGGGAGAAAGGGCTTATTCTAAATAAATTTAAACTAAGTTAATGGCAGCATATGGACTGTATTTAATAAAAAATGTTCCAATATGTTCCTGTGGATACCTTGTTTGATAATGTCACCTTTGTTTTCAATGCCATTAGCTTTTTAGGTTAGTACTTTAAAGAGATAGGCTACTTGTTTCATATCTTTATATCAGTACTGCTACATGAACTTAACTGGTGAGTTTTTTTTTTTCAAATTCTGACCTAGCATGTTAACAGAACAAAAAGAAAATTGTTTTAAATGGTTTAGAGTAAAATTATCACAAAATATGGATTATCTACAATTTTAAAGTCAGGAAATAATACTAAGAAATTGAGAAAAATAAATGTATTATCATTTTCCCTCAATATCTAAGTTCATATGTAGGGAGAAATTTTCAAAGGATATTTTAATCTTGAAAATAGCCAGAATACAAATTTGAAGTTGTCTTTGTTCAATAGTAAGGAATCACAGCAGAAGGGAAAGGAAAATGAAGACATGGCTGAGCCAAGATGCTAATTTTTCTTAGTGGGTTGCTAAAGCTTATAAACTTATTAGCAAGGCTACATTAGCTCATTCAATCTCTTATTTTTTTTTCCTTAATGTTTGAAGCAAATATCATCTTAATATCCAGAGAAGAAATTAGGCAATAATCACTAACCTGTGCTTTCTTTCTAAATAATATATCCAGTATCATACAGTTTGAGGTTCTCATTTACTATTTGTTGATAGATTGATTTTTCCCTTGTCTGTAGGTGGTATGTATCATTTCCCCAGTTTACGCTAATTGAAAATGTTTAAAGGGTGCTGAATTTTCTTTGTGTGTGACCTTTAGGCTAGGGTTGCTTTGAGTGGAGGTTGAGTATTTGGTAATCCTAGCCATACTTGTATCAAGTATTCCTAGAAGGAAGTGATAAGAAAGGCTTTGGAAATCCACCAAATTTATTATAAAAAGTAATATCAGTATTACTATATTGGGTCCTGTCTCTCTACCTCAAAGGGGGTACTGTAAGTCTAAATGAATGGTGCTATAAAAATAAAGGCATAAACATTTTCAGGTAAAAAGTCACATGTTTGAACACATTTCCTCCAAATGCAGTCTGATATTCTTAACGGGACTACCTTTAGTGTTATCAATGCTTTTCTTTAAAACAAACAAACAAACAAACAACAAAAACAGATATCCAAACCAGGCTGGAAAGTTGAGAAGGAGAATTGTCAGTAGCATTACCATCTCAACTTCTACCTTTGGGTTGTAGAATTCAAGTAAACTGCAGATACTTCAGAAAGTATAAACATGACTTCTCTTTGATAATCCAACAACCATTAAAAACAATACAACAATTAATGAAAGAAAAATATTTGGTTGATAATACATAACATTAGTTAGAACTTCACCTTGTATTTTGCACTTGCAGAAAAGCTGGTCCTCCATCGGACAGTGTAAAATCGAACTTCAGTTGTTTTCTGATTCTTAGGGACAGAGTTGTCTGCCCAGCTGACCCTCACAGCATCGTGGGTAAGCGCAACAGCCTGAACACCTACTGGTGGGAGCATGGGGGTGGAGATATCTGGGACTGAGGTAGGGAAATCGTCAGGTAAAGGATAAAAATCAGCTTCCAATGGGTCAATGGGATCTGGGTTAAAAACCCACCAAATGAAACAAACAAATAAATAAATAAAATAGTTTAAAAATAAATATTGGTGATAACACATCACAATGAGTTAAATGCATGGCAATAATGATGAAGAAAAACATGAGAAGAACAGAAAACATGTCATTAATTTCATCAGAAAATACATTAGAAGTAATATTGCTACTTCATAATAAAATAATTTCCCAAACTCCAATCAATTCTTCTTACATTTTGCATTCATATCTACAAATTATATTCCAAAGCAAATATCTTCATATGTGTACATTGGTATTTAAAAGAATTAATAGGAAACTGATTTCTGTATATACTTACAACTTAAAATTAAAAGGACAAAAGAGAATTTGAAATCTGTGATCAATTTCCTCATATGGAGGAAAGTTTTCATCTTAGTAGTTTACTTCCCTTCTCTTACTTTCTCCCATTCCAGCTCTCTCTCCTATTGTAATCCTATTATGCTCATCCTACATCAGCATTCATATTTGGAAGTCATGAAGCAAGAAGAGTAAAGAATGGGGTGTTCTGAATTTCACAATGACAAGTCCATGACTGGTGACTCCACACTTTGCTAGAGTGATAGTGATTCACATTCCTGGCTGGTTTGTGGTTTGGTTTGTTCCAGATGAATTATTTTCCACTGAGGGTGTCAACATAATTTGTCTGTCAACAATGTTATCTTTTGGTGGTGACCGTAGTAGCTCATCTTAGCCAATGACCCACATAGATAGTGTGGATGACTCAACTTCAGTTTTTCCCCAAATTGTTGCAAATCAACAATCTAAGGCATTTAAGAAAATTCAAGAGTCTGTTGTTCTTATCATCTAGTTTAAAGCATTCTGTATCTCTCTGCCTATCTTAGACACACAGCTAACATCTATACCTTACAGACAACTGGCATTTGGAAAATGTATCATTTTGCTCATGGATAGGATAATTGAATTTCTCTAATGATGGAACGTCACAAAAATTATTCTGAAATTCTTTCATTACATTTTAGTCTCAGCAAATTAGATTTATAACTGCTCATTTGTGACGAGAGTAATAATTACATTTCTATGTACATCATGTGGGGAATAGAAAGGGGGAAAAGGACTTTAAATAGCATCCTAATTCTTATTATTTATAAATGAGATATGACATTATAGGTCTTAGCCATGGGCAGATTATTTGAAGAGACCAGTTGGAATTTAGTACATGGGTCGATAAATCCCCACAACATCTATTTTTTTAAGAATATGACTTAAAGTAAAACCTTGCTGACTTCTGATGATTGCTTCAGTTTGTCCAGACTATTTCATATGTCTACCCCTACTTCATCACACTGTTTTCCAGTGAATTATTTAGTAGTTGACTGAGCTCCAGTCTTTGGAAAAGGAAAAAAAAAATAGAAAAAGAAAAGAAAGAGAAAGAGAAAGAAAAATGTGTGTTTAAAATTTAATGACAGAGCCCAAGCTCTTCAAATTTCCTTTGATGCCTCTTTCATTAAGGTCTCCTTTAAACCCAAATGGATTTATGAAGTGATTGGGAGAAATTGAAGACAGTATAATTTCAGTAAGGTCTTGGACATCAGGTGGATATCTATCAAGTTAGTGTAGTATATTAAAGTTTTGGGGGGGGTTTTTGTCTCTTTTTTTGGTATGTGTTCTAAACCATAGCAGATACTATCCCATTCTGTTTTTTAATTCTCAGCCCAGTTTTTTGAGGTGAGTTTTCCAAAGACAGCACAAGTAAAGCAAAACAAGAGCTTTTAGCTTGGGATCAGGGTTTATTTCTTTTCCCCTTTCTTAGGTTGACAAATAACTCACTTTTTCAAATTTAGTTGTGCTAGCAAATGTACCTATCTAGAAAATATTGAAGAGTTTAGGAGCTACAAAAATAAAAGATTAGATATCCTTTAGTAGCAAAATTTTAAATCCTAAAACCAAATACTTCTGGGCTTCAGAATTATCTATTTGCAATGATTTGATGATTTAGTTTCTGAAAAATAAGTATTTGAGTGATTCCCTTATGTTTAAAAATATCCACCTTTGTTGATGTTTCTGTGTGACCAGCTGTGACTTTAGAATATCTGGCCTCACTAGTACTTATTTTCCTTAGACATGAACTTGTCATTCATTTGACACTTCCTCTAGAGAGACACTTGCATATAGATCGTGCTAATTTGTTTTTCTACTCGGGCCTGCCAAGTCAGAGACTACCCAGGAAGCACAATTTAAGGGCTTTCTATGGATGTTGAACAGTTTTCCAAAAACAGTTTTCCTGTACGTGCTCCATGCTGCTGATTTTCTGGTGGCCCCAGCCAGGAGAGAGATAATGTCAGGGAGATAAATTATCGAGCACTGAGGCAGGAACCTTCTGGCTAAAAATTGAAGCAATCCCAATGCTGGACTGGTATGTCAATAGGCTCCCATGAATGTAACAGCTCTCTAAGGTACAAACCAGGTCGGAAGAAAATAATAGTAATTACCCTCATTTCAAAAAAACAGCAACAACAAACAAAACCTCTCCCACATCCTGACTTTATTTCATTGGAGACTTGGAGGAAAACATAAAATAAAAAAAATCTATTGATTCAGTAGAGATTTTAAAAGATATGGATCTATTGCAATTGCTCAGTAGGTGGTTATAACGCCCCTCTAACCTGTACCTTCTCTATTCACCAGGGCAAGCGAACATTTAGAAAAGCAGACTTGTGCTTAACTCTAAATGTATTTCTTTGCCTGTGTGTATATGTATGTGTACCTGTATGTGTTTTGTTTTGTTTTTGTTTTTGCCTTTATGTTAGTCATATTCCAAGATTCGTCATAGGAATACTTCTGAAAAGCACAAGGCCGAGTACATTTTTTTCTTATGCAGCTACTGGGCATTCATTTGATAAAGTTACTCCCCAAAATTCACCCCATCTGTCTATTTGTTCTTTTGTTCTCAGTGACCCATAACTCCTTCTGCTAGTAAGTTCCTGACATTGAGCATGATTTTTTTAAAAATCAAATAATGCTGTCATTCTCCAGGGTAAAATACTGAAAGAATATTATTTTTCTGTCCATCTTCCTTACAACCCCATTCTCTTTATTTTTCTTTCCCTGGCTTTTCACATCCATCCCATTCCAAACTCTGAAATCTCTTTGCCTCACAAGTCAATTAAGATTGGAAATACAAAAGGAAAAATACATTTGATGAGCCATAGGCATCTTAAGAACCATTTGTGGAGAATGGGATATGCTTATCAATGAAGCAATGAGAATGCCTGGGACAGATAAGGAGAGCATAGCATGTTAAAAAAAAGGGTTGAATAGCTCATACTAAACTACTTTCACCTTAGCTGGAGCTCTGCATTATCATCAACTAATAACTCCTGTCATTGATATCTGAACTTTCTTTATCATATTAATTTTTATTGCTTAACATTCCTAACTTGCTAGTAGTTACAGATAGTAAGTCCTATGCTTGGACCATAACAGATGTTGGTAAGTTAATCTGATGCGCAGAACTACGGAGAAAAATTAGAAGCCTGTCACAAGTCAAACATGTCAATATTAGTATGTATTCTCGGAATTTTATTTCTATAGCCCTTTACTCAGAAAGAAAATATTTGACAAAGAAAAATGTATAGACCTGCCCCTCAATAATCTCTGCTAATGAAGGAGAAAGAAAACTGGAGAAATAAAAATCCTGGGTAGTCAAAAATATCATTTTAGATGCTAGTTTCAAACTTGGGCTCCAACCAACTCATTAACCTCAGTTATTAAAAACTAACTTTATAGTTATCATTTTATTTGGAGATGAATGTTATTTGAGGTGTTTCTATATACACAAACCATTTATCCAAAAATATCTGGTTCAACACAGTCTCACAACTGGGTAATTCAAAACCACCAATTTAACTGGATTCAATCACCAAATAATTTTCAAAATTATTTGTCACATCTATATTTTAAATAATAATTAGGGCTTGCCTTCAACTCATCTGAAAGACAAGTAAAAGACTTCAGGGTACTTGAAATAGACCTATTTCTGTGTATTTTTCCTCTCTCCTCTTTCCTAATTCTTTCCCCTTTAGATGTTCAAGATTCTAGAGATCCTCCTAGTATAGAAACTGCTTTAAGATCTTTGATTAACTTTAGGGTCAATGACTGATGGCAAAGATAAGGGTTACCTATCCTAATGGGATTTGCATTTCAATAGGAATAAAAAATCTTAATTAAGCTAAAGAGATAATTGAGAGCATAGCATTTCAAAGAATCAGAAATTTTGGTGCTCAGCTAAGGGACTTCATTCAGGATCCTGAAATCACACTGTATAGATAGCTACTACTCCAAGTAGAGTAAGACTTAGATGAAGTATTGTTAACTAGTAGGTCCTACTGGTGTGATTAAAAATTACATCCTTTTCCTTCCCTTTCCCCTTCTCAAGACTTTGCCCTTCTTCCATTTTACCTATAGGCATAGAATAGCAAGTAGCATTTATAAAGGCTAGAGTTCAGTCCTGATCGGGATGGAGAAGATAGATTGTGAAGTTCTTGTAAAGAGTCAATTCATCCATGGGACTTTCTGGCTCAAATGACTCTGAGGCAACCCAGTACTCAATCATATGACCATTTGAATGATTTCCCTGGCAGATTCCAGGACCCAACTTTCAAGGGTGAGTGAAGGGATCTTGGGTACTAGGATACTGCTAGACTGAGAGGTGAGTGAGTCAAAATATAATTCTATAAACCAGCAGCCAGATGGTGAAGACCTAGGTAACAGTTCCTAAGTATTTAAGAGTAGTCTACATGGAATAATGCTTCTTCCCAGTTAAGCTAACTTTTTTCAATCTAAATTTTTTAAAAAGTAAAATAGTTCTACTAATCACTTTCAACTAAAATGAAATAAGGTATACAACAGGGAATTTTAAATTAGATGAATATAAAGTAAAATCAAAAAGATTAGGGAATCAGGCTGCATATTTATATGTACCAAATTACAGGACCTGATGACTCACTACAATTCACATAATTACTGAACAGCAACAAGGAGATCAATGTATTTAACTTACCTGTCATAGATCTGGTGGTGGCACTTTCATAGAGAGGAACTCCCTCTCCCGCATTGTTAAAGGCTTTTAGGGAGATTACATAATGGGAACTTGGCTCTGCAGATGAAATAACAGCAAAACAACATAGGCATTATGTTAGTCAGGTTGCAAAATACCCAGGGTGAACATTTTCCCCAAACAAATATAGTATAAGGTAGTCAATAAATGATGTTTTCAAGGAATGAGTGAATTTTTTGTCAAAGCTGTCAGGCCTTCTTTGTTCATATACAATACTTCGTTGGGGTTGTTAGCTCTTTATTCTTTTACTATATGAGGCAGATGAAGGGTATTGGAAGGAGAACTAGAATGGGATTTAGAAGACCTGGGTTCATGTATGGTCTAGCCAATTACATTTAGCAAATCATACTCCTAGGTGTGTGTGTGTGTATCTATATACACATAGGTGTGTGTAGTTAGGTCAGGGAATAACTTGTTATGACTGCAGTTTTCTAAATTCAGTCCAATCTGTTCTCTGTTCATTCATTTTTGGGTTTTTCTCATTGAACATTCTTCTGTGCCTACCCAAGATGGATGGACTCATATAGTCAATCCAATGGGCCATAATCAGGACAACAGACATTTTTTTTTGTTACTGTTTAGTTTTTCCTATATGAGTTGTTTAACTGGTCTCTTTTGAATAGTTTTGGACCCCATTGATGAGATTGTTGGCTTGTTGCAATCAGCAAAATGTCATCCTCCAAAGGAACATCTGGAAGATTTTGCTGGCTATTGAGAATCCTTCTATTTTGACTCCAATATAACAACCTCCATACTAGTGATGGGCACATTTAGTGAATATCCATCTGTGTTATGCCTAGCTGGATATTTCTCACCAAGAGATCATTTCAAGTTACTTCTGTGATTATATAAAAAGGACTTTTGTCAAAACATGCATGTGAGATACCTTATTGGTGAAGAAACTACAAGGTGGCATTTTGTATTACTAAGTCAAAAACAGTTTAAAAAAATAACCAGTAAATGATAAACACCAGAAGATCTTATGTTCTCCTCACTTTTTAGTCAATTGGTAACTATGACAATGTGGCCTCTTACTAAAGATAATCTGTGAAAGTCTTCCTGTTTCTTATAACATATATTTCATATGTAACTAAGCACATCACAGAGACATTAAAAGTGCACCAAAATAAACAGTTTATATATAATAAAAAGTAGGTATATGAGTTGATAATTAGTGATTCCTTTTCAATCCTCTTGGTCACCTTATTTTCATGGTAATAAAGGTCCAAGATTTTTTCCAATTATACAGTACCCTGATCTGTTTCAAATATTTTGACATTTGATTCCATCACAGTTGGCATTAGTTTATTTTTTTTGTGTGTCTAATAAAGTGTGACTGCCTTTCATATCTGTCTTTCACTTAATGGAAATTCTACTTGTGGTAGTATCCAAATATGATGGTTCTGTTGTGATCAATATTATAAACACTTTACTATAGAAATGCCTAATCTGTTTCATTTTTAAACTGTTGTCCTATTTTCATCTATGAATATTCTTGGATTAATCTGGTTTAGTGGAGTCTCATGCTAAATTTTCTATAGACTCATTATTCCTCCTGTTCTTTTCTTATAAGGTTGTTTGGAATCTTTTATCATCCTACATCTTAACATTTTGCAAATGAGTTTGTGTCTCAGGTAAGTGTTTCCTTTGGAAAAGAGATCAAAAAATTGTTCTCTAGGATGGTTCCTGGACTCTTTCATTTGCTTCATCATGGAAACCACTTTGCATTAGTTAAAATGCTACAGGAATTAGTGATAGTCTCTGGTATCTTTTCCTTCATTCATTTCCCATTTTTCATTAACAATAGCTTGGTTGAATATGTCATGTTGGAGCTTTGTCATTTCATGAAGTTTTCTTCTCATCTTTTCTTCTCATTTCCAAGCTTGTGTTAATTTTGATTTTGCTTTAACTTGTTAACAAGTAGTTCTGACATGATTGCCATATGGATTATAATTTTCTATCTATTAAGTGGAAGTAAATTTCATTATGGTTGGTGCTCACCATGTTTTAAAGACAGTATTCTTGATCAAATATGTGAGGATTATGAGCATTCCACATTTTATTGGGCTTTATTTTTTTTAGCCATATATTTCAATAATTTTTGCCCTGTCCAACCTGTTGTCCATTTTCATGTTGAAGTCATAGAATGCATCAGGGTATACATTACCTTGCATTGGATGTTTTTAGGTTCTTCATTGAATTTCTTAACATTTTAATCTCCTGAAACAGATACTGATGCATAAACTGCAATAATCATGCTAGCAGCCCTTTTACTTATGTTCCACATGAGTACTTCAAGGTAAGATGACAAAATATTCCATGAAAGATATTTCTTTGCCTTTGGGATCATGATGAAACCAACTCAGCTAATTCCTTTATTTGCCTCTTCAAGAACTTGTGAATTTCTTTCCATTTAGCTGCAACTTTAACTTGTGGCTTCATTTGTGGCAAAAATGAAACCTATGATTTAGTTTTTCCAATGGCTTAGTTCACCTCATTGTTCACTGGACAAGTGTTTCACATTTTAAGTACCATCAGTTACATTGATGTTTTTAGATGATCTGAGAACTATGTGTGTCTCAAAAACTTCTATTGGTCTTTTGTGGCATTTTGCCACTGTCACAATTTATTATAATTATCTAACAACAAGAAATAGCATTTATGTAATACCTTAAAGTTTGCAAAGGGATTGATTTACAAATATCCCATTTTATCCTCATGACAACTCTGGCAGATAGATGCTACTGTTATTCCTATTTTACAAATAAAGAAACTGAGGCTAGGAGAGGAAAAGTGATTTGTCTAGGGTTATACAACTAGTATTTGAAGCAGGATTTGAAATCAGGTCTTCCTGACTCTAGGCCTAGGGTTCCATCCATGGTGCCACCCCACTGCCATTAGTGATTAACCAATTGACTTTCCATAATTAACTAGCATTCTATATGCTTTCCTCACATTAAGCCTGTGAAATACCCATTATTAACCATATTTTAGATAAGAGGTAACTGAGATGAAGTGATTTGGTCTTTAATGCACCCCAGAATTTTATAGTATCAGAGATTTGGAGCTAGAAGGGATTTCCATAATTACTCAGCTCAAGCCCCTCCATTTACAAAGGGGAAGGCTGAGGTTAAGAGACACTTATAAGTTAAGTTATAAGTTATTAAGTTAAGTGCCTCTTATAAAAGGCCATAAGAAGAATAAGAAGCACATTTGGGATTGGAGCCCACAGACTTTGGTTCCAAATTCAAGTTTCTTTCCATGACACCAGAGTGTTAGGTTTTTTGATCTACACATTTAGCCTTTCTTCTTTCTGATTTAAAGGCACCACTGGAATGCTAACAGGTGATGTTCTATAGGCTGTCAAGTGGGTCAATGCAATGGCCAACCCCTCAATTTACAACATCCTGGGAAAAAAACATTACTGAAACAGCTCTCCAAGCATGCATTATTGGCTTTTCAGCCTTGTAGAGTTTGTGTTATTTACTTGTTTTTAAAAGCCTTAACTGGTTCATTCTTATTTCACAGAGTTTGAGTTTCTGTCTCAGGCCAAATTAACACAAGTTATGCAACTCCTTCTTAGCTGTTATCTAGCTCCAAGGAGCATACATCATTTTCCTAATCTCCCCAGACAGCCTATATACAGGTAATTGTCATTTCAACCCTTTGAATCTTGCTAATATTGAACACCTATCAAATCCTGAATTATCTGACTAATGCTGGTTTCTTTAACTTCAAGCTTGGTGCTGGTGTATATTACCCTATCACACAGCCAGAGGATTTGTAATTTACTATTTAGTTAATGAATTACACTAATCATCAAGAACCACAAATTCAGCGCCATTGGTTAATTGTGGTTGTCCTAGAAATGTGAGACTGGGAGCAAACACTAAGCTATGGAATGGTTCTATTTCAATACTGTGACAGAAGTATATTAGAATTATAGACCCAAGCCCACACAATCCCTCTCACCTCTCTTAACACACATGAAGATTTGTTATTTGTTCCTATTTCTTGATCCCACAAACAGCAGTTAGGTGGTGTAGAGGATAGAATTCCAGGCCTAGAGTCAGGAAGACTCATCTTTCTGAGTTAAAATCTGGCCTCAGACACTTACTAGCTGTGTGACCCTGGGCAAGTTACTTAACCTTCTTTGCATGTCCTCATCTGTAAAATGAACTGGAGAAGGAAATGGCAAACCACTCCAGTATCTTTGCCAAGAAAACCCCAAATGGGGTCATAAAGAGTGGGACATAATTGAAATGACTGAACAACAATAGTACAATTTTCTCCATCCCAGATCATTTCCCTCTTTGTGACTTACCCTTGTTTCTATTGCCTGCTGTTGAGATGAATGTGGATTGCTAAAGGAGCAAATGGGACACTTTGCCTTTACATTTTGAACATCTCCTGTGTTCTATTCTTAAGTTTCTCGAAGCTAAAAATAGCTTGGCTATCAATATATGTGCTTGGCAGGAGGCTACAGTAGTTTTATACCTTTAGACTTGAGATTAGGACACCCAAAGACTAATAATGGTTGATTTGCTCAATAGAATTATGGGGAAAAGGGACAAAGCAATGATTCATTGACTCAAATGATATCATTCTAAAACTGTTCAATGAGTCTTCTCTATTACCTACCAAAAAGCCTCTATTAGTTACTCTGGTATTCAAGATTGTCCAGAATATTAAGCCAAGCAACCTTACAATCTAATTTCATAATTCCAAACTCATGCACTATGCCACAGACTGTATTTCTTGCTAATTCTTATATACTCCTTGCAATTTTCCCATTTATATACTTGCTCACCTTGCTCTCTATTCTTGGAAAGCTCTGCCTCTTCCTCCTCTTGTAACATTCTTACTTTTTTTAAACCAAATAAGAATAATAATTTCTCCAGAAGACCTACTCAAATGCCCCCATCCCAAAGTCAATAATTACTTTTTACTTTTGAACCTCCCATAGTGCTTTATAAGTATCTCTTTTAGCAGGTGCCATATATTATTTTGTATTCAATTTATCTCTAACGAGGTCATTTTTCCCATACTTGACTATAAGCCCTTTGAGGGCAAGGGACAAGTTTTATCTAAACTTTGTATCTCCTCAAGCACCTAGTACAATGCTCAGTTCACAATTAGTATTTAGTAAATGCTTATTGAATTCTAGTTTCCCACTATTCAATAGGAGCTGTAATTCAGGAGAACAACACAAGAGGGCAATATGGCCCTATTTTCTTGCACATGCTCAGAACACTTAAACTTTATCACTAATCCACAAAGGACTTGTCAGAGAATTGCCACCTCTAAGGAAGCATCAAATGAGTTAAGCACCTTTAATATTATCACAAATAAATGCCAAAAATGAATTAATCATTAACTGTGGTCAGACCTCATAGTTCTGAATGGATTCAACATCAATTATAGCTCCCACTCTCCCAAATCATCTTTTTTTTGGGGGGGGGGGGATGACATAAAAGCAACCCACTGCCTCTAAAAAAGACATTACAGCAATATTAATTTAATTTCCTCTAATTGCATCAAATTGAAGATATTTAGAGTTCGTCAGTATTTCTAGAAGAACTAAAGCAATTATGGAAATTTAGAATGTTGTCACATTTCAAATTGTTTGATGGATCTGAACCTGTTGATGTGGTAGGCAGTGTGGTAGAGAAGAATGAACGCTGGTCTTAAGAATGAGAAGATATGGGTTTGAGACCCAGCTTCACAATTTACTAATTATGTAACCTCCACGAACCTCAATTTTCTCATCTGCAAAATGGCTATAATGATGATTGCTCCACTTATCCAATAGAGTGGGTGTGAGAACAGTGCTTTGTAAACCCTAAGTGGAAGTTGTTATTATAATCTTGTGGCTGCTCAGTTTGGCTGGGATTACAGAAGGCTGGCAGTTGGCATATAAAGATGCCTGATAGCTATTCTCCATCTCCTGTTGCCAGGACAAAGCAAATCAAAATCAACGTAAACTTTTTGAATTTGTGGGAAATTGAGATAGACAAATAACAGAAGTTAAGGGAACTCCTTCACTGCAGATATTATAGCTCAGATGCCTATTACTCCAGAAGGGTTTGTACAGGCTTGCCTACAGGTGGTAGATGAATGGATTTAGTCTTGGGAGTGAAAGAAGAGGTCTATGGGGACCTCTTCCAATGTTTATTCCACACCAAGAGTCCTCACTTCATGAAAGAAAGTATTTGGAAGAAAATGGTTATTTTAATTAATAGTGAGGGTGAACTAAGTGCCAATGACAGGCACCAGACTGACACAGTGCATACTCATTTATTCATTACAGATTACATACTTCCAGTAAAGACTGGGGTCTTCCATGCCAAGCCTTGTCAGGGTTCACTTTCTGTGCTCATGCTGCTTTTGTTCTCTCTATGAACACTGCCAAGAAGTCAATTGGAGAAAAATAAAGTGAGATGGACATCTGCCCAACTCAGCAAACCAAGGTAACTGAGCATACCAACTGTAGGGCACTCTTTATGCAATCAAGTGCTTTATTCTACTGGTTATACCTGGCCTCCAATTTACCTGAATATTTAAAATTCAGTCTAATATGTTTTAAGTATAGCTGATTCTGCTAAGCTGTGGAATAAGACATTTTTACAGTGCATACAGTCAATTAAAAAGCTTTGAAAGATTCAAGAATTTTGACCAATGCAATATGCAACCATGATTTTAGAGGACCTCTAAAGTAGAATGCTTAGTGATAGAAAGGTAATGCAGACTGAAATGTAAATGACTTCACATATATAATCTATATGAAAGTACTTGCCTTTTCAAGGAGGACGGAGGGAAGAGGAGGGGAGGGAACAGGAGGTGAAGGGAGGGAAAGAGAGAATTTGGACCTCAAGATTAAAAATAAAAGAATGTTAATTTTTTTACATGTAATTGAGAAAAAATAAAATAAGACATAAAAAAGAATGAAATGTACATTTTTGGTGATGGCTTATGTGGGAATTTATTTTACTTAAGTATATAGATTTGTTAAAAAGCATATCCCCAACCATGAACATAAATTCTTTTTAACTGAAAAAATAAAATCAATTAAATTTCACAAAAAATATTTATAACTTTCTATAAGGTATTGTATTAGGTGATGAGGATACATTAAGGCAAAGATTTTCTACTGGGTGACATGTATTCAGATAATTAAACACGAAGTCATCTGAAAAGGGAAAAATAACTAGTAGGTGGTTAGGGGACACATGTGGATCAGTAGAAGGTTACACTTTGGCTGAGCCTTGAAAGAAGCTGAAGTTTCTAAGAGTGGGATCATAAGATTATAGATTTAGAATTGCTGGGGACCTCAGAGGCCATCTAGCCCAACCTTGTGATTTTACATATGAGAAAACTGAGGTCCAGTGACGTCAAGTGACCTTGGGCACAAGTAGCAAGTTTCCAAGGTAGGATTTGAAACCCTGATTTTTGACTTCAGAGTCAATGCTCTTTCTTCCCATACTACACTAAAGGGAAGTATAGTTCCAGAGGCAGCTTCTCTGGTCTTCCATGATCCTTCCCACAAGTCTTTGGAATCAGAGAGATTCTACATGTACTAGAGTATCATGAGTAGGCATATAATTTTAAACCACTGAGATAAATAATGGTCATAGGAAAAGGCATCCTCAGGTATCTTCCACAGAATAGCCCTTCAATTTGGCTGAAATGTAGCCTAAGAAGAATAATACTGAAAATGAAATTATCTGGAAATATAATCTTGAGTAGATTATGAAAGGTTTTAAAGATGAAATCAACAGACCATGGCAACAGATTGGATACAGGGTCAGGGGTAGAAGATAGTGAGGAGTCAAGGATGATTCCTAGGTTGTGAGTGTAGTGTTGCCCTTTACAGTAATAGGGAAGGTAGGGATGGGAGTTAGGGAAAGATAATGAGCTCTGTTTGAGGCATATTGAGCTTAGGATGTCTACTGGACATCCAGTTTGAGATGTCTGAAAGGCAGTTGAAGATGTAAGATTAGAGGTCAGCAGAGAGGCTAGGACAGGATAGGTCATCAGCATAGAGATGGTAATTAGATCCATGGGAGCTGATGAAATCACCAAGTGATGTAGTGTAGAGGGAGAAGAGAAGAGGGATCAGGACAGAACAATGAAGGACACCCATGCTTAGAGGGTGTGATCTGGAGGAGGATCCAGCAAAAGAGACAGAGAAGAAGTGGTTCAGATAGGTAGGATGAAAACCAAGAGTGGTGTCCCTAGAGAAAAGAAAATATCAGGGAGAAGAAAATGATCAACAGTGTCAAAGGCTGCACAGAGGTCAAGGAGAAGGGGAATTGAGAAAAGGTCTTTGGATTTGTCAATTAAGAGATCATTAGTAACTTTAAAGAGATCAGTTTCAGTGGAATGATAAAGTCAAAAACCAGATTGGACGGGATTAAGAAAATAATAAGAGCAAAATGGGGCCACCTATTGTAGATGATCTTTTCCAGGACATTAGCTAAAAGAACAGAAAAGATATAGGACAATAGTTAATGGGGATGGAAGGAACAGATGAGGTTTTTTAAATTTGTTTTTTTTTTCATGATGTGGGAGACATATCTATGTTTGTAGGCTACATATTTTTGTTAACCGTATTAGATAAGAAAAATTTTGAGGTCAGAGTCTGGCTGTTTCCCTCTTTGTAGCTACAACATCTACCACAATTCTGAGCACGAGGGTAATTTTGTAATAGTCACCTAGCATTTATTAAATGCCTACTATGTGCCAGGCATTGCTGGAACAGGAAGTATGTTGAACTTAATTGATTTTCTTTAGTCTGCTAACTCAGGATGAATACTTTATGTGGAAAAGTTCAATTCAAGAGTGTAGCAAAATATGCTGAGAACATGATCATAAACAAGATCATTGTGAATATTAATGGACTATAGAATCATTCCTGGCTTTTCAAGAGAACTGAACTTTTTGGTTTGCTCAGACAGTACTTACTTGAAGTAAATTTGTGAAGTATGCGGTCAGAGGTTCTACATTATCTTTATCTTTCCCCCACCACCCATGAGAATATAATAAGTGTGATGAGTTGTCCTTGTATGTGTTATGTTTATTTTTAATATTTTATGTATTTGTCAAAGCAAACATGAGTCTTTTGAATTTTAAGCATTCTTTTTACATCAGAGTAATAAATAACTGTCCTATACCTGATTTTTACTTTGCACACCAAGTACCTTTTCTACAAGTGACTCTTTTGGAGAGCCCCTAAATATGAACCATACCTAAGATTTGTTTTAGAGACTTCCCTCAAAATTCTGAGGTAGATCCAGAGGGTATAGAAAAAACATGAGTCTTTTTTGGGGGGGAGCGACTAGGCTCCCTCAGGACCGAATCCATCTTCTGTGAGTCAAGAGTAGAAGTTCTTGATTGGAGGGGAACATATCACTGAGCTTCAGGCGACAATAAATTTCTCCCTTTCCTACACTCTACAGTCTATCTAAATAGGCTTCCCCTCCCTTTTTCTTACAAATAAGACTCCATCTCCCGTTTCTCTGCCTTTGCATTTAGTCCTTTACTTGCTTCCACCTCATAGGATTCTTTGTTTCCTTCAAAACTCAAAAATGCTTTCTGGATTCCCCAGTTTCTACTGCTGTATCTGTGAAAATGATTTTATTTTGTATATGTCTTATACACAAATACATATGTATATATACAATGCATATATGCATTCTGTCAGGGGACACATACACATTAAATCCTCTGACAGAATATAAGGTCCTTGAGGGCAGGGTGTATTGCCTTTGTATCCCCCAAAACAGCACAGATCCTGGAATATGACAGGTGCTTAATAAATGCTTAGTGATTGATTCAAAGTCTGATTTTGTAATATTACTCAGTAATGAAAATATAGTGCTGCTGAATGTTTCAGAACCTGGAAATGAGGTGGGTTCCAAAGAATTGAAAATGGCTATTACACAGAGAAAGGCACCTGGTAGGTGTGAAAAGGCTGCAACATTTAAACAAAGAATCTCAAAGAAGAACAGGGGTAAAAGATGTCACTAAGAAGCTTGCAGGATAGGAAAAGATAGACTAGTTATGTGATGAGGATAAGGGAGATGGGGGGAGTGCTAGACTGTTCAATGGGTACCCTCAAAATGTCAGGAGAAAACAAATGCTCTGACATGTTGTGTGGGCAACCTGTGAAGAATCTATGGGGAGATAGAAGCAAGAATTGCACAGAATGGAAAGATTGGAGGGGTTGCAAACTATATCATTAGAGATCTATTTCACATAAGAAATGATACAATCAGAGTTATTGGTTAGGAAGGAACATGTGATCAATTTGAGGTTACAAGATTAGTCCAGAGAATATTTCAATGCTGCTGGTGAAAAGTAATAAAAATTGGAACTCTGGTAGTTCCAGTAAGAATGGATAGCAGAGGATAGATGTGAACATATTATAGACATTAAAAAATGTTACTGACAACAAATGTAGGGATCACAGGAGTGGGAGGAGATAAGGGTAACTATTATTTCTAGTTTTTCATTCTGCTTCTTCTGATCTATTAAAATTGTACCTGCAAATAAACATTCAGTACTATACAATAGCTGCAGAACAGAATAGATTAGAGGAAGAACATAAAAGAACTATTAATTTCTATGAAGGCCAGGAGAAAAAAAAAGACTAATTGGAACCAACCAGTGAAGGTTTCATGATGTAGGAGGCATTTAAGCTGAATTTTGAAGAATAGCTAGGATTTAAAAACTTGGATTGGGTGGGGAAGGGGGAGAAAATTCAAGTGTGATCAAGGGTATGGAGACATGTAAAGTACCCAGCACATACAAGATGCAGTGAATAATTCAGTTTGTCTAAAGTGTTATATAAAGAGAGTGAGATAATGTGGGGGAAAAGAGCTATACAGAAAGAGAGGCATCTTATTATGGAGAGTCTTGAATATTAGACAAAGAAGGGTACATGTGGGAAGCAACTTTTTTATCTAGTCAGAAGAAAAAAATATAATCTTGGAGGGGAAGACCCTCAGGGTTTCTGACCAAAACAGAAACAATTGCTGTTTATTTTCACTCTGAGCCCTCAAAACCCAAACAATCACCAAGTGAGAGTTGGGCTGGGACCTATCCTTGGCTAATCAGTGAAAGCGGGAGTGATTGGGGTTAAGGCATTGTCAGGTAGCTCTATTTGAATCCCAGTGGGTTTTATCAAAGCCTGGGTTTCCAATGCTGTATTTCAAGAAATCATAAATGAAACTACATGAAGCAAAAGAGTTAACTGTCTTTGTTTTTTAAAATGATAGAATAAATAAGTTAGGGAAGAGTGGAAAAAAAGAAATCTAGCCCATGAACCTTAAGTTTTCTTGTGAGGTTTCAGCAATTAAAATTTATATTCCTTTGGGCAGAACACTCACAGGTAAGGGTATGATTCCCTACATGGACAGAGGGAGAAGAAGAAAGAAAGGTAAAAAGGGAGAGGAGGGAGAGGAAGGAAGGAGAGAGTGAAGGAGGGAAGAAGGGAAGAAGGAAGGGGCAGCATTATTCAACTGGAACTGGGCAATTGGGTCCACAGCAGTGTAGCTACTAGTATTCACAGATTGTTGTTTGTTCTTTGCTTTAGAATGGCTTGACTTGCAAGTGAATTGGATGTAAGTGAAGTAGGGGTGTACAAAGTCATCAGCCTCACTCTCTCTGCCCCCTCCCACCTGAGCCATCTAGGTCCCATGGCAAGGTATAGATCAGGATCAATGGAAATGGCCCTGATGCAGTGGGAGACCTTGGTCTTTTTAAGCTAAGGTCTTTCCCAGGTCTCAGTTTGTCTGAAGCAACACATACATATTCAGTGATTGAGGTTAGGTAAGAAATGAGGCAAAAAATGGTCTCTTTTACTTAGAAAAAAAAGAAATCAATCTGTGAGGGAAACACCCTCAGGGTTTCTGGCCAAAATTGAAACAATTGCTATTTAACTAACTCTGAGCCATCAAAACCCCAACTACAACCAAGTGAGGCTTGGCCTGGGATCTATTAAGTTGTGAGTTTACCTTTTGGCCAACCATGGTCTCTAAATGTGTGCCTCATCATTATTTTACTTGCAGTTTACTTTTCCCTTTAACTCTGTGTAGCTGCAGGAAGAGTGTGACCCAGGATTTTTTTGGGAAAATAATTTGTACTAACCGTTCTTACTATACCCCCTTAGCAAATACCCTTTCCAAAAGTTTTTTTTTAAAGATAAATTGCGATATTATTGCAGAAGTTGACTTCATAAGATTTGTTAACTGGGTATGGGTGGATAAGGGAGTATGAAGAGACAAAAAGAAAATGAGGAAATCTTAGCATGTTAAACCTGGAGTCAACTAACTCTACTATGAAATGTTAGAGTTGATAGAGATGTTAGAGCTCATGTAAAACAATACTATCATTTTACAGATAAGGACACTGAAGGTCAGAGTGATTATGTGCATTGCTCAATGCCATTTGACTAATTAGTGGCAAAGATGGCATCTGAACCTAGCTGTTGTGCTTATAATGGTCTTTCACTAAATCACACAGTCCTCTGTATTACAAAGTACTTTGACACTGAGTACATGGATTACTCCAAGAAGTGGAAAGGGCAGGCATGGTTTCCTTCCTTTTGCATATATGGCAGCAGTTAAGTTAGAGGCTTTCTCAAGGTGCCTTAATCCAGCTATATATATTTACTACATCCCTCCTAAAAGATCAGAATTATAGTAGTTAGGGGGTCAGGACTCCAAATGTAGTTTGGAGTCCTTTTAGTTTGGGAACAATTTCCACCATCTATTCTACTCAAGGGAAAGGCTTTATACTCTTTTCAAATGATGTCAAGGATCGTAAGACAAAAAGATCTATCCTAGACCCTTCCCTACATACACAGCCAATACTTAGAGCCAGTAAAGACACTTGTTTGTTTCACTTAGTGAGGTGTTCTTTGGCTAACAGCCCTCTGAGTCTGAAAAATGACTAAGTAAATACCTAGATTAGAAAACACTACACACTGATTATAAATGGAACACTTAATGAAATGATTTCTCAGCAAAGCTTTACATCAGGAAATTAGCAAGATACACCATTATATATAACCAAACATACAGGTTTATCCATTCTTGTTTTCCTTCTCTAAAAAAAAAAAATCTAAGTACATTCAGAAGAGGACAGAAACACTGAAAGATCACTTCAGGTCTCCATTCATAAAAATCACTGAGATTATATCTATTTGACAACAAACAGCTGGTCAATTTAGTCCATTTGAGCAAACATTTTGTCAGTTAGGTTTACAATGCAGTTAAGCTACTTATCTTCCTCTATCTTGTATCTAAGGAAAAGTCAAACCGTTTGAAATAAGACTGAGTAAAGAGGGGAAAGAAGACAGCTCCCTAAAAATAGTGTACCCCCTTCACCCATGTATTTCTTCCCTTCTCTTATATGTCCAATCACAACTTTGGATTTTGGGGAGAAGGAGGAGGATTGAGCAAAGTGGAAGAGTATGATAAAGGATAATAAGAGCAGAAACAAAGTGGATGGGAAGAGGAACAGGTCAGTAAAAGAATGTGAACACAAGATGAGGGAGAATGGAGGAACTAGTCTAGAGGATCTCCCTTCCTTACCCCTTCAATGTTGGGGGATGGCATTCATGCCACCACAGGAAGAACTAGAACTCTGTTCACTGGAAAACACCCAAGTTCAGGTGCTGCCATTTAATTTCATCTTTAATCCAGTTGTGTTATTACCATAAAAAACACAATTCCTTTCCTCCTTCCCCTTCTATCTTCCTTCTTCCTCTCCCTCTCTCCCCATCTTCTTCTCACTACTCTCCATTGGGGTATTCTACATAGGGAAGGTCTATAAACATGAAATAATTAAAAATGATCACCCCCCCCCTTCCTAAACATGTATGCGGCATATGTATTGACCTCCATAGGAAAATTTCTTAAGCCACAATAAAATTTCCTTAAGTATATTTTTTTACTTTCTTTATTACTCTTAAACAAAATCCAATGGACATTACTCAATCTACAGGTATTGTTATCTTGATTGCTGTTTCATGTTTTCATAAGACCTTGTGAAATATTTCAGTCATAAATGAGTCAGATATTACTTGAAGAATTGTGTTTAGGTATTTTCCTTCTTTCTATAGAATATCCTCATTTATGATAAATACTTGCTATTTTTTCATTCCAGAACACACATAGGTCATATAAGAACACTTGAGTAGAACAATACTCATGCATTTCTAATTCAGATATATTTTTATTAGGGTAGAGAGCTTTTTTTCTAATTTTACCTAATATCTATACAGTGACATCAAAAAAGGAAATTGTCTATGATTTTCAAAGTACAAGACCTTGAAGATCTGATTGGTTTCAGACTTTCTTTCTGAAGACTCCTTGAACCTTTTGCTTATTTTAATTATATACCTACATAACTGTAGGGTGGGGAGCCTGTGGCCTCCAGGTCACATGTAGCCTTGTAGGTCATTGAGTGCAGCCTTTTGACTGAGTCCAAATTTTACATTACATTTTATTAAGAGGATTTGTTCTGTGACGTTTGGATTCAGTCTAAGGGCCACATTTGAAGACCTAGAGGGCCACATGTGGCCTTGAGGCCTATGGTTCCCCATCCCTAACTCAGGGAATCATTGTTATATGAAAAATATTTTGCTAATAAAGAAAAAAAGACAAAAAAATTAATGGTAATTCTAAGGTGAATATAATATTGAACTCATTTTTTTTAACAAAAAACATTAATAAAACATGAAGAAATGAAATCAAGATAATTAGGCAGGAATAAAAACCATGCAAAAATAACCACTGATGGCAAATGCCAAGAGGGATATTGCATTGTGGCCACTTGATCATAAACAAAGAAACTAATCATGCTAGCTTACAGTATAAGTTATCAAGGGGAGTGGATATTTTGTTGTTATTGCTCTTACCAATCTGTATTTATTTGAGGAGGGGGAGGAAATGGGTCCCATATTAAATGTGCTTAAAATCAACTGCGCTAAGAATTATTCATCTGTTAAGATTGATATCAACATTTACTAGGCCTTTGGAAAAGAATAGGTAAGGATAAAAATCTGTAAACATCTGGAGGACAATGAAAACATAAGCAATAAAGAGTTTAGGGTCAGAGAAAAACATATCAAATTAAAACATTACTGGATGAAACAAGAGCCTGGGATGTTATATATCTGGATTTTAACAGAGTATTTTATAAATGATTGCATTAAATTGGCTTGGATTGCAATACAGCCACCTTTGGAAAACTCATTGAAAAACTGTAAACAAAGGATAATGATAAATGGTAACATTTATTTGAGGAAAGACAAACACATGAATGGGTCATATATTATTTACTAATTTCATCAAAGGAAGAAAGTAGATGAGCTCTACAGGTAGGGATTAGAGGTGCATCAGGCCAGTAATATTCTAGTCTTCATAAAAGATTCATTTATTAAAAAGAAAAATATTGGTTGGTACCAGATGTTAGAAGACAACAGTCAATTAGAATACCAATAAAATACATCTATTAATCAAATAATCACTAGGCATTTATTAAATGCCTACTATTATGTTTACCAGAGGCAGCCAGATTGGCCTGGAGTCAGGAAGATCTGGGTTCAAATCCAGATTCAGACACTTACTAGCTGTGTGACCCTAGGCAAGTCACTTAACCTCTGTTTGCCTTAATCCATTGGAGAAAGAAATGGCAAATTACTCTAGTATCTTTGCCAAGAAAATCCTATGGATGGTATGGTCCATGGGGACATGAAGAATTGGATATGACTAAACAACAAGAATAACTATGTTTATCAGGCATTATACTGAGAGCTAGGAATACAAAGATAAAAGTTAAATAATTACTGTTCTCAAGAAGTTTATATTCTATGAAGGAGACATAAATAAATACCAAAATTTATATGCAGAGCACACATAATTGGTAACAGATGATATATATAATTAATAAAATATAATGTAATATATTAATATATATTATATATGTATAATATATATTATATATCCACCCCATGGATGAGCTTCCACCACTCATTATCTTGGCAGTTGAGTCATAAAAATCTAGGTGCAAAAGGGTCTTTCAAGGTTATATACTCTAATCCCCAAACCAAGCAGTTAGTCAGTCAGTATATGTGTGTGTGTGTGTGTGTGTGTGTGTGTATTTATATAAATCATATGGTACCCATATATTTAAGGAAACAACAAGCCCTAGAAAGTCTTTTTGCCATTATAGATACTAAAGGAACCACTATACACTACTAAAGGAAAGAACCAGTTATTATTGGTTCATCCCCAGGAGTGTGAATACCTTCTTTCCTTGGGACACCTTTTCATTCCTCTGACCACCTCTGGCCATTTGTGCATTCCTCGTACGGCCCTCATTTTGAGGACAGTCCCAGGTTGCCAAGCTTCATTTTCCTCCTAGCTCTGCCTCTGACTCACAGGACTTTAACACCAAGCCCCTGTATGTGTACCTGGTATCTCTCCCTTCTTTTTAACTCCCTTTAGTGTGCTATGTTCCCTCATTAAAATGAAAGCTCCTAGAGGGCTGCGGCTTTTCTTTTTGCTTGTATTGGTATTCCCAGTATTTAGCATAGTATTTCACACATAGAAAGCACTTCATAAATTCCTGTTGCCTTTCCTTTCCAGAGGGAATAATTCCCTTTTAAGTCTTTAAGATTGTCTCAAAAAATAGCTGAACAAGTTGTGGTATATGATTGTGATGGAATTAGTGCTATAAGAAATGATGAGCAAGATGCTCTCTGAAAAATTTTGAGACGTCCATGAACTTATGAGAAGTAGAAATGGGTAGAACTAGGAGAATGTTATATATACAGTAATGGCAACGCTATTAGATGATCAACTGTGAATGACTTAGCTATTCTCAGAAATACAATGATTTAAGACAACTTTGAAGGACTTATGATGAAAAATGCTATGTATACCCAGAGAAAGAACTGTAGTCTGAAAACAGATTGAAGCCTACTTTTTTTTTTTTTACTTTCTTTATTTTTGGTGCTGTTTTTTTGGGGGGTCTGTTTCCTTTCATATTATGACTATTATGGAAATATGTTTCACATGACCACACATGTATAACCTATAGGAAATTGTTTGCCTTCTCAATGAAGGGGCTGGGGAGGGAGAGAGAGAATTTGGAACTCAACATTTTAAAATAAAATGCTGAAAACTGTTTTTACATATAATTGGGGGAAATAAAATACAAAATATTTTTTTAAAGTTTCTCTCCAAAAGGGAAGTTTTTTGTCAACTGCAAAGTCATTCAAAGACTCTCTTAAACAAAAAAATACAATATTGGTTACAGAGGGATACAATTTTCCTAACAAGAATAACTGGAATTTACATAAAAACTTTAATATTTGCTGAGCACTTTTACATGTTTTATTTCATTTGATCTTTGAAACCACCCTGAGATTGGTACTATGGATATTTCCCATTTCACATAGGTGAAAACTGAGGCTCGTGATCACACAATTAGTAAGTGTAAAATCTAAACCCAGCTCTTACTGACTTCAAGATCAACACTTTACTTATACCCCTTTTTAGGAATTATGGGCTGAGATTACACTCAAGAGAATCGGCCCTTGACAGAAATTATTACCATCAATCAATAATTACAGTAATAGTGATATCTCTTAATAATCTTGTGAGATAGGTAGTAAAACTATAAAGTAGATGACCCTTGTCTTTGGTGCTTCTCCACATCCCATTGTTGAATTTTCATCGAAGGTATATGATGTGATTTAAGTATGTTAATTAAAAAAAACACCTAAGGAAATACCCCTGGAATTTGAGTCAGAAGTTATTCTAAAAAATAAAAATGGGATGTCCTACTTTGCTTTGAATGATTTCTGGTTATTCCTCAAATGGAAATCCTCCCCAAAGGATGACATCTTCATAATCTCAGAAGAATCCTGAAGAATCCATCTTCCCACCCGTCAAACTCTTATAAAATCATCCAGTGAGTATCCAGCTTTTGCTCAAAGACCCCATTCATGAGCTTTCACCACACATTATCCTGACAGCTAAGTCATTAAAATATAGGTGCAAAAGGGTCTTTCAAGGTTATATAGTCCAATCCCCAAACCAAACAGTTAGTCAGTCAAACATTTGTTAAGTACTACATTATTCATAAAAAATCATCATCTACCATCTGTTTTAAGAGCTCCAATGTCAAGAGAACATACTGCCTATTGAGTCAGCTCATTTTAGTTTTTGAAAACTCTCATTATTTAGAATTTCTTTCTGAATATTGAACCAAAATATGCCAACCTGTATATACTTCCTTTTCCTCTTTTGACCTCAGTTGTGCCTTTCAGGGCCAAGCAGAATAAAGCTAATCACTCTTCCACATAGACACCTTTTGGATCTTTGAATACTCCTATAAAACATCACTATTTTCTACAAGAAGTCTTCACATGGTCACCCTCCTTTAGCTGAATCTATGTTTTCAATAGTCTTCTGAAAATGTGGCATTCAGAATCGAATACAATAATCTTGATATGAACTCAAGAGAGTTGAACAGAATGAGACACCAAGTTGCCACCTCCCTCCGTATGGATAGTATTATAATGAAGCCCAATATGGCATTAGATTTTTAGGGTGCTACGTATAGTATTGTCTAATAAAGAGTTGTTAGCTTTTAGTACAAAACCTCAATCCATAAACAAGATTCAAAAGAGTTAAGCTGAAAGTCTTTTCTTTCAGTCCCACTTTTCTCAGAATATGAATTAATCACACTTCAAATGCACAAGATCTCCAGAAACACAGAACATAGTCCAAAGATGGCAGTAATCCATGAGCAATAAAATGGTTACAGTGAGAGAAATGGGCATATTGTGTACTAAAAATTCCTTCTTTTTTTAGCTCTCTATCCATAGAAGCAGCAAGACATAGTAGGAAGAACACTAGACTTGATTCAAGAAGACTGGATTTGAATCCTACTTGAAACAATTACTAGCCCTGGGCCCTTTGGAAAATTATGTACCAAGCCTCAGCTATATCATACACAAAATAGAGACAATAATAGCATTGACCTCATAGAATTGGTTTTGATACTCTAATAAAAAGAATTTAAAATATATTAGCTGTTAGTATTATTATGGTCCATCTGTTAGTTCAGATATATTTTTATACTTAATATTATGTTTTTATATTGTTTTATTCCAATAGACTGTAAGTTCTTTGAGGGAAGGAAATGTTTTGCTTCTGCCTTTGTATCCTCAGTATCTGATACCTTGCTTGGCCCATAGTACATACTTAAAAATGCTTCTTCACAAAACTTAAATCTAATTGAGTTGAAGTATCAAAATGTTTTGAAGAAACGAGGGATTCTGAAAATGTTTTTGAGGATTAAAGGGTGATTTTTTAAAAAATGTGTATGTGAGGATAAAGGTACATGTGTAGTTGGATTAATTATCAACTCTGGGTTTGTTAAATATAAAAAATTTCTTAGAAGCTACAAAAACTAAAGAAGGAGAGGGATTTCAAAATGTGATCTATTGTTTAAATCCCAAAAGCAGTGTCCTAATTCTTTTGTTTTACTAGAACTCTGCTGTATTGATTATTGCTCAAAATAAGTGGGTTGCCAGCTGGGAAATGAGCAATCTTCCTACTGCAAGGAGTTTTTGCTGTCAGTAATTATTATAGCGAGGTTTGAGATTTGAACTAGAGTAACAATAGAGATAAACAAAGAAGGGCAAGTAATGAGATATGGAAACTGAAGTCAGCATTTGGACACAAAAAGCAAGCAAGATAAAAGTCAGTTTTGTGAAATCTACCAGTTATATTCATTCCATAATCCAAGAAGTCATTAGTTCTGTTTCTTAGAACATTTGAAATCAGAAGAGAAGTCATGGAAGACAATTCTCCCCCAGAAAGGAACAGTTTAGAGACAATTCCTTCCTTCCTTCCTTCCTTCCTTTCTTTCTTCCTTCCTTCCTTCCTTCCTTCCTTCCTTCCTTCCTTCCTTCCTT
>NW_020954569.1:72271863-72277807 GCF_900497805.2 Vombatus ursinus | reverse complement strand
CCTTCCTTCCTTCCTTCCTTCCTTCCTTCCTTCCTTCCTTCCTTCCTCTGTCCCCTAACCCCCTCTGTCTTTCTTTCTTTCTTTCCACCTTGAAAATAATTTTAATTTATTGAGAATTCACCAGCTCCAAGTTGGTCTGGAAACATTAGGCAGCTTCTTCTTTAATGACATGGCCCTTTTTGAGTGGTCTCGTGAAAGCTTTCTTCTCCACAGCATTATATTCTTAATATTATACAATTCATTTCATGGAGCCAAGATGGCAGAGTAAAAGCAATGACTTGCTTGAGCTCTCCCCCAAACCCTTCCAAATACCTGTAAAAAATGACTCTAAACAAATTCTAAAGCAGCAGAACCCACAAAAAGACAGAGTAAAACAAATTTCCAGCCCAAGACAACCTGAAAGGTTGATTAGAAAGATCTATTGTGCCAGGCTGGTAGAGGAATGCAGTTCAGAGCAGGCATCTGGAAAACTAGGCCTCAGCAAACCTGAAGCAGGTCTCAGAGGACTGAAGCAAGGGTAGCTGTGGTGGTTTCCAGATTTCTCAACCCACCAAAGACAACTTAGAAGGTCAGTAGGAAAAGTCTGTGACTGCGGTGAGAGAGAAGCTCGGTCCCAGCCCCAGTCCTGGTACAGCTCTGGGACAGCAGCTGCTTCCTGAGCTTTAGGACCACAGACTGAGGAGGAATTGAGTGGCTGATCAGAGAGGGATTGCAGGGATCTCTTTGCTGGTGCTGAGGCAGAATTCTCTTGCTTTTCCTGTGCTTGGATCTGGGTCACAGTTCTGGGTGGCGGTCCTGGGGAGCAGAAGAGTGCTGGCATTGTGGAGCTTGTAGTGGTGGTGGAGAGGGAATCCTCCTCATAGTTCCAAGGCAGAAAAGAGGGCTTATGGTCACTCATAGACCGGAGCACAAGTCAGGAAAGGAGTAAAAACCTCACCCTTGATCATACCACCTTGGAAGAACTGAAAATTTACAGGGCCCTAGAAGTGTCTCTGAAATAGCTGCACAAAACCCTCAAAGCCTGGGACAGTACATTCTCCACACTGGAAGCAGACCCCTACCTTAACAAAGCGTTTATAACTCAAGTAATTGGCTGGGATCATGAGCAAACTGTGAAAAAAAAGTCAGATCTAGAATCTTTCTTTGGTGACAAAGAAGATCAAAATATACAACCAGAAGAAGACAATAAAGTCAAAGCTCCTACATTCAAAACCTCCAAGAAAATACAATTCATTTTACTAGACTACTTCATAAATAATAGAAAGTGTTTTTTAAAATAAAAACTTTCACTGAACCATAAAGTTCTATGAATTCCCTTAATTTATGGATGAAAAACCTGAGATTCCTGTTTTGTCATGTTGGCCAATCTCCTAGATGTAATGTGGTATCTCAGAGTTGTTTTGATTTGCATTTTCCTAATCAATAGTGATTTAGAGCACTTTTTCATATAACTATAGATGGCTTTAATTTCTTCATCTGAGAATTGCCTGTTCATATTCTTTGACCGTTTATCAATTGGGGAATGACTTGTATTCTTATAGATTTGACTTAATTCTCTATATATTTTAGAAATGAGGCCCTTATCAGAGAGACTGGTTGTAAAATTCTTTCCCAATTTTCTACCTTCCTTCTAATCTTAGTTGCATTAGCTTTATTTGTGTAAAAAATTTTCAATTTAATGTAATCAAAGTTATCCATTTTGTGTTCTCTATCTCCTGTTTGGTCATGAATTCTTCTGTTCTCCATAGATCTGATAGGTAAACTATTCCTTGCTCTCCCAGTTTGCTTATAGTATCAGCCTTTATAGCTAAATCATGAACCCATTTTGACTTTATATTGGTATATGGTGTGAGATTTTGGTCTATGCCTAGTTTCTGCCATTCTCTTTTCCAGTTTTCCCAGCAATTTTTTTTTCAAAGAGTGGGTTCTTATCCCAGAAGCTGGGGTCTTTGGGTTTATCAAATAATAGATTACTATAGTCATTGACTACTGTGTCTTGCATATTTTTTTTTATTGTTGGGTTTTTTTTTGGTGTGTGAGGCAATTGGGGTTGAATGCCTTGTCCAGGGTTACACAGCTAGTAAGTGTCAAGTGTTTGGTCTGAGACCGGATTTGAACTCAGGTCCTCCTGACTTCATGGCTGGTGTTCTATCTACTGCACCACCTAGTTGCCCCTGTGTTTTGCATATTTAACCTATTCCACTGATCCACCACTCTATTTCTTAGCCAGTACCAAGCAGTTTTGATGATTGCTGCTTTATAATACAATTTAAGATCTGGAATAGCTAGGCCACCTTCCACTGCATTTATTTTCATTAGTTCCCTTGATATTCTGGACCTTTTGCTTTTCCAAATGAATGTTGTTATTATTTTTTTCTAACTGTATAAAATAATTTTTTGGTAGTTTGATTGGTATGGCATTGAATAAGTAAATTAGCTTAGGTAGAATTGTCATTTTTATTATATTAGCTAGGCCTACCCATGAGCAACTGATGTTTTTCTAATTATTTAGATCTGACTTTATTTGTGTGAAAAGTGTTTTGTAATTGTGTTCATAGAGTTCCTGGCTTTGTTTCAGGAGGTAGACTCCTAAATATATTATAACGTCTACAGTAAGTTTAAATGGAATTTCTCTTTCTATCTCTTGCTGTTGGGCTTTGTTGGTAATATATAGAAATGCCGATGATTTATGTGGTCCCACAGTACATACTTAAAAATGACAACATTGACAAACAAGACAAAACAGGACACGATAAATGTTGGAGAAGCTGTGGAAAAATTGGAACACTAATGCATTGTTAGTGGAGTTGTGAAATGATCCAACCATTTTGGAGAACAATTTGGAACTATGCCCAAAGAGCTATAAAAATGTGCATACCCTTTGACCCAGCAATAGCACTTCTAAGGCTATATCCCAAAGAGATCATACAAATGGGCAAAGGACCCACATGTACAAAAATATTAATAGTAGTTCTTTTTGTGGTGGCAAAGAATTGGAAATTGAGAGGATGCCCATCAATTGCGGAATGGCTGAGCAAGTTGTGGTATATGAATGTAATGGAATACTATTGTGCTATAAGAAATAATGAACAGGTAGACTTCAAAAAAACCTGGAAAGACTTGTATGGTCTGAAGCTGAGTGAAGTGAGCAGAACCAAGAGAATGTTGTACACAATAACAGCCACATTGTGTGATGACTAATATTGATAAACTTAACCCTTCCCAGCAATACATGGACCTAAGACATCTCCAAAGGCTTCATGATGGAAAATGCTATCCACATCCAAAGAAAGAACTATGGAATTTGAATTGCTATTTTTTTCTCTTCTGTTAAGTTTTGTTCCCTCTTTCTGGTGATTCCTCTTAATGGTTCTAATTTTTACTTATAACATCACTAATGTGAAAATATGTTTAATAGGAATGTTGATGTATAGCCTATATCAGATTGTGCACCACCTTGGGGAGGGTGGTAGGGAGGAAGGGAGAAAAATTTTAAACACCAAATCATATGTAAGTGATTGTTGATAATTCAAAATAAATTAATAAAAAAAAGAAAAAAAGATAAAAAAGGAAAAAAAATCAAAAAGAAAAACCTGAGATTCCCCAAAGGAAAAAAAATGACTTGCTCAAGGTCACATAACTACTGTAATTGGTGTCTGAGATTCCTAAGTTTCCAAAGCCCTAGGCTGGTGCTTTTCCCACTAAACCAAACTTCCCTACCATCCTGAGAATATTACTGTATACCTCCACATTTGGGAGTTTTGGTGATGTTACCTTCAAATGATTTACCTGTGTTAAGGAAATAAACATATGTAATATAAATAGTTCCAATGACAAAGCAAACCATGTGCCTTGGAGTAGCTCTTCTGCATACTAGAATATAAAATCTATAATGACTCCAGCTTAGTCAGCAAAAAAAAATGTATTACCTTTTGTGGTGTATGAAAGATACCCATGATGGTCTCATAAATTTTATGAGCAATCATCCACTGTTCTCCTTCTGCCTTTTTGGAGAAGTCAGTAGTTGACTGATTTTTAAATGAATGACTCCAATAGAAAGGTTCATTTTCAATGTGCAGCTTTTTTTTTTTTTGCTTATGATTAGAAATAGTGAGATTAGTACCTGATTAATGGATGTTTTTAACAAATGTTCAGTGCTAGGACACTCATACCTTCTCATTCTCACCTTTTACATATAAGACACAATGATTCCTGATCTGCTTGCCTTAAAAAGCATCAGATCTGATAATGAACTAACTGGGCTCCTTTCCATGAAATTCTGTTATTAGTGCTTATTCATGAAATTAAGTCTTCTATTTTTCTTGTCTTCCCTACCCCTTTAAAAATAGCTTTGGGGGAGATTTTGATCATTGAATTTATGTAGCCTAGGATGAAAATTTGAATCAACGTTACACTCAGATACTCAACTGGCCTTATGTTCTCACCAACATGAGATGAGGATATATTTCTTAAAAAGTACCTTGTGTGACGGAATGGCTTAGATTTGGGACTTTTGCTATTGAACCGTAGAGGTGCTGCTCAGCTTAGCATTTATTTCTCAAATACTATCCAACTGCCTCATCTTCACTCCTTGAGAGATTAAGTCCACCTTAATTCAGAGGCCTGAAAGTTTCATTTTGAAAACAGAATTGATTTTATTATTCTGAGTCTTCTTCAGACAAATTGAGTTTGTTCTACATGGTTCATCGTAAAGACCTTCAGAATGAGAATAAAAAGTTTCCCTCAGTAGAAATTTTCCTTCATCAATAAACTGACCTGTCACAGTTCTTCAAACTGTTATTCAAATTTTCCAGAGGTTTTCATTTTGAGTACAAAGCCTGTTAACCCACTGGGGAAAACTGTCCTGTGGAGAATAATCCTGTGGTCAGAGCAACATAATTTCATGGTAATCATGAAGGGCCACATTAGTCTGCAGATTCCACACACCTGACTTAAAAACCCTAAAATCTGTTTTATTGTCAGGTAAGAGAGTATTGGATTTGGAATCTGGAGAGACAGGGGTTTGGTGTCTGACTATGACATTAGCTTTGCAATCCTGATCAAGTCTCAATCTTATCAAGATTAGTGTCTCTTTTTCTAAATTAAACTTAATTTTTTAATGTAAATTTAACAATCATCAATGAACATAAATATTTCCATATATAGAGTACAATAAAATGCTTGCATAATTATGAGACTGAACTTTTGTTACAGTTTGCTTTTAGAGAAATCTATATGTATATAGTTTGACAAGGTAGTAACAAAATCACTTTGTTTATGACTCCTACTGCTCCCTTTTCTTCTATGTATTAAAAAAATGCCTTTTTTTGCATATCTCCCACTACACACTAATCTGTCTTGTTCTTTGTAGATACCCAACTTTGTGAAAAACAGGTATAATTCATCAAAACTAATGAAAGTATTGGACATGCCTCCAGGTTTTGTTGTACCTGTCTGACTGCTCTTTTCAGTCTATTTCATTGGATCTTTATCCTATTCTTGTTCTGTAAATTTGTGGAATTCATCAAGGTTATGCTTTGCCCTCAGACCCCCTTTCTTCTCTAAAAATTCTCACTACACAATCTAATTCACTCGCATGTTTTCAATTATCACGTATGAAGATGACTCCTCAAATTCCACTATGTTTCATTCAATGACTCCATTACCAACAATTATTAAATGTTCATATATTCAGCCCAAATTTCTCTCCTGAATCTCAGTTTGTGCCCTGTACCTCATCTTCTGCCCCAATCCTCCAGTATCACTCCTCCAACCATCTACTTAACCTTTTCCATCTAGATGACCCACTGGTTAACTTAAATTCCATAGTCCAATACTAATTATCACCTCCATGTATAAAATGGTGCTTCCTATTAATTCCCCTGTTTCTGTTGATGTTACAATAATATCTGCTGTCACCCAGGCTAAAAACCTGGCAGTCATG
>NW_020954569.1:72061886-72271853 GCF_900497805.2 Vombatus ursinus | reverse complement strand
GCAGTCATGATTGTCTTTTCTATTTCTCTCACCTACCACATCTAATAACTGTCTATTTCAATTCCACATTGTCATTTTTTCATATTCCAAAAAATCTATTATTTTATAATCTTTTAGGCAATAGGAAATTGGTTCTAATTGCTACCTCCATCCCATTGGTTTTTACAAAGTGTGCTTTTCTGCATGGATCAGACCAACACTTCAGATGACTTTCTTCTTCTTCTCATCAATTTCCTTCACATACTTCAGGAATTGATCTCTGCTCTTAGAGTGCTTAATATGCTCTACACACATATTAATTACAACACTCCATACAGCATGCTGAGTACCATTACAGAAACATCCAATCTAATGGGATGTTCCATGATGAACTCCACCCATACCTTTTATGTGTACAATATCATCTCTCTTGTAGATTTATAGATAGTCAAAGGGACAACACTTTGCTTGCAAAAGGACCTAGGGAATAGGTACTGTCTCTCTTTTCTTTCTTTTTTTTCTTTTTTTGTTAGTCATTTTGGCAAATTACTGGAAGATGGAACTCCGGCTGAAACCACAGTATCTTTCAATATCAGTGAAAAGACTCTCTTCCCACCCATTTCAGAACTCTCCCCTTCTTTTTGGCTTATGGTACTGGTTTCCTTGCCATCCATCTCTGCCCTCTTTATTTCATCGTTCCTATCCAATGTTGTCAAACTATAATATATCTACAGTATAGGTTTAGTTTATGTTTATACACACAGACACATTTATACATATACATGCATATATATTATGTAATACACATACACACACAAGCATATACACATACAGACATATATATACATACAATACATACATACACACACATATATGTGTGTGTAAATTATATATATGTGTGTGTATGTATGTGTATATCTATCTATCTACCTATGAATGAACTGGACTACCTACCATCTTGTCTCCAATCTCATTCTGTGCTCTCCTGAGTTTATGCATTTATTTCCATTCCTCATGTCTCGGATATACTTCCTTCTCATTTGAACTTTATGGAATTATTCTCTTCCTTCAGGTCCTGAGTCAGATGCTTTAAATAAAGTCTTCACTCTGTCCTTTCCTCCACTCTTCCCACCTAAAAATAATTTCTCCTTCCTTTTGTTAGAGTACTTTGTATGGATCTCTCTTTGCTCCCATTGTATATTATCTTGTCTCCCACTTATTTCTATAATGCCATATATTCCCTACAGCCCCATTAGATTACAAGCCCTAGGAGAGCAGAGACTGCTGAAGTAAATTGAAATTACTCTTCTTTCCAACTGGCTTGACATATAGTTGTAGAACAAGGAAAACATTTGGCATGATCCAGAAGGTTCACAATATATCCAGAAAGTGAATCTAACTTCCAAAACGAAAGGACAAAAATTTATTTACTGTACTAAAGACAGTGTCATCTTCTCTCTCAATATAGTCAATGTATTACAACGTTTGACGTTGATAGAAAATGTCTAGGCATAACAATTAACAAATTGGTATCCTGACCAAATTTGCTAAATCTAGGTTTATGAGTGAAGTGTCTTTACTAGAAATAAGGGATGAGTACAGGTTTGACAACACCTTTATCCCCATGCAATTCTATTGATAAGAATCTTTATGTATTAAGCACATACAGCTGTACATAGTTGTTTGCACATTGCCTTCTCAATTAGATCTTGAGATCAGTGCTTGTCTTTTGCCTTTCTTTGTATCTCCAGTGTTTCACACAGTTCCTGGCACATAGTAGGCATTAAATAAATGTTTATTAGCTGTCATATAGAAAATTCTTTTATTTTTACTCTCACCTTCAGAGTCACTTAACTCTGTTTGCTTCACTGTCCTCAATTATAAAATGAACTGGAGAAGAAAATAGCCAACCACTCCAGTATCTTTGGCAAGAAAACCCCAAATGGGGTCATGAAGAGTTGGGTACAACTGAAAAATGACTGAACAAAAATTCCTTGAAGAAAGAAAACTGCCTCATTTGTCAAAGAAGATTCAGATAAATTTTGTATCTTAAGACAGATTTGACTGAATGTCTATGTGACACCAGCTCAACTCTTAAAGCAGATTCAGCCAAAAAATAAAATCAAATTAAAAAAAAAAAGCTTCCCTAAACAACTGGATCAATTGTTTATCCAATTTTTCCCCCACTGTGGGAATCAAACTGATAGTGAATCTAGGCAAAGCTAAGTGGGACTTCCCACTTCCTGGGAACCCTCACTTAAGGATGTCCTTTTTATTAATAAGCAGGGCCATATCAAGTGAGTTTCTCAGTAACAATTGAACTTCATCATGTCATTGGCTATTTAAGGTTTATTAATTTATATCCATATCTAGCTGCATCAGTGCTGATCCCTGTCTAAAATGCCAGTTTTATTGGAAGCAGCTTTCCCTAGGGGACTTGACTTTTTGCCAGGGGCCTGTTGACACACTTTATTAGAATGATATTCTAGCTTGTAACAGATATTTCAAGTGTTTACCATGGCAGCATAGGCATAGATGAGAAGAAAAAAAAATCTAAAACCCTCAGCCAGCAATCCTGTTTCTTGCAAATACTGTAAATGATACCTTTCTTCCAAAGAGTTGAAAATAGTTTATCTCTACCATATGACTAGAGGCTCACTGATGCTCCCAAACTCTTATTGTGAAGATAACATGTAATGTTATCCTTATGTGAATAGTCAAGGAATCTAAGGCAAAGCAATATTAAAAATGTTCTGCTGAAGAGTATTGAGTCATTGAGATTCCCAAGCAATCTGGAAGTAGAAAATGCACTTAGAATAGTTTTTACCTTTTAACAAATATGTATGGATGTATGCAAATGAGAGGCACATATCTGGGTTCAAGACCCGGGTGTAAGTCCCATCTCTGATACATTCTGGATGTGTGACCCTGGGCAAGTCACTTAACTTCTTGGTGCTATAGGCAAATTTCTAAGACTATAAGTTGCAGGGAAAGCACACACTAGCATCGATAGAAGAAATTCCCTCATGTGTAATTACTCATATTAATGAAATCACAGTGCTAGTTCCTGTCACCTCTGGCCAAGTGCAGATAGATAGACAGATGGATGGATAGATAGATAGATACATAGAGAAAGACACACATATGTCATAATTATGCATATGTATATAATCTTTACGAAGCAAACTATGTTACAGAAGTTCAGTTTCTTGTATAAATCATTGTCTTTGTACCTTTTTGTATATTGAAATGTTTGTATTTGTTGATGATTGTTAAGATCATAAAAAAATTTTAAAGTAAGGACATAGGACAAAATTATAAGTACAATAAATGGGCTAAAAACATGAACTCCCTAAAGCCTCATTTGTATTTGTATTGCCTTCTATTACCTTTCCATTTCATTAAAATGTCAACTAGAAAAGCACTAAGATTTTTACCACAATTGTTACTTCCATACAATGCAATCTTTTACTTCTTATTAGAAGTCTTTAAAAAGTTACAACTAGTAGACTCTATGCTTCAGAATTATTTAAGGCACAAAATTTAGAATTTTTCTAATTATGGCAGAAGGAACAGTACTTTGATCACTACAATTTTTCAACACTGGCACGCAGTAACAGTAGAAGCTTTTGTGAAAATGGAAAGCCCAGTTTTGGTCTGCTCTTTGGTGAAACGAATTATCTGAGTCTCCATTGAGCCAACTATTGACCTCAGCAGGGTGAGGTATGAAGGGAGAAAAAAGTCCCTCCCTCCTACTAGCCCATTTCACTAATCACACAATCTTGGAAGAGTTACTTTGTACTATTCACTGGTTTATGCACAACAGTAACTGATTGGAATGTAAGACATGGATTAGATTGCTGTAAAGATAAATCATTTAGTTTCTCTCCTATGGGCACAATTCCTGGCTCTGCATTTTTTTAAAAACACAATTTGATTCTTTTGCAGTAAATGTGCTTAGCTCTCAGCCAACAAAAAGTGCCTATGTATATTATTCACTGAAATCAGTCCAAGTCTATTTTCTGCTTTGCAGTGAGCAATGAGGGCCTTGCTATTTTACAGTCAAGGTAGATGGAGAAAAAACATTTAACATTTGAAGATCTGTGCCTAATGTCCTTTTTACTTCAGGTCTCTCCTTCCCTCTGGCCAGTTGTATGAAGAACTTTATGACTGCCTGACTAGAAGAATAAGCATTAATTTTGAAGATTAGGGTTTGATTTCTTTTTTTTTTCCATAAAGGTCTGTGCAATATCTCTATTGACCATCAAAATTGTAATCAGTCTCTTTTACATAACTTCATTACCAGGGTACCAACTTCACACACTCCCTCCCATTGCAATGCTTCCTCCTTCCACCTTTTCTATCTTTGTAACTATGACCTCCTGGGCAGCCACTTTCTGAGCTCTCTCAAACTATTGAAATGGTAATTTTACTACAGTGATGTATCATTCAACAGCCTCTTTTGAACAACTACTGTAAAAGGACCAAACAGACATGGCTCCGACTTATGAGCAAGGGATATAAAAGCAGAACACAATTAGGACCCGAAGTTAGCTTTTAAGAAGCTCACCAAAAATAATATCACAGATGATGAAATAAACACTCTTTTATGTTAAATAAATTATAATAACTTTTTTAATATCATTTAAATTTTTCATGTACTCATTCCTTCTATCTACCATCCCTCAAGAGTTATTCTGTGTTTAAAAAAAAACCTGGAAAGAAGAGAAAGAAGAGGGGGGAAAAAGAACCAGAAAACAAAGCAATGCATCCCTTCCCAAATCTAACAGTATATGCAATATTCCAAAACTATGTATACCTTCCTTTGCAAAGTGGGGGGTGGGGTTCATCTTTTCACATCTCTTCTTTGAGGCCAAATTTATTTCTTGTGATTTTGCAAAATTCTTTTTCAATTATTTTGTGACTATTATTCTTTCCATTTGTATTGTGAAATTCATATTTGTGTTAATTTAACTTAAGATCAGATTAGTTCCTTGTACTCCTTAGAAATAAATAATTATGGTGGCTTATTAAAGAAATTAATCCTTTGACTGTTGACAAACATGCTTAGAGCAATGTATGCTAAGTCAACCTGGAGATGTGCAGTGTTAATTTAAGACCAATTCCCAAACTGGCATGGTGAGAGGGGAATTCAATTTACTAGATACAATTGGAAAAGTGGCTGGCAACCTTTTATAAGACCTAGACAATTTGGGGCAAAACCATCCCTTATGATAGCTTTCTATCTTCCTTTTCTACTATAGTGGCAGAAAGACTAATTCAGAGCAATGACCAGGGATGAACAAGAAGAGGCAAAATTATCTTCTGGTTGTGCTAATGGTCTGGGGAGTCAAATCCAACCTCTTAGCCTTCTCACAATAGTTCAATTGTCTCCCTAATGTGCTGTATCTCTGTAAATTACACCAGAAAAATTAATTGAATTAATAAGTCAAACAACTGGCCAATTCAAAGGGGGGGGGAACACCATAAAACTAGTGGGAAAAGAGAGGAAAATAGGTTGCACAAAAATCCAGAACTGGCTTCTAGTCCCAGTTTGGCAAATTACTAACTCTGTGACTTTGATCAAGTCACCTAATCCTACTGTGACTAGACCTCATTTTCCTTGTGAATTAAAAAAAATCAGTAAACAGACAAAAATGGATGTTGGATTTCATGAATCTCTCAGGCCCTCTCATATTTTGAAATTTGATGACTTTATGATTATTTTGACTGGTACCTAATAGTAGTTCTTAATCAATAAGCATTTATTAAGTGCTTATCAAATTCCAGGCACCATGCACTCAGTGCTGAGGATACAAATTAAAAACAGTTCCTCAAAGAGAGGAAAAAAAATAGAGCCCTCAAAGAGCTCATATTCTAATGGAGGAGACAACATGAAAACTATTACATACATATATCTATTTATCTATCTATCTATATATATATATAGAGAGAGAGATATGATTTGTAATTCAGCTGATGTCTTTACTTTACTGGATCCGACTGTGTTTGTCCCATCACTTTTTTTTTTTTTTTGGTAAAGCAGTTGGGATTAAGTGACTTGCCCAGAGTCACATAGCTAGTGAATGCTATGTGTCTAAGGTCATATTTGAACACAGGTCCTCCTGATTCCAGGGCTGGTGCTGTAGCCACTGTGCCACCTAGCTGCCCCTACCCCCCATCACTTTTTTAAAGTCAAACTGATTTTGCTTTTTAATGAATATAACACTACTCCACCCAAATATACTGTGTTGGGTTATTACAGTAGTTTTCTTTATTAACTCCAAATAAGCAATACCAATTCATGACTATCTGTGTCTCTACCACTCTTGGGAAATTATGTTCCTTAGTAGCAAACAAACTCTCACAGACGCACACATACAATTATACTTTTAGAATCACCAGCTTCCTCTAAATCTCAACCTAAATATTTACCTCCTGTATGATTCTTTTGTTTTCTCCTGATCAGTTGCTAGTACCTTCCCATTCCCTCCTAAAATAATATTTTTTTTTGCCTAAGTATTATTTCCCTTGTTAGAATTTGAGAGCCCCTTGAACATGGGAATTGTTTTTTGTTTTTGTTTCTGTATTTCCAAGGCATAGAGTTGTGTCTGCATATAGTAGGTACCTAGTAGGCATCTAATAAATGCTTTTTGAATGAATACATGGCCAAGTCAGAGTACTCACATACCACTTAGATGGAGACAGGGTTATGGGACAAAGTAAGAGTTGACAGAGAGTTAACAGTTTGATGAAGAGGCTGAGAATTGAAGGGGCCACTAGAAGTATATCAAGGAAGCACTCGTTACAGCAGTGACTGGAATTTGGTTTAGTTAGAGTCATGTCCTCTAGGAGGTTGTATTATTGCTTCTACTTTGTAGTAGGAAAAAGTAGGGAAAGTAATACTGAACCAGGAGGAATAAGGAACCCTCTAAAATCAGTACCTTATCTCAGATTCAGGCTAGCTCAAAATTATATTTAGTTACTTTGCATCTATTAGCATTATCTGTCTATCTACCCATCTATCTAAAATGTACTTGTCTACTTTATTGGAATAGAAATTCTCATTATATGGGCACCCCCAGCACCTAACACCTGTGTCTAGAACATAGTAGGTGCTTAGTATATACATTGTAAATGATTGTTGACTGAGAAATCTTTCATTTCTCTTCTTCAATTTCTTTAAAGAATTTGTAAAGAGAAAAAAATCTTAATTCCATAATATATTCAGGAATATTGAAGAGGATCACATTTGTGGATTTGGAGATGGAGGGAACATTAGACTAAATGTCTCTTATTTTACACATAAAAACAAACAAATTGAGCAGTAAAGAAGTTGTGAGTCTCTATTGCGATAGTGTGATCAGAGCTGGATCTTGAAGGTTCAGTGGGTGCTAAGCAGGGTTCATCACCTAAGAGCAGCTCATCACCTGAAGGATGGCTAATAGGCCAATGTTAGGGGTTATGACAATCCATGAAAGAGATAAAAATATCAAATTGTCCCATTTTACTCCTGAAGTGACAGTTATAGTGACAGAGAGGCAGAAAGGGGGCAGAGGGAGGTAAGAATTGCACAATTCCTTGATAAATTTAAACATTAATTGAATAGTTGATATTCATAGTGAAATCTTTGCCTAATGACTGATGGGTTGACCTATTCCTGGCCAAAAAATTAACCAAATCCACATTTACAATCTGCAGATAATTAAAACTAGAAGACACCAAGAAGTTTAAGCTAAATCACAGTTCATAGAGTTGTAAGTTCTGGAATAGAATCAGAAGAATTGGGTCCAAATCCTGGCTCTGCCATTTATGAGCTGCAAGACCTTGGAATTATCATTGAATCTATATCAGTTTCAGTCTCTTCTTCAATAAGATAGGAAAATTAAATGAGTTTTGAGCTAACTGTAAGTATTTATGGATTTATATTTAATGTGCTGAGTTTACAATGCACTAGGGGAGTTATAAAGGTTCATTTCTCCATAGGAGAAGAGACCTATTTCTGAGTGGTCTCAAGTTAGATTTATTCTTCAAGAAGACTGCACAGTTGTTAGGATTCATATTGAATGAGATTCATGACAGAAATCAGGGAGCAGATATAATTGAGTTTGGCATGACACCTTCACTGTTATCGAAACTATGAGCTTCTCAGTGTACCAAAATGTACTGAAATGATTAATTGATTGCATAGAAAAGCATAAAGTTTATTCTGAGAAAGATTTGAACCCCAGGCCTTTTTTTTTAGAGAATTGTTTCCAGAAGCTCATTTAAAAGATATAAAAATAAATTTCTGGACACATTGTTAAACAGGCAATGATTATATAAATATATGTGTTTTGTAATACTTAAATTATGTTTACTAGATATGTTATCACTATATGAAATAATGAGTACATATGAGTAACATTGCATGAATGAAATAATATTACATCAATGAATCAATTAAATATTCATTGAATACCTCCTATGTTCTAGGTCTGTGTTATTAATTGAGGTAGATACAAAATAAATATAAGATATGGTCTCTTTATGTATGAAATGCTCACAATCTAATGGGGGATACAAGGCCAATACACATGCACAAAAATGAATGCAAATAATTGTCATCAACATCACTAAAAGTAAACTCCACACTGGTTACAACATAGACCCATTGACATATCTGACCATACATAATGGCTTGAATTGTGTGGTAGAAACTTGGAATATTATTGGATTCCAAGCAGAAAGTGATCAGAATATTATCATCATTTTTAACCTCATTAGCAAAATATTTAGGTTCCTATATTTACAGATTTAGAGTTATGATGGATCTTAGAGAATATTTAGTTAAAATGCCTCATTTTACTGAGGAGGAATCTTATTTTATTTTTACAACCTTTGGAGATAGGTTCTATAGCCATTATTATCCTCATTTGACAGCTAAGATGATTGAATCAGAGAGAAAGTATGTGATTTGCTCATAGTCAGCCTTGTTGTTGAGTCATTTTTTATTCATGTCTGATTCTTCATGACTCCATTTGGTGTTTTTCTTGGGAAAGATACTGTAGTGGCTTGCCATTTCCTTCTCTAGATCATTTTACAGATGAGGAAACTGAGGCAAAGAGGGTTAAGTGACTTGCCAAGGGTCACACAGCTAGTAAGTATCTGAGGTCAGATTTGAAATTAGGAAAATGAAACTTCCTAACTCCAGGCCTAAGCACTCTTATCCACTGTATCTTCTAGGTAAGCATTAAAGGCAGAATTTGAACCTAAATGCAATAATGACACAGTACAAATACAACTTTAAAAGTTGTAAGAATGATCATTAATTACTACTATTCCATAGGGCTGATGACAAAATCTGCTTTCCATGGTAAGGGTAATGGATTTAGGGTGTTGAATGAGATATCAATATTTTTTTTTATACAGCCATTGAAGGGATTTGTTCTGCTTGAATATGCATTTTTGTTTCCAATGGGGTGGGGGATTGGAGGAAGAGAAAATAGATTTCTGTTAATTAAAAATAAAAATTAAAAATAAAAAAAAGAAGTGGTGGGGTGCTACAGATGTGGAGTGTTTCATGTACTCTCAGATGAGGTCACTGAATTATTAGTCTTACTTAATTGTTTTACTCTGTTACAATAGAGCTCTCACAAAATGGGAGTACTCTATAAATTTCGGTAATGCAAAAATAAGATATATCATAAAACTAAAAAAAAAATTGAAGTGTAGCACACTTTCTACTATACTAATATAAGAATAATATAAACTATAATGTTTGTGAAGTACTTTAAATTTGATCCTCAGAAAACTCTGTGATCCAGGCACTATAGGTATTATTATTCTCATTTTACAAAGGAAGAAACTGAGGCTCATTTAAATGATCAGACTTGCCCATGACCACACAGCTTTTAAGTGAATCCAAGTCTCTCCTGGTTGCAACTCCTGTACTATCCTCCTCTGAAATGAATTATGTAGTCCAACTCCTATACAAAATATGATGACTATCTATAAAATATATCAAAATTATTGGGTCTTTGATTTTTTGAATGTCCTGCAAGCCTTTACCATTTGCTGTGCTAACTTTGGAGCATTTTGAGTTCTCTTTGTTTTATGGGATTATATGACTAAAATGTTAATCAGCTAGTTGCCAAACACCTGGTGACGAGACTTTCCATACTTAGCTAGACTTGTGTGTGAGTTGTGACAAGCAGTAATTTCTATTTTAAAAATGCATCAAAATCTTGTGAACTCAATGTCAAATTATGTAAAACAAATAATTGTATCAAAAATGGTATGTTACATATTGTTTTTAAATATATAAAATGTTAGAAATTCAATTCAATATTAATATCAATAGTAATTCAAACATAAGGTATAATTCAATAACTTCAATATTATATGTCAACAAGCTTGATTTGTTCCTAGTAATTTTCATAACACTATAGGTTGGTCCTTAGACAATAGAAATGACTAAGAGATTATTCAAGAAAGTATAATCCAAAAATTAGAACAAATACTGCTAATGGATAATTGAAATCTAAGAAAAATAGGGGACTGATGAGAGGAAACCTAGCAGTCCTTGATGTTTTCAACTTACTATATTGAGAAAAACTGCACTCTAGATTACTGAAAGAACTGTCAGGTGTGATTTGAAATCTGAAACATTATACTACAGAGAATGGAAGAGTATCCCAGAATTAAAAAGGGGCAAATGTACCGTTTTCAAAAACAGGAAAGAGGTAGGAGCTTGTCAGCTACAAGCCAGAGAATTTGACCTTGATAATGAAAAATATCACGAAAAGGATAATTATTGACTCTCTAGAGAAGGGAACTGTGATTTCAAAGAGTCGCCATAGCTTCATCAAGAACAGGTCATATCAGATTAACCTTATTTTCTTTCAGGATAGAATTACTAGACTGGCCTATTAAAAGAACGAGTGCTATGAATATAGTTTACCTTGATTCCTCTGGACTAGACGGAAATAAGTGCGTTAAATGATGCTTAGTAGATTCAGAACAAAATTTGTAATTTTTACTGATACTAGCCATTCAAGCACTAATAAAGAATGCACATCAAAAACATGTGGATAGTTCATTCATAGTCTTAAATCTTAACTTATGTTTGCTGCTAAATTCTCAGTAATCCTAATTTTTCTTTCTTTCTTTATTTATTCATTTGTTCACCTATTTATTTATTTATTTATTTTGGTGAGGCAATTGGGGTTAAGTGACTTGCCCAGAGTCATACAGCTAGTGAGTGTTATGTGTCTGAGACCAGATTTGAACTCAGGTCCTCCTGAATCCAGGGCCAGTGCTCTATCCACTGTGCCACCTAGCTGCCCCAATCCTAAAAATTTTCATCTATTCTGTACTCTGATAAAAATAAAAAAAAAGAATGTGAAACTTTTAAACATGTGTCTCATTAATGCCTTTTCTTTAAATCTCAGTTATATCTCATGTATCCTCCTCCAGATTGAATATTTTTTTTATGACAAAGAAAACAATTACATTATAATATTCAATATAAAGACAATTTTGACAATGTCAAACTATACAAATAAATATTAAACTTTTAGGAAGAATTTTTTTTGATTATCCATTATCTTTTTTATAGAATCAGTATTTTCTCTATATCTTCTTTAGAGTTGTTTTATTTCATATATCTTTTCTTTAAATTTTTAAAATTTTTTTTGCTTTTTGGTGAGGCAATTGGGGTTAAGTGACTTGCCCAGGGTCACACAGCTAGTAAGTGTCAAGTGTCTGAGGTCAGGTTTGAACTCAGGTCCTCCTGACTCCAAGGCCAGAACTTTATCCACTGCACCAGCTAACTGCCCTTTATTTCATATATCTTTTAAATCCTGTTTTCTGAAATAGTTTATTAAATATTTCTTAAAAGTTTATTCTGTGTAATGCATTTCATTTTATTCTATGAGAATGAAAGAAAAGATGTTTTGTTGTTTGGTTTTTATCTTAAACTGGTAATAATGACTACTGTAACCTGACTTCCATTATTGGTATTTGTAAGATTAAATTCATATTATACATTCCCAGAAATCTCAATTTGATCTGTAGTTTTATTGCTTTTTAAAATTATGGATAAATTATTATTCTGATGATATATATTCAAAAGCAAAGAGGAAGAGAGTTTTAAATGATTATCCAGATAATTCAGGCAAAAAAAAATCCTACAATCAGTACTGAAAAAAAGAGTGACTTGTTTGACCATCATTGCCTCCTGGGGCTGTCTGCACATGAAAGCTCAGCTGAACACTTCTCTTATTAAAATGACTGTCTGTGAATCTTATCTTTTTACCTTAGCTTTTATCTCCATTATCCTTCACTTTGAAATTGTAAAATAAGGTTAGTGGCTCCTGCCACCAAAATCTTGGACCAGGTGAAAGGTTAAATTAATGTATATCAAATGCTTAGGATACCCATGAGCAAATGCTGCATAAAAATATAACATAGAAGATAAAAGATGCCATTTGTGCCATTCAGAATGAAGAGCTAACACTGTCTCTTGAAATATCCAGAAAATATAGGTAAAGATAATTCTTTGGGGGTGGGAGAAACCATTGATAGGTTTGAATGATGCAGACAGTCCATTAATTTTTCTACTTAATTTTCTATTTGAGGAAACAAATGCTATGAGTAGAGTTCTCAAAAACCTCGAGTAGAATGTCTCAGATGTGGTCAAGAAAGAAACAAATAAATAAGAATGGTTAGGTAAAGAGACAAAGAATAAGAAAGATTTTGAGGGGGTTCAATGGGATATTAATTTTTCATCTATTGATGAGTTGGACCTTTCTTATCTGCTTCAATAGTAGTTTTCATCTCCTACAATACATTCACCTAAATTGCCTTGAAAAGTCTTGCCCTTGTAAGATCTGTGTTGACCCTCTGGGCACAGACAGTGTGAAAAGCGTTACAAATACAACAGTGCTTTGTTAACAGCTCAGCCTAGGGCTACTTTTATAGAGTACTGGAAATGAGGATAAATTAAAAAAGCAGCCTCCTTTTGTTGGAGGGGTGCGGTTGAAACCAAGTAGATGCATGAAGTTGCTTCTAATACTCGGTGGAAAAAAAAAAATTCTCAACCCCACGAAGTGGCCTTTTCTCTGTAATTCTTATTACCTTTCAGGTCCAACTGTGATTTTTTGTCAAAAAATAAACGTACATTTTTTATTCATATCACCCCATCTGGCATCCTCCTAACATTCTAATCAGGCATTAATGATCTTTGGGATTTAACTGCATTTTCCTATTATGTTTAGATTTTTGGCAGGGTGGTTAGAGAGTTGGCTCTGGATCCAGGAAAACTGCCTCTAACACAAACTGTCTACTTAACTCTGGCTAAATCCCTTAATCGCTCAATGCCCCAGACAACTCTGAGTCTACAGGTTGAGGGAGAGAGTTTCCTTACCTAAAAATTACTTATAAGTAATGGAATGATGGATCCAATCTCTGTCCCTATGTAAAATTTTAAACCCAGGGAATAGTTAACTAATTTAGAGTTAAAAAAAAATCTGGCTAATGGGAAGTACCCAATAAACAGATTTTATCTGCTGTTCTTGCTCTCCTCTGGCATCTCTCCTCCCTCAGTTGAAGAGCAGGCAATTCATGAAAAAACACGACATTTAGAAAAAACATTAGGGGCAGCTAGGTGGCGCAGTGAAGAGAGTACTGGCCCTGAAGTCAGGAGGACCTGAGTTCAAATCCGGCCTCAGACCAAACACTTGACACTTATTGGCTGTGTGACCCTGGGCAAGTCACTTAACCCCAATTGCCTAAAAAAAAAAAAAGAAAAAAAGAAAAAAAAAGAAAAAACATGGGATTTGGGCAGTCACACTGTAACTCAGCCACTTACTGCCTATGGGAGTTGGTGAATTTAGAGGATCATTTTCTTTTTCTGTATAAAATGGGAGAGGGAGTGAAGATTAAATGAACTTTGAAATCCCTTCTAGATCTGAATACTATGTTATTCAATCAATAAATGATTGAAAATGTGAACTCCCTGGGGTCATTAAAATTGAAACCCAATAAACTACACCTTTGATGTGTAGTGCACAATAATATGCTATAATGCAGTAGCATGCAATAAGCACTGATATTTAAATAATGATAATGATACATTTTTTGTATATTTAATGATACAATGCATTTTTACATCTATCATTTCAAGTAATCAATACAACAATCATGTATGGCATTTGGGGATGGTGATAGAGAATAGATCTATGACTTAATTGGTTTAAGGAACTCTCAAGTGAGAAATATCCCTCTACCAATTGAGGTCAGCACCTTCTCTGGAATAGATAGACAGATAGACAGACAGACAGACAGACAGATACATAGATAGATATAGATACATAGTTTTATTGACAGAACTGAGAATTTAAATGACTTACTCAGGGTCACAGAGCAGCATATGATTTATGTGAAACTTGAACCCAACTCTTTATAGCTCTTGCTCACAGATTATACACATACATATAATATATAAATATACACATACATATACATGCATATATACATACACACGTACATACAAATACTATATGCACATAAATGTTCATATACATATATACATATACACACAGAATATACATAAAATATATACATGCATATGTGTGTACATAATTTATGTATATATAATGTATGTGTGTGTATAATTTTTAAATATACTAGCAAAATCACTCTAAGTACATTTTCTGATTCCAGGATACCTTTGCAATATAGTTATTCTTCTTTCTCAGGCAAAACATTTAATATTTCTGAAGTTGCTAAATTTCTGATGTCAGAAGTAGCATTGGAGCCAGGTCTTCTTCCTGGCTATAGTGTTGGCTCTCTACACATAAACACATGTTGACTATACTGCATGTCAAGTAACTACTGAGATATATAGGACAGGTATTATGCTCCCATTTTATAAATGAGAACACTGAGATGTACAGAGAAGACTGTACCCCAAATCACACAATAAGATAAGGGAAGAGCTAGAACTAGGTTTTTGGTCTCCTGATCTTGAGACTCTTGTATCTCAACCCTCAAACGAAGATTTCACTAGGTTGACTATTCCCTCTTCCCTAAGGCAAGGAAATGAACCATTCTATAATTTTCAAAAGACTTTTTTTATTCATTGAAACAAATAATTTTCCTTTTAAGTGATGAGAAAAATAGAACATTCAATTCACCAGACTATTCCATTACCTGATGATTCCAAGGATTTGAGATGATTATAATTATTAAAATGATGATACTATATCTAACATTTATAGAACGTTTTCAGACAACTCTATAATCTTAAAACATATTACTTGCATTTCCTCACACAATATTCCCTTCAAGTTGGCAAGGCAAACATAGAGCTCCTTTTACTGTACGGTTGATGATCTGAAGCCTATTGACTACATAAGTTGGTCAAGTGGCAGAATGGAAGACAGGGGATATGGACTAGAACTGTGATTTCACTGATACAGAGAAATCCCAGGTGAGTAAACTCCCTCCGCTGATGCAGGTCAGCACCTTCTTTGTACCTTCAAGTCTTAGAGAGTTGCCTAGAGCACTGAAAGATGAAATTATTTGCTGAGGGTCTTGTTTAGTTAGAAAGAAGACTAGAACTAACTTCTTAATCCTCTAGTCTAGTCCTGTCAGATAGTTCCTCTTTGGTAAATTTATATTTATATGACCCTGTTGTTGTCCAGTCATTTCAGTCATATCTGACTCTTTGTGACCCCATTTGGGTTTTTCTTGGCAAAGATACTGGAATGGTTTGCTATTTTCTTCTCCAGCTCATTTTACAGATGGGGAAACTGAAGCAAACAGGGTGAAGTGACTTGTCCAGGGTCACACAGCTACTAAGTGTCTGAGGCCGGATTTGAATTCAGGAAGATGAGTCTTCCTGACTCCAGGGCTGGCACTCTATCTACTGTGCCACCTGGCTGACCATTATATGACCCTACCCTTCATTTCATAAGGGTAATGAGAGGAAAAGAAAGCAAGAATTGACTATTCATGAAGAGAAGTGATGATTTCTTTCCCAGGTTAAAACACTTCAAAAGAATTGATGAATGCTCATTATAATTCTTAAAAACTTCAACTGTGTATCTATCATTTCCTCAGGCATTGCCAAAATTCAAAGAACATTAGTTGTCTCCACATCAATGTTAATCCACATCAGTAGTAATGAAAGATTCAAATTCATTCTCATTAAGGTGTGTGATAGTCTTAAACGGACTTATTAGAGCTGGAAGAACATAAACCCTTCTAACAGTCCTCATCATATTTATTTGATCTTACTTGGACCGGCAATGGCTACGTCTAGACACTCATTCATAATCACCTTTCTCCTACTATTCTAAGGACTTTCTAAAGATTCTTGATGATAACTTTTCCATCATTTTGCCTTAGTGATTTTATTTTCCCACAAGATGTTTGTCAGGTAACCTTTGGTCAGAAACCTAAGTGAAATCACCCACTTTTTCCTCTATTAAGTTTTATAGTCTATAGTAATTTTTTTCCCCTTTCATATTATTACAGCTAATTTGGGTGGTGTCAATCTAATTCAGATGGTAAACCCATTGGACAGGAACTAAATTTAGTTCTACCGATGCCTTTTGCATGGTTATTGCACAGTAAGTGTTCAAAAAGGAGCATGATTTCAATATGCTTTTCACAGGTACAGAGTGACATAATACGTACTACACCCCTTCCCCCCCCCAAAAAAAATTAGATGTGTATAGTAACAATTCAATATTACTGAAAGAGGTAAAGTAAAACTTTCAAATGTTATAAACCCATGGAAATAAGAGTCATATCTATAAAAGGCAAATGATTTTTAGCTACATCATATTATTTGATATCCAAAGTCAAGTCAATTCAATTCATTAGCATTTATTAAGTGTCTCTATGACAGGCTTTTTTTGTATTTCTGGTATTGATATGTCTTTACTCGAGGGCTAAATATTACAGGCAAAATTTTTTTTAATGTTGCTAAACCCCCAAGAAGGCCATTGTTAAGAAGTCCCCATACATGCTAACATATTTATTTATTTATTTTTTGGCAATTGGGGTTAAGTGACTTGCCCAGGGTCACACAGCTAGTAAGAGTCAAGTGTTTGGTCTGAGGTAAGATTTGAACTCAGGTCCTCCCAACTTCAGCGCCTGTGCTCTATCCACTCTGGCACCTAGCTGCCCCCATGCTAACATATTTACAGAAGCACTTTTAGGGGTAGAAAAGGATTGAAAACAAAGCATATGCCCATCAATTAAGAAATGGCTAAACGAATAGAGGTCCATGAATGGAATTGGATATTATTGTGCTATAAGAAACAACTAATACTATGACTACAGAGACACATGGGAAGATCTACTTGAACTGATCAAAAATGAAATAAACAGAGCTAAGAAACATATATAATGACTATAACAATGTAAATAGAAAGATAATCACTTGCACACACAAAATCAAAAGTGCTGAAATATTATAAAGAATAAGAATGGTTTTGAAGAAGTGATATTGGAGGATATCCTCACCTCATCCCTTTGCAGAGGCTGGTACATTCAATGCAATTTCAGATTTTTTCCTATATATTGATAAATTTGCTGAATTAATTTTTCTCTCTTAAATTTTTCTAATAGAAGATGACTGTCTTGGAGAAAGGGGAAAGAGAGAGATACAGTGGGAAATTTAGGCAATATAAAAACAAAAGACATTAATAAAAATCTCTTTTAAAGTGTCATTAATTATGTTTTTTCTTTTAAATATCTATATGCCAATATATAAGGCAGTTAGGTAGCACAGTGATAAAGCACTAGGCTTGGAATCAGGAAGACTCATCTTCATGAGCTGAAATCCAGCCTCAGACACTTACTAGCTGTGTGACCCTGGGCAAGTCACTTAACCCTGTTTACCTCTGTTTTCTCATCTGTAAAATGAACTGGAGAAGGAAATGGCAAACCATTACAGTATCTTTGCCAAGAAAACCCAGATGGGTTCACAAAGTATCAGACATGACTAAAAATGGCTGAAAACACATATATGTATATAGATACATGCATGTATAAACATATAAATACTCCCCTTTCGGGGGGGAGTGTATAGGGTGGGCTGTCTTGAATCAAGTCTATGGTTCTGATATTTTTGGGCTAACAATGGATATTTATATCACCCTTTACATTTACAAACACTACAATCTCATTTGGTGACTTGTCCCCAGTAAGGGTAGAAAAAGGCCTCACTACAGGCCTTCTATCTACTCATTCAGTGCACATTCTACATATTCTACATTGCCTCTAAATAAAATTCTGAGGGTCTGAATGGTACTTGAATGAATCTAGTCATCTTTGGAAAAGGGGGTGTTTTCATCGCAGTTTCTAACATCTTCAGTTCAATGATGGTTGTACAAAAGGACCCTGTTGATTTGATTTCACATGTGGTAGTTCATTACTGAATCAAAGTTACCATTTAACTTCATTCTTTGGATTTAAATACTGTGAGCTGATACAATCCTCCCACTCCCCCCCCCACACACATTTTAGGAGTTTGGAGATCAAAAGACCTCTAAGATTTGTTGCCACCATTATCAGGTTCCTAGCCTTCTTTATCTTCTACACCTTTCCCAGTTCTTTTGAGATAAATTCTTGCATGACCAGAAAAAAAAATGCTTAGGGCCCAATATTTGTATATGCTTGCCAGAGTTAATCTCTAAGACTTATAAACTTCTCTCATTTATAGACTTCAGACTGGAATCCAGGCAGTTTCTTTGTGATAAAGAACACCATTATCAAAGAATACAGTGAAACAATACAACTAATTTTCCTTCATGACTTCATTCTGATTTCGAGCGTGTCTCTCAGTGCTAGTAAGCCAGTCAGTCATTGCTAAAGCAATCTATCTCCCTCTCTATCATGCATAGCATCAAGATGAACTGTCAGAGACAGTGTGTACTGAATAATGAATAAATGAAAGTCTCCTGACACAGTTTTGACAGGCACAAAATATGAGTTTTGTGATTGCCATTAAATTCAAACACTGGGACTGGCTGAAAGAATATCACTTCTGAACTGAGAATTCTGTAAAGTAGGAAGTTTCTAGTTAGTCCTTTACTTTGCTTATTAGTCTGTGGGATGGGCATGAAGGGAATAAATTCATGTAAATCTCTACCGGTTTTTGAAGACCAGGCTTCTAACATTGTCCCTGTAATCAGCTACTCAAATGTGAACCAACACCAGTACAAATGGCCTGCCCAGATTCTAGGGGTCCTAATAAGTAAAATCTACCTTGTCCAAAAGATACTGCCCTTACTGAACCTTCCTTCCCCCAGGATGAATATAGTCAGGATGAATAAACTCTATAACTTTGCTGAACATGCACTAAAATTGATTAGATTATTTTCTTTAATAATCTGATGCTATACTATTTGTGTTTCTTTCACTCCACTCTATTAATAACAGTATTTCAGTGTAGTGAAAAAACAGACAAAGAATGAATTATTAATGTCTCCACCCACACCTGCTCAGTGTATGCACAACTAATTTTTAATTAATTTGAGAGAAAAAGTTAAATTATTTGATCCACTTTTTCTAAAATTAAATTGAGTTCAGTAAAATACTTTTTATATATTTTTGGAGAGAAAAATTTCCAATGACAAGGAACTAGTTTGATGGAAAATTTTGCCTGTTCACTGTCACATATCTGTCTATAAACACATAATGAGTCGGCGGTACCAAAAAGAGACAATTCAGGAATAAAAACATTAATCTGAGAAACAGAGTGGGTTTTATGGTCTAGATCATCTCAAATTCACCATGGCATTCTAGGATCAGTTGAAGGAATTAGAAAATTTAACCTAAAGAGGTGACTTAGGGGAAACATGATAAGGGGCTTCAGATATATGAAGAATCTTCACTTGTGAAAAGGATTAGATTTATTTGGCTTGGACCTTCAGGGTAGAAAATAAGACGAATAGGTAGAAGAGTTCTATGGAGGCAGATTTTGGCTCAACAGAAAGAAAAAAAAAAAGCTTTCTTAGATATGTCCAAAAACTGAATGAATGGGCTTTGCTGGGAATAATAAGTTTCCTATTACTGGAAGTCCTCAAATGGAGTGTCAAGTAAATTCTCTATGAACACTGGACAATGATTTCTTTCAGATGGTTTGTATATGAACTAGAATAGAAAACTCAATAGGTCTCTCCCAACTTAAAACTATGAATCTATAAATCATCAATGATTAATTACAGGCCAAAAATGACCTAAAAAATCACCAAAAGGATATATGACTGAGAAAGGAGGTAGACCAGTGATGCAGGCCAAATAAGGAATAAAGAGATAGATATCTTGTACATTGTAGTGGTATTCACAGATCAAGAAACTTCAAGGAAATTACTCAGCATGTAGGGTGGACCGGCTGTGGAGAATTTGTAGAACATAGATAACAGTCACATGGGATAAGAAGGCAGGATGAGCAGTGATCTACGTAGTCAGAAGACAGACTGCTATCAAAAAGGTCACATATCCATTCAAACGTTGAAAAAAAATGAATAAGTAACAACTACCCATGTCACATGGACTTTGTTTAACAAACAAAAAAAAGAATATGAATAATAATATTTATCTTATTTAGTGGATTATAAAACATTACTGTCAGTGATTACATGTCATGAATCTTCATTCTAAAAGATCAATATTGAAATAAAATCAGTTCAAAGCATTTTTCTTAACAAAGACTAAAGTTCAAAGACACTTACCTAACTTTTCAATGGAATAGTACCGTTGCTTGCTATCCACACGAACCGTCTCTGCGTAAGGGCTTCCCACACCATATCCAATGATGTACCCTCGGACAACAATGTTTGGGTTGAGTGGAGGGGTCCAACTCATTACAATGCTGGTGGTCAGGGGTCTGACATGAAGAGAACTTGGTTGGTCAGGAACTTGGGACTCTAGAATTTAAACAAATGACGTGTTAGTATGATTTGTATCCCTTTTCACTTCCTATGGATTTGATTTTTCTTTTCTCCATATATCCCACACCCCAGGCATTCAAATAGCTATCCCTGGTCACTGTATGAATCACACTTTGAGCAGGTGACTCACAATTTGTTTGGCCAATTTGACTTTGCCATGGTTTGATTTCTTTAGCAGCAAGAATACTGACTTATGTCCACAAACACTGCAACATCTGTTACCATCCTAATATGAAATGTTGCTGCCATATTGCTCGTGTTTTTCTTTCCAGATGTCATTAGCAATGGGAGAGTCTTGGCTGATGTCAAGGGACACAATGTAGATACTAGAAAGGGAGTGAAAGGCTGAAAATTTTCATGCCCCAAATGTTGTTTACTTTAGTTTAACTTAGAACAAGAATAAATATAGAAGCCTATTTTTTAAAGGATCTGTCAACAGAAACATTTCATGCAATGAATGGGTTGTCTTTATTAGTGCCACATATGATTAACAGCCTGAAGTGTCTGAAAAAATGTTTTCATTGCCAAAGCTACCCAAATTTTCTTTCTTCCATATCTTTGTCCAAAGTAAAAATTGTATACTTGTAATCTGTCAGATAGCAAAATGAAATGTTGTGGGTAAAAATGATTTTTGATCATTTCTGTGATGCCAAATCACAGATACCCTTACCCCTGATCCTCTCTACCCTTCCCTTACTACCACCTCTTCAACATGATTTATTTTTAATAAATAGATATAATTTTAGAGATAGATGGAAATATCTTTCAATGGAGTTGTTAATGAAGGTACCATAGCAATTGCTTCTCTCAAGAAGATATATAGTATCATGTTTTTTGGACAACAGAAAAAACATATTCTCTTCTTCCCCTAAAGAAGCTTGTGATATAATATGCAAAGACATCATAGAAAAGAAAATGACTCAAAACATGGCTATAAATGCCAACAGAAGACACACATTCTTTGTGAAGTATTCCCACTATAAACCTTGTGGAAAAGTAATAAAAGAGATGAAAAGGAAGGATTAATACTTTTCAATCGTACTATCACAGAAGGAACCCCAGTGTCCTTGGTACTTAATGGACTCTGCAATGAATTCCGTTGAGCACATTTTAAGCTTTTGGAGGAATAATTGAAACTGCAAGAGACTCTTCCTTGTGCTATACTTAGGAAATAAACTAAATGTTTTGCATTCACAATTTTCCTTTAGACAATACAAAAGCACAATTATTTAAATGACAATACTCAATGTCTTTCTGAACAGGAGGAAAAGTGTTTAAAGGCCTTTGTTTCCAGAAAAATAATAACCTACCTTCCTACCCTCCTGTACAACCATATCACCCTAGCAGTGCTCTGGCAATTTAAATTAGCACATTTGAATAGCATCCATTAGTACTTTCTGAATAGCAAAGGTAATCAGCCTATGCCCTAGATCTTTGCATACCTAAAGCATAGTAACAATTCTAATACCTCAAATATTCTCATTTGATCTTTATAACTAAACCCCTGTGAAGTAAACATGGAAAATATCACTAGCCTAATTTTCAAGTTGAGGAAATTGAAATATGGAAAGGATAACTGAATTTTCTATGCTCATATAACTAATTAGTAACAGAGCTGAGATTCAAAATCACATCACACAAGTCTTAATTTTAGGTTTATTCCTTTATATAATGCTGCCTCTGGATATTTTACTCAGATGAAGTATAAGCTTCTGGAAGGCAAGTGCAGATTCAGTTTTGTCATTCATTCATAGCACCTATCACAGTACTTTACATGCAGTAGATTAATAAAAGCATATTCACTGATTAGCTGAATATGACTAGAATCTCAGATTACTAGAATTGAATGGGGCCTCAGAACATAATCAGGCTAATCTCCTATATCATGTAGGAATTCCCCAAGTGTCATTCCTGACAGGTAGTGATAAAACCTTTATGTAAACATTGCTGGTATAAGAGAACTCTCTGTTACCTGCTGTATATCAGTGCATATGCATCAAACACTTCATATACATGTTTACAAATTAAAACTTCAAAATGTTGAGTATTTCACCTTAATTTCCATTTTCCCCTTCTAGCCCAAGGTGTTGTTGTTGTCCTTAGTTCTCCAACAGGACCAATGACATCAAAAAGGTCATGTCTTGACTTGCTGGTGAATTGAACTTAAGTGAGGCAGAGCTGTGTGAAGTCATCAGCTTCACTCTTTCCTCCAGTCATTGAAGTACAGTGGCAAGACAAAAATCAAGATGACTGGTGATGGCCCAGGATGCAGTGGGTAACCTTGGCCTAGGGCTTGAAAAAATGTTGAACTTCCAGAAATGATAGAAGCTAAGGCTTCTGGAATATATAACCTGTTCTTAAAGATCTCTGTTAGGGACTTTGGTGAATCCTGTATATTTTTTGGGTGGCCAATTCCCAACCATACATCTCAATCTCAAAACAAATAAACAAACAAATGATTTTCATTGGTAAGTTTTCTCAAAAAGTATTTATCTTTTAGATATTTAGATTATTCAAGTGGTTGCTACTGAAAAGATCTATAAAGAAGCAATTTAGAAAGTTGTTGGGAGAAAAAGAAAATTATATCTGAGCACCTCATGAGCTTGGACACACCCTGAAAGTAACTGTCTAAAAGTTAAACAACACAGGTCTAAATACAATCCTTATTTCTAAAGTAATTAAAAAACATAAAGACTACATGAAAATTGGAACCATCGAATTATGGAATTCTGGACTAAAGAACACTTTTGTTCAAAGTTATCTTTACAAATGATCTTTTCTCCTCAAAAAAAAGTCTCCTGAAAGAATTCATCAAGTAATTGTATTCAGTATATCCTCCTTCATAGTGCTCTGTGGGCATTTGGACTTCTCCATTTTGACCTGAAGAGATCTAAGACTTCTGTGTTATTTATCACTTTACTTGTTGACAGCCTTGCTGGTGTTATTCAAGTGATAACCATAGCCTTCTTTTCTTTCCAAGAATGCTCATATAAAGTATATTAGGTAATTGATTGACTTAAATTTCCTTGACCTTCTAAACTGCTCATGCAAAGTAATTGCAATATATACTTTACAGATTTTAATAAAACCAATGGTGATATTAGATCCTTAGCAGAAGAAAACAACACATAAAACATAGAGAACTGAGCTATTTAATGAAGTACAATTTTCTACTAGGATTCTGTACTGTATTATCTATTGCAGGCATTCTATACTTAGACTAGCCAACTTATTTTATGCAACTCACCCCATGCAGTTTTGTGGTAAGGGTTTTTGCATAGAAATTGGAAGGAATAAAAATGTGTTAAAGAAAGTCTGCTTCTCCTTTAATTTGTAGGCATGAAGTAGCCTGAAAGAATATTTTTTCTTAGTTCTTTGTAACTAAAATGATCACTCCTAGGACACCTTTTGCTATCTGTGATGCTGAAATGCAGAGCTGTCAGTTTTAACTGATACTCACATAGCCATTTTCCATTTAGTGTGCTGCATTTTATGGGCCATTATGTGAGAGTTTTGTTCCAGATCTTAATAGCCTATATTTCTCTACTGTGAATTGTATAAGGCAGTTGATCCACCTACACTCTATCTATCCAGTCAATTCAGAAATGTACTAATATCTTCATTTTTTTTTTCTAGAAAGACCTGCATCATTACTTTTTTCCACTTTCTTACCAATGGCCATTATTCCTCTTGGGTTACTAACCTCTAAAACCCCTTTAACCATTTCTGCAGTTCACTTAGCTTCTTCTATTCACAGTTGCCTATACCATATCCAATCATATTCTCCACCAGATCCACTCTTGACAATTTTTAGATATTAACTTTTTCACTAACAGCAAATGTTACCTTGACACTCTCTTAATATTCTCCAAATTCACTTTTGACAGTTTTTACATTTATTACTTTTTCACTCAAAGCATGTATTAATTTTTCCTAATCTCCACATAAATATATCTCAGTACTATGCTTATCTTTTTATATTTATTTCTCTATCTTTTGATTCTGTTTTACCTATAAATTTCATATTCACACCCAAAAAGAAGAAAAAAAATTTGTTGTAATGTAGAAAAAAGTTCAATAGGTCTTTGATCTGAATTTAATCTAAGATTATGATCACCATCTTTTAAAAGAACTTTCCTATTCTCAAACCTCTATTCTTGTGATATGTGACATTCAACCACTATTCCCATTAGAAATTTCTTCTTTAAGTAGTCTGTGAAACAAAATATTTGAGTACAAAGCATTTATTACTCATTATTCCACAATTGATTATCAATTTAGTAACATTTTTATCAACTAGTTGGATGAAGACATCAGTATCATATTTATCAAATTTGAAGATAATATCAAGTTGGGGGGGCAAGCTAACATATTTCATGGAAGAGTCAGGGTTCAAAAAAAACTCTATAGACAAACAATTGGACCAAAATTAATAAGATTTAGAATGTAAAGGAAAGAAATTGAAAAAAAATACACGTGGCTTCAAAAAAAATCAGCTTCCCAAGGACAAAACAACAGAGATGTGGTTAGACAGCATCAGTAAAACTATCTTAGTGTTTTAATGGGCTGGGACTTCAATGTAAATCCTGAGTGCAATATGTCAGCCAAAAAAATAAACAAACAAACAAAACCCCAAAAAACAACACGTTATCTAAGCCTACATTAAAAGGGTCATGATATCCAGGAAAATGGTGACATCAGTCCCACAGTATGCTGTCATGATAAGATCTCATATAGAACATTGTTTCAGTGTTGGGTATGACATTTTAGGAAAGACATTGATAAACTGGATGATATCAGAAGGAAGAAGACAAGATGACTAGAACAGTCGAGGGCCTCAAGGTCATGGCACATGATGTTTAGTTCATGAGTCTGGCGATCTTTACCCTAGATCAAAGAAGACTTAGTGGGGACATTATAGATGCCTTCAATATAGTTCAAGAATTGTCATGTGGAAGAGTTGAACCTAAAAGGGATAATATGGACGAACAGGTGGATATAGCATAAAAGCTGATTTTGACGCAATGTAAAGATAAACTTCTTGATATTTAGAGCTATTGAAAAGCAGAGTATGCTGTCTCCGGGAGTAGAGGGTTCCCCATCACTCAAGTGTTTAAAAGCATACTGATTGACCACTTTGGGGCAATATTGTAGATAAGATTCTTGACCAAGCATGGGTTGAGGTGCCTTTCTACTCTGACATTCTATGAGTGATACAGTTATTAACATCATAATATCAACCTGCACTTGAATCCAACTCACGAGAACATAGATTTAAAGCTGAAAGGGATTTTATGGACCATTGAGTTCCAGCCTCTTATTTTATAGTTTAAGAAACTGATTCTCTCAGCACCATCATGACAATCATTCTATGTTCAACCTTCAGGCAAACTAAGCAGTATAATACCGTAAATGCTGTAGAGAGTTCCTTATAGTTTATACAGTCCTCCATATATATTACCTCATTGGTAATCTCCATAACATAATAAGCTAGGACAACTAAGAATTATCTTCTCCATTTTGCAGATGTAGAATTGAGAGTCATGGGAAATTAGACTACATGTCTTGCCTAATATCATGCAGCTGGTAAGTGACAGAGCCAGAAGTAAAGTCTGGGTCTTCTGATTCTAATTTCCATGCTCTTTTTTTTTTACTACATTATGTTGACATAAGAACAGCCAAAATGGTTATGTCTTTTTTTTCTTGTAGCTCAATTGCACTAGCCAGTATAACAAAAACTTGGTTTTGTGACAATTCTTGGATATCCTTTGTGCTCAAGAATGGAGACATGACTATAGTGTTTACCTTATTTCTGGAAGTTTTGCAATAGGAGAGGAACAGAGTTTGCTGTTTTCTAAAGTAATAAGCATGCCTCTACTCATTTTTAGTCTATTAAAATCTAGAAAACATAAACCTCTGTGAAAATCTAATTATTTTCTATCAAAAAAAGTTCAGGGTCTCTGCTTATTTGTGCCATTTTCCTATGCTTGAGTTAGAATATATACATCTATCTAATGGACTATTTTAGGATTTCTCCTCAGATCAGTCAATCTATCTAGGCCTCACCTGAAGTTTAGTCTTAAGTTTAGTTTCTGTGGAAATCCATTTTTTTCTTGATTCTCTCCTGGGAGAGAATACACCTATTCTACTATTTCTCTGATAGCAATTTCCCTTTTTCTTCTGACTCAGGTTTCAGTCTCATAGCCAGTTTCCAGTCTTTCAATAACTATTTGGCTTCAGAAATGGTGCCAAAATTGTTAGAAAGAAAATGTAAATTGATTGCTTGTCCTTTAGCTTACAAAAAAAAACCAAAAATTAAAAAAAAACAAAAATAGAAACAAAAAGAATTTAGGTTGAGTGATTCCCAATCTTCTCATCTTTGTCAGTGGCTCTAAATGAACCAGGACTTCAAAATTATTTTCAGTTTTGCTAGCAAACTATTCATTTGAAACTTTTTCTCTAGGCAACTCCAAGAATATAAACAGTTTAATGTTCTACCCGATTTTAAAACTTTACTTCACATGTCCTTCGATTCTTCCCCAGGATATATTTACTTAGCATTTTACATTTTTTTCATGCTCTCTTATCAATGCCTTGCTATTCTTGAGTACAAAACATAGGAATACCTATGCCAGTTTCACTATGCAGCATGCTTTCTTTCTGGGTGGGCACATCTTTTTGTATTTCATCAGTATTCAGTAACTCATCTGTACTGGACTTCTATTGAAATCCATGTTCAAAGAAAATGAAAGGTCTATATTTTGGAGCTTACAAATCTCAGAGACATATTCCCATTTTGTGTTTCAGAAGAAATTAACTTACATAGAGAGGCTTTTCACACCAGGTAACTGAATACCCTAATAAGAATCATTACTATTTCTATTGATATGGGTGTGGGAATTTCACTAGATTAGGGACAAATCCATCTATTCCCAAAGTTTTGCCATCACTGCAACATTTTCAAAAACCTCTGACCAGTCAAATTTAACTTGTCATGTTTTCCCAGACTAATATAGAACTTCAGTTAAGCTACATCACAAGTGATTGTGTACAGCAGTTCCCATCTGTTCACTTAAAAAGAGACATGACAGGTGACTCCAAGCCCATTTTCTGGGAGCATATCTTCCAAACTCAATCATATATTCTCTTATATCTTCCTTGAAGCTATTTAAATAAGATCCTTCAGGAGAAACTAAGCTTTCAACTTTTTGAAGAGCTGAAAATTTTAGAGCACAAAATAAATATTTTAAAACTTCCCAACTGTCAGTAATAATAAGCAAATTTTCTAGGGAACCATGAATAAGATGTGATATTTAGATTTAGAATTGCTTTGACAAAACATAGTTAAAAGGTCAATACATAGGGATTAAGGGAGACTCCTGAATGATACAGCTTATCTTTCCATGGCATTTGCCAAAGAGGATATTCAAAAGGACCTGGAGAGGCCATAGGAGAAGAAGAGAAAATGCAGCTAACAACTGCACAACTTTTGAGAGCACAACTTTTATTTAGCTGACTCTTACAGGACTCTGGGTAGCCACAGTAATAAGCAGATGACTCTCTTGGGGTTTGTAAAGAACCTCAGTGGCAGAAAAGTGTTATGAAAAAAGTGCATGACCAGAATTACAATGCTTTAGGTCAGTTTCAGTGCAGAATAATTTTTATTCACATAGTTCATTTGGTTGCCAAGGTCAGCGCCTTCCTCTGTAGTTCACAAGAATGTAGAGGAATTCTATAGGGAAAACTCCCAACAGAAGCCATTTTTGCTTTTCTAAGAACAGGAATAAAAAGAAATACTTTTCATCTTGAAACTTGAAGATTAAAATGGATCAACTAAAGAATTAATTAGAAATAAAAAAAATAACAAGAAATATGCTTAGCTTGAAGGAATAATTCACATTAATCAAAGATATAGAGCTGGAAGGTTAATGGTTATCTACTCTAATCCCCAAATTTTCCAGATGAGTCAACTGAGTGGTGGTACCTGGATTAAAATTGAAGTCTTGTGACTCCAGGTTTGATGTACTTTCCACCACATCATGTTACCTGGTATACCCTGAAGGAGATGGATAGGAACAGTGTTCATTTCTTTCTTCCTAAGGGGTTAGGAGGAGGATATTAAACAAGAACTTGGGATTTAAAGGAAGGGCCAGTGGCTATTGGAGAATCTTCCCGGACTAATAAATTTGCTCTAATCCAACTACTAAAATCATACAACAAGCATATCCAAATAGTAGGATCTTGACGTCAGTGATGGCAATTTTTTTTTAAGCTTTCAAGAGTAAGCAATCAGAAGGAAAGGGAAAATGAAGCCAGTTCAATGAGTTAAGTTTGTGGAAGCAGGGAAAAATAACTTGAGTAAGCAGTGAAGATTCATCACCAATGAAATTCAAATTTTATTGACATTTCTAAGAGAGCAGATTGTTATTCTATGAAGTAGGTCTTTCCCATACATGGTAGTCATGGTAAGTAGTCATATTTTCCCTTTTCATATGTTTTCATTTACTTTATAAATTTTCCCAGCTTCCTTCACCTATGCAGTGTCTTCAATATTATTTGTGTTATCAACCCTACTTATGAGCTATCAACTTCACTATCTTGCCCATGTGGCAAATTTCATTTTAACTTTTTTTATGTTGATAGATACAATTCAGTACATTAAGTACTCATTTGGGTATGGATGAGAATCCATTTGCCACTTCAAATCAGAAAATGAAAGAAAAGGGAAAGTGTGCAGATGGCAAAGCACTTGAGGTGTGGAAGGATATGTAAGTCAGAAAAAGAGACAAGTTGAAAAAGGGGAAAGTGCAATAAGGAAGAAGGCAGAATTAAAGGAGGATAAAAACAGTCACTAATAACTAATATTTGTTAAAGATGTCTATAGGTGCTATACCATACTCTTCTCTGACCACTCACTCTGCTCCCTCCCAACCCCTCCACTCTCTCTGCCTGTCAAAATTGTATCTATACTTCAAGTTCTTTATTTCATTAAAATAGCTCATAATGAAGCTCAGAAAGCATTATTAACATAACTGATGGCTTGATACCAATTTGGAAACAAGATTGTAATAGGATATTCTAGGGATGTCTCCTCAGATGTCCTCATTTTAAAGTTTTTGTTTCTTTCTTTGCTTCAATGGATGATTAGAATGGAGGCATGGATGATTTGTTCATGAAATTTCTAGGTAATACATAATTGGAAGTGATAGCTAAAACACCAAATTTAGAATTGGCGTCAAAAAAGGAAAGAGTAATGGCCCAAAGCTAGCCAGAAAAAAATTGTCAAGAATAATTAAAGTCATAATCTTGTGTTAAAAAAATGCAAAAATACATGATGAGGGAGAGGTGGCTCAAAAGCATTTAATATGAAAAAGATCTGGAAATTTTAGTAAACTACAATCTCAGCCTAAGTTGATTGTGACATCTCAGTCAAAGTAGCTAACGTGATCTTAGGCTTCATTAAAGGAAACTATAACATAATCATCTTAGAGTTCTTCCTACTTACCAACATAATCTTTGTTACCTGCCTCAGGTTTGTCGCCATTATTTCAACTATGATTTTAGCCAAGTCATATCTGAGAATGGATCAGTACCGTAACAGATAATGTACATATTGTACTCTAATGGCCCTCTTACTTTACAATTAAGAAGAATTAATTTGTATTCTCCACAGAGAAGGGAAAACAAGTTATGTTCTTTCTTCGTTAAGCTGAATCATTCAACTATATCCCCTTATGAGTAGCCCACTCAGCCCCTACACACATCCATCCATCTCAGTGTGTTTAGGCTAGACAGGACTTAGAACTTACTAGTGTCTTCAAATGTGTCAAGATTTGTCACATGGAAGATGGATTTTATTTATTCTGCCTGACCCCAAAAGGGAGAACTAGCAGCAATGGTTGCTAGACCAATCAGTACTCAATAAATGCATGTCAAATGAATGTTTACAAGAAATTGTTAATGTAATTTAAAAAAAAAAACCTTGCTAAAAATTAGAAATGTCCATTAATGTAATAGACTGCTGTATGATATTGTGAGATGATCATTACTTTAGGAATTTGAATAAAAGCTGTAGGGCTACTTGCTGGAGATATTATAGATGAGTTTCTTGCTTCCTTCAGGGATTGAAGATTGAAACTATATTATCATTCCAGGTAGCTTTCAGATCTATGATTCCCTCTTAGTCAGACACTACTCTAGATTTATAATTTATAATTTCTCATTGCCATGAGGTATTTGTTTTTTTTTAAATCACATTCTTTTCTTACTATGTTATCTTAGTTTTTGTCTATGTTTAGGAGTATATATTTTCTTTTCATCCTTCTTTGCCAAATGTCTCCCATTTTCAATTAATTAGAATATTTCAATTAATTAGAGTATTTAATTTGATCTTATTTTTTAATTCTATTTAAGTACTTTTTAAAATCCAAATCCTTAAAAGTCTTTTGTCTTCTTCTTGTTTCATTCTTTCCATTTTTCTTTTAGAAATCTTAGTCACTCTCAAAAATATTTATTTCATTTTTGGTCATGTTGTTAACTTTGACAGCTACATTTCATGCTGTCATTTGAAAGTTTCCATGTTCTGCTACCCTTAATTAATTAATTAACATAGATTCCTTTACCAAACTGAATACTTCACTTCTACACATGAATACACCAAGACAACCATGATTAACATGAATGAGATAGGCTGGGTTATTGATAAGATGTTAGATCCAAGACATAATGGAATAGGAGTACATATTATGAATGACAATATCATAAATATGCCAGTGATTACATATCAATATCTTACGAATGGCGCAGGAAATATTTGACTTCTTATAAGACCATTGAATTTCCAAAACAATCAAATTTCTTCATTATTATTCCAAATCATAGCAATAATTATAAGGAAAAGGCTAGAAGGAGATCATTTTAAGGGAATTGACACTGTCTATCCTCTTCTCTGGGAGAACAAGTCCATCTTAGTATTATCATCATCAACCATGCATATGCTGTTTTCTATTTTTAGGGGTATGTGCTATGTAAATATGAGCAGAATAATTTTGTGTTCCAGAAAGTGTAGGAATAAGTCCTATTCTTTAATTTGGGATTTCTCCCCTTTTGTTCATAGGTTAAAAGTTAAGGCAAGATCATTTTGGGGAGGAAAATGTAATTACCATCAAGATCGTTCTCTGGTGTCTCAGCTGTATACCAGTCTGAGGTGGGACCAGTACCATTGACTGTCATGGCTGCCACTTGGAAACTGTATTGACTTCCTTTTTCTAGTCCTGTGAAAGACATAAGAGCCAAAAAAAAAAAAAAAAGAACCATTGATTAAAAATGTTTCCATTAGAGTTGTCAAAGCAACAATAACATTAACTATAGCAGTAGAAATCTATTAAATCTATTTTCTGTTTGTTTACAAAGAATAATAAAGTAACAACAGCAGCCTTTCTCTATTTTACATTTTGTTATTCTCCACTTCCACAACAATACACTTAAAGAAATATCCCTAAATTTACTCAACACATACAATATTAACCATGAAGAAACAAGCACAACAGGAATTTCAAGGATCTGTTTCCTTCTAGTTCAGAAGAACTCTTACCTATAAGTCAAGGGAAAAAAAAACATTTTAAAAACATCTTAATTATCTAATGAATTTTAATTAGCTATGATTTTATTTAAAAGAAAAGAACAGGAGTAAAAAGGTATCTATGGAAAATATTCAACCTCTAGTCCTTCAAAACACAAATTTCAAGTAGTTAAGCAGAAACTACATTGTTCCAACTAAGATTATAAAGTTTTGGATAATACGATGTTAATCATTTGACTTTGAACCCAAATTCAACTTGGAACTGTACAAAGAAGAAAACAAAAAGGAAATGTATCCCAAGGAACCCAAGTTCAAAATCTTATAGCCTGCCAATTCCACATTTTATTTCCTTTCCTAAAGACATTATTTCTCTGGTCTACATCTAATTCTAATTTTATCAATTGCTGTTGTTCAGTCATTTAAGTCCTGTCTGATGCTTCATGACCCCATTTGGGGTTTTCTTAGCCAAGATACTGGAGTGGTTTGTCATTTCCTTTTCCGGCTCATTTAACATGTGAGGAAACTGAGGCAAACAGGGTTAAGTGACTTGCCCAGGGTCATACAGCTTCTAAATGTCTGAGACTAGATTTTAACTCAGGTCTTCCTGACTCTAGGCTCAATGCTTTATCTACTATACAACCAATTTGATAAATTACTATAATTCAAATTGTATTTTTAAATGAACACATGGCATCCACTAACCAATGTACATCTCAAACTAAATTGACAAAGTCCTTGCCCTCAAAGAGTTGAAAATAAAAGAAAAACAAAATTGAGATAAACACTAAGAAGCTGGACAACAGACTTGGAAATCACACATCTGTGGACCAAGATATGTTAAAGTATAAACTAAAATAAATGAAAATAAATGTATATAAAAGAGGATCATGCCTGAAAAGGTACAGAGTATCTATACTAGTCATTCCATAAGGCTTTGCTTCAGAGATCTGTGGTCTTTGGGAGAGGATACTCAAGTTAGGTCCCAGGGGCAGTACACAGAAATTGCAATATAAGAACATTCCCAGGATCATGGGGGATTTTCTAAAATGAGCTGAAGAAAAAGTAGAGAATGAAAAAGATTTACATCTTACATTGCTCATCCCTTTTGGGTAAGAGTAGATGTTACAAAAATCAATAGTCCTCAAATAGTGAAATATGAGATTTGGTTCTACTCCTGGGAACCTTACCCCTCAGTTACACCTGTGTCATGCAAATGCAGTTTATCCTGGCTAAGTATGACATTGGGAAGCTTTCTCGCTCAGATGTATTTCCCATCCAGAACAATCATGCTGCTAGCTTCAATCCTTCACAATTCTGGCACTGAGATTACCAGAAGATTTTAGGAACTTCAGGTTTCCTACAATACACCATTGAATTGTCCCTACTCTCACATCTGTGGAAAGGCAGGAGGGCAAAGTGAGAACTGAGAAAACTCCCTCTAAATTCTCTGGATCTCTCTCCTGTGGTGTTAAAAGGCAAAAGAAGGGGATAAGAACTAGACAAAGTATGGAAATAGAAATTTTGTTTCATCTGGAAACCTATGGGAGAATGAATGTCCCCTTTTGTATATGGAGGGATGAGGAAGGATTTTCCTTTTTATTTGTTTGGATATATTATGTAGTTAGATGTCTTTTGCATTAAACTTGTATTCATCTAGTTGGTCTAATAAAAGAAACTTCAATAGGGGTTTGATATTTAGGGTTTTTAGTGTATTCTGACAATCCATTATGTTGAACTATGTGGGTTGTTTTACAAAGGTCAAAATTGAGGGTGGTACTTAGACAACACACACCTTGGACTCGATGAATTTAGGAAGTTTGCATAGTAAGTTAAAGAAGTGAAAATAACTAACTCAGTTTTTACTCAGTTTTTATATAGACTTTATGAGGAAAGAGAGGTAAGTGGTTAAGTGTTTGAGAGGGGAGAAGAGATTCCTTACATACAAGTAGTAGAAGAGTGTGTCAATCCACCTACATTTGAAGATGAACATTGTCATGGAGAGAAATGGGAGCTATATAGCTACAGTGAATTTAGAGAGAGTTGAAGGATGACTTTAAATGGATGGGCATAATACACACATGCACATACAACTGAAGAAAGGTCAGTCTAGCAAATTAATGATTCTGTCAAATACAAGTACTGGCTTTTTATCTTGGTATTGAAAAGAAAGTCAGGTCCCAGAAATGGAAAATCACAACAATGGAACCCACAAGATATGAGCAGAAGGAGTGGTTATATGGAGACAGAGAACAGTGATAGATCATGAGGTAAGATACTAGAATAGAAGTCATTTTATGGAGGAGGAGCCCTATGGATTTGAGAGTTCTAGGATGTTTCACTCACTCTATATTAAATTAGCATGTAACATCTGATGGAAAATATCAGAATTGGAGAGTTGGAAAGGATCTCCGAGTCCAGCAAATCTAACCCATGCCTAAAAGGAATCCCCATTATAACAGGTCTAGGGGTCATATACCCTGCTTCTTGAAAACCTCAAAGATTAGGGAATTCACTCTCTTCTGAGGCAGTCCATTCCATTTTTGGATTATTCTATTCAATGTTCATATATTTATGAACTAAATTTCTGAACTAGGTTTCTGGTCCAGCTGCATGTCATAGTCTGGGAAATATATACTTTTTTTCCTAGCAAATAGATTTAAATTGATATTTTTCAAATTGCTGTGAATTTCAGAGTTGGTTTTGCGATGTTGTGTAGCTCAATGCAATTAATCCAATTGCTCCCGTGAATAGATCCATCTAGTGAGCTGCTTTATCAATATGAAATCCTTCTTTGCTTGAAACTAACACAGAGTACCTTCTATGATACTAGCTAATACCTTAGGTGAACATACATCTTTCTTAACACCTTGTTTGATGGATTTTAATCATTGGAAGATTAGTGAGAGAACCTATTTTTATAGTTACATGTGTCATAATGTTTTGTATGATTTTGATGTAGGTGTGGAAATACATTGTCTGCAGTATTCTTTCAAGGATGCCCTTTGTTCTATTAGGTTAAATACTTTTTTTAGATCAATAAAATATAAACACAGCAGGATCTAATATTTGTGGGTTTATGACTATAAATATGTGGTCTGCCATAGAAATTTACCCATGAAAGCTTGCCTGAATCCTTTTTATTTTTCATTAAGGATACCTTTATTGAGTTTATAGATCATTCTCATGCACATTTTATAGAGATGAAAAAGAACACACATGGGTCAGTCAATAGATCTTGATTCAAAACAAACAAACACAAATTTCAGCCAGAAAACACTGAATCTCCTTCAAGCCCAGGGACATGGCAGCTAAGGGTTGCACTAGTTTAGATATTAGAGGCAAGTTCATTTGCAAAATATTAGGGAAAAGGACAACTACTATAAGCAATGTTACTTTGTACAACAAACCAGTGCAAATCATTTGAAGAGTAAGTAGGCCTGCAGAAAACTATGATAGACCATCCTAAAACTATCATTAGTAAATGAAAGAGGAAGAAAGGTAATGGCCATGAAATGGAACAGCTCTACTGACTTTTATAGTAATCGGTTCTCATTTACAATAATGGTAGTGCCTTAGTACTCTAAGCACTCTGTGAACAAGTGTCATTAGCACTTAAGAAGAAGATGTCCCATCTGGGAGAGCTGCTCAGCCTAAGTACAATGAGCATAAATCTATAATGAGGGATAAGGGTGGGAGAAGGTGATTGGAGATGATTTTACAGACATCCAGAGATTGATTTTTAATATATCTCAAAGAAAGGTAGGTTTCAAGGATTAGGGAAAGGGGTTTGGGAATCATAGAGGGTGGTTTTTACAAACAAACAAAAAAGACTGATAAAAGCATCAGCAATTGCTTACCTGCAAACCAGTTTCCATATTTAATAAAATCTCTTTTTATAATGATCTTTTATAATGATGATGGCGATGATGGTGATAATGATACCTAATATTTATACAGTATGTTAAGATTTTCAAAGCACTTTATATGTATCTCATTTTAGCCTTACAAAAACTCTTGGAGGTGGGCATTATTATTACTTCCTCTATTTATACATGAGGAAACTTTATTTAAACATGAGGAGGCTGAAAGAGGTTAAGTGATTTGTTCAGGTTCATACAGCTAGTAAAAGTTTGAGGCTCGGTTTGAACTCGAGTGTTTCTGACTCTAGGTCAAGTTCTCTATCCCCTGTGCTGCCTAGCTGCCTCTGTGAAAATTTCAGTCATATTACCATATTAGTGATGTTATTTCTCTTCTTGGTACATTTTCAGTTTAAATGGTAGCAGGGTAGATATGAAGCTTAACATAATGGAATAGTTAATATAGAATTTTAGATTGTTGACATGTAGTCCATTAAAAAAGATATTGTGAAATGGAACTCTTAAATTTAGCTCACTGCAATTCTATACTACGTATTCTACTTTTACATAAGAGACATGATGACATCTTTTTTCTCAAGGGAATGAGGGTTTTATCCTTCACTGTTAGAGGATTTATATTTGCTGTACTTTATATTTGAATGAGAATTTCCAAAAAAAAATCAAAGACTCCCACTTATTATTTGTCTAGTTTCAGAAGCTCTAAGATATAATGGCTGTGATACATGAAGTGTGACCTCCCATTTGTCTCAATCTATTATTTTTTTGTGTTGCTTGTGGTGGGTCCTATCTCTCTTTATCATACTTATGGCTAAAAAAATTCTCATTCTGATTCTGCACTCTTGTTTGAGCGGACGATTCCCTCCCTAGGTTCAATGAGGTTATAGCAGTAGAGTCAAGCTCTGCCTGCTCATATTAAACTGGACAATCTCTTTATGCAGGCTTTGAGACAGATCCTGCCTCTGTCATATGATTTTGTCTAGCATAATTCCAGAGGTCCAAATCGCTAGAATATTGGTTACCTAAGGATGACATTTTGGGTGACAGAAACCTGAGAAATCCTTGTCCTAAGAGTCAAACAGGTTGTGGTATGGATTGGCAGACTGCTTCCTCACAAATATTATAGTTCTTTTAATTACATTTATTTAGGTTTTCAGTTGTCTCATTTCATTCCTCACAATAACCTTATTAGGTGAGTAAGATTATTATCCCCATTTTTTAAACTGAGGTTAATAGAAAGTTATATGGGTAGGAAGGGTCATATGGGTAGGACATAATTAAAGTGGGATTTGAATCCAAGTGTTCTTGACTTCAAAATAGACAATAAACATGAATTAAGGCCATATTATATGCCAAATACTGAAGGCAAAAGTCTAGACTTTCAAGGAGCTCAGTCTAATGGGGGAGACTACATGCAAACAAGATATTGACAAGATAAAGTGGAAATAATCAGCAGGGAGACAACACTAGCATTGAAGAAGAATGGGAAAGGCTTGCTATAGAAATTGGGATTTTTGTTGAGACTTGAAAGAAGTCAGGGAATTCAGATGGAGATGAGGAGGGAAAGTATATCTGGCGTGGGAGACAGTGAAAATACCCAGCGTTGGAAGATGGAGTGTTTTGTTTGAGGAATGGCAAGGAAGTCAGTCATTGGATTGAAGTATGCTATAGCAGGGCATAAGGAATAAGAGGGTAAGGATTAGATTGTGAAGGACTTTATCCTCTATATCATACTTCCTGTCTTTTAAAGAATTGCATAATGCTTTTGCCATCTTTTCATTTAAGGTAGTTCAATAGTTCCAAGATTCATGGTATATTGGTGTGGATACTCCTATACTGATGCCAACTGCAACTCCTCTACCCCTCAATATATGTTCTTCTAGAATTGCTGTGCCAAAATAATTCTTCCCATGGTGGTCAAACTTGATTACTCTTTCCAGATTTGACTAGTTATATCTTCACAAAAAGACATACAAGTCAACAATCAATCAACAAACTTTTATTAAGCACCCACTATAGGTTAGATATTATATTAGGTACTGAGACACAGGTAAAAATCCAACATTCTCTGTCCCCAAGGAGTTTCTATTTTATCAGGAGAAGAAGGGGAATATATACACATACACACATATGCATACATATACATACACACACAATTATATACATATACACAGAGACACACATAATTATATATATATATGTATATGTATATGTATTCACACATATACATGCACAGAAAGATTCCTTATTATCTTCAAAGAAAAGTCAGAGTTTCTATTTTATTGTTCTGAAGAAAATAAAGAATTCAAGGGAGACCAAGATAATGACCAACAGTGATGTTAATTTTGAAGGTTGCGAACATTAAGTAGGTGATCTTTGAATAGCAATAGTGTATTATTGGGAGATAATATGAATATTTGGCTGGAAATTTGTAGAAAAAGGAAGTTTCTTAAAGGATCATAACTCCATTCAGGATCAAGTAGAAAATTAATTTACTTTCCCCTGAGAACAAGTCTTGTTGGGGAAAAAAATAGCCTAAGGGTTCTTTTTGAACACACCTTTTCCTTTCTTTTCATCTATGAATTCATTCACATTTCTTATTGTTGTTGTATTTGTTGTTGTTAATGCCATCATAGAAATGGTGGTTTTCCTGTGCCATGCTAGTTATCAACTGGCAGGGGAGACACAAGGAACAATCTGAGGTTAATAATAAGTTGCTGGCTTAAAGACTCATCTTTCTAGTTCTCTGAGAAACAGTTGGGAAAGATAGCATCATTTTTTTTTGAGCTCTAAAAAACTTCCTTCTTTTGCTTAATCACGTCTCGAATTCTTTCCCCTCATTTTTCTAAAATTTTAATATAATATCTGAGCGTTCTTGATACAATTTTTGGGCAGGAGAGCATGAACTAAATAATCTAAATATTATTTGGGGAGTAAGTATGGCTTATGTGACAGAAAGAATATTGGGCTAGGGGCCAAGGCAATCTAGACCAGTCTAGATCTGTCTTTTTGCCTTAGCTTCCTTAAGTATAAAATGTGGAGGTTTAATTAGAAGATCTCTAAGGTCACTTCTAGTTCTAAAATTGTATGACGATCTAATTTCTTTAAAATCATGATAACCCGAGTTGATGACATTTTCAAACAATATAATCTTCCTCTCTTCCCTCCAATGCTAAACCTGTTTGAAAATTGCTGTGCTATTGCTTCCATTTTTCAGTTCATAAAATACCAATACACATTTATCATTATGTTTATTCTATATGGCCATGGAACACAAGAAAACTGTTAAATTTAATCACAAACAACCTCCTGGGAAGAGCACTCAAAATTAAAAACAGCACTTTAAAATTTAGCTGACATGGGTTCCCACAATAAAACTGATAGCAGCTATTTAAAATCTTGTTATAACTCTGAATTACTTTGTTACTGCAGATGTCTCATTATCCTGGGGAAAAAAAAAAGGAAGAAACACCTGCCTAACAAATCGAGGCTTATAAAGAAAATTTAAGTATCTACACCTGAATATTTAAATCACCTAATTAAATCATTCTGGTATTTCTAAATTTCTTATAGCCAAATCAACACACAAATGTGTCTAATAATGAGATTTTAAAACCATGGTCAAATCTTGCAGATTTAAATATCAGGTATCATTGTCTCTTCAGTAGGGTCTATGATTTCCATTTTCTACTAAGTGTATGTTTGTCATCCTGAATTCCCTAATTTTACTCTAAAAATAAGTCATAGCTACTCCTCTCCTATTAATCCATAGTACTTTTTACAGACTCAAGGCTCCCTTACAATTAGGACATTCTTCATGCTCTCTCCACAAGCCACTGCTACGAGCTGGCAAAATAAGGATAAAGTTGATGTTGCCTTCATAAATATTTATAAATATTTATTTATAAATATCTATAATAAATATTTATTATATATTTATATATATTTATATTTATATATATTTATTATATATATTATATATTATATTTTATATATTATATATTATATACATCATATATATTTATATATTATATATTATATATCATATATTATTATATATTTATATATATTTATATATATTATATAATATATAATAAATATTTATTAAAATATTTATAATAAATACTTAAGTCTTTAAGAATAAAGAGGGTATCTGATGGTTTCTAAGATTGTCTTAATTACAAATGAGCTCTGACATACCATCACTCTATGGCAGGTAATCTGATTGAAACTTGATTTTCTTTACATTTGCTATCTCATCAGGATGAACATTCTCCTACAACATAATTACATGCTGTCAGAATTAGGGAGTAACTATATGACAAAAAGATACTATAGTTATGAAGATATAATCATAAGCATGAAAGAGAGACCCAGAGGTGGAAATGGGTCTAGATGACTTGGGTTTCACCCCAAGGGATCAACAATTTAATGAGTATATAAAGCACTTGCAGTCACCCAGTAATAAAGAAACATTTGAGTTTATTTAACCCAGTTAACTATTAAATAGTAAGAATAACTAGTTAAAATATGGAGGTCCTAACTGGTCATGGCCAAATTTTTCAGGTAGGCTTTTCCTCAGACCACCATACCATTTTCCTCTGTCCCTAATGCTCATCCAAGGCAGCCTCATCAGCAGCTTTTGAGGCTACTTTTACTATACATGCCCTGGTCATAAAAGTTGCTAACTATATATCAGAGAAAATTAAAATTATAACCATGTTCAACAAATGCTTTGAAGAGAAAAATAATTTATAATCTTGAATTTGATCTGAGTGTATCCCTCCCTATCTGCCAACACAGTTCACTTGCCAATTTAGTTCATCTAACACAACAGGGAACACAACAGGGAACATAATATAACATTTAATACAACATACCGAGAAAACGTGATACATATGGATATGGGAAGTCTCTATTGATGTCTGGTAGGGAACTCTTGGTGCAAAAAGTTCCTGCGCCAATGTAGATCCCAATACATTCCTTCCTTATTAACTAGGTCTTAGGGAGTTGCCTGAGATGCATAGTGGAGATTAAATACATTTCCCAGTATCAAAATCTAGTTTCAATGGTGAAATTTGAATCCAGGTGTCCTATTGCCCTAGCCTAGCCATCTATTCACTATTCCATATAAGCCCTTATTATGATATACTGAGCCATGAAGATCAGTAGTTTAGAATGGTAGAACTCTCTCAGTTCATCCTGTATCTCCTCCTGCCTACTTGCCCACTCCACTTCTCAAATCATTATTATTCATCATACATGTGAGGTATTCAGCATCTATATATACATATACGTATGTATGAATGTATACATATATACATACATATATATACATATTTATGATATTAATTACAATAGCAAAGTCTACAATTATTACCCACACAAACCTTAACTGTAACTTCCAAGGAGGAATTAATGAGTCTTGATGATAGAGGTAGCTAGTGGCACAATGGATAGAGTGTTGGGTTTGGAATGTGAAAGACCTAAGTTTAAATCTGATCTCAAACACTAGCTGTGTAACTCTGGGCAAGTCACTTAACCTCTGCTTACCTAAGTTTCCTCAATTTTAAGATGGGGACAATAATAGTACCTTCCTTGAATGGTTGTTGTGAGGATCAAATGAGATAACATTTGTGAAAAACACTTGGCAAAGTACCTGATGCAGAGTAGGCACTACATAAATTTCCATTCCCTTCTTTTTGTTAGGGACATGTTGAGTTCAAGGTGATAGGAGATAAACTGGGGTTATTTTCATGTAAGCATTTGGAAATAGAGAGGAAGGAAGGCAGATATAATAATAAAAAAAAAAAAAGAACATGGAGCTAAGTGTCAGAAGACCCAAAATCTACTCAAAGCTCTATGCCTAACTAGATATTTGATCTTGGCCAAATCTCTCTAAGCCTCAATTTTCTCACCTATAAAATGTGGCTGGGTAGAGGTGGGAGTTGCACCAGATGTGACCTAAAGTCTCTTTCAACATTAGGTTTATATGGTACTATAGTGGATAGGGAACTGATGATTTAATGAAAAGAGTTAGGTTTGAATCCAAATTATGTTTCTTCAGTAAGCATACATTAAACATGCAACAAGTGCAGGAAACCATGCTGGATGGTGGGGATACAAAAATAAAATGAAAAAAGACATAGTATTAGTAAAGCCACTTAACCACTCTGTGTTTCAGTTTCATTATTTATAAAATGATGTGGTTTGGACTAAATGATCTTTATTATTCTTTCTAGCGCTGAATGCTCTGTATATGTATATATATATGTGTGTGTGTGTGTGTGTATAGGTACATATGTAATATATATGTAATTCCTCTCCTTACATTCTTACTGCTCCTCTTACTTTAACATATGAGATATCATAATAAGAATATCTTTGAAGATTTGTTAAAAAATTTAAAAAAAAGTGGGGGGAGTTAGATTAGTTGAATTTAAGGCCATTGCTACTCCTAAAATCCTGTGATTTATGCTCCATGTTGGAGAAACAGATAATATTACTAAGATTACTCAACTCTGATGAATTCTTTTACAATAAACTAGATGTTTGATGCTTGTTGTCTTTTGCTCTCATTTTAGCATATTGATCTCAAAATTTGCTTCTTCATGTGCTCTTTTATCAACTAAACCCTGGGAAAACCTTGTCTCTATCATGACTACCAAGATAATATATTAGAATAGTTTAACCACTTAGGAATTTCTCAGACAGCTCTCTTCAGGAGTCTGCCCAAAGTCGTGCCAAACCATATTATTTGTATTTAGCTACTCTGGAAACACTCACATGATTTGCTCAAATTCATTATACTGATCAACTTGATAAAAAGAGTCTCTTGGGATAGAGAATAGGTATCATCAACTTAAACAGCAATGTAAATCCCATAACTCTTCAATGAGTATATGTATTTTGGTGGAAGAAATGGTGTTGGATTTTTGGAGGGTGAATGTATTTTGGTGGAAGAGGTAATGAACGTGTTGTCCCCACCAACTCCCTACCCTCAAATTATGTGGAAGGCAAAACAAGTGCCAAAAGTGTATTTCTTTGGCAGTACATGCTGGACTAGATGAGATTTATGTCCAGGTGCAGATTAGATTATATGACCTTAGATATCCTTTCTGGTTCTTAGATTATGTGATTCTCTGAATATTGGCCTGGTCATACAACAACCTGAACATAAAGAACCCTGAAAGTAAATACTCCAGAAGCCTTCTTCTGTTTCGCTGAAGAATATAATAAATTTGACTCCTTGAGGCTAAAAGAGGAGTGATTCTTCATTTTGGGTATAAGATGCTCAAATGTATAATCTAGGAGGAAGATAAAAGGAAAATCTTTCAGATAGTACATCCCTGACCCTCTGGAGACAGAAAGAAAGAAGAATGTAATCTAGCTGATTAGACTCTGATCTTCAATTCAGAAGATTGGGATTAGAGTCCCAGCTTCTATACTTACTGACGCTGTGATCCTGGTTATTTGTTTCACTTTTCTAAACCGCAGTTTTGTCATCTACAAAACTGACCTGTTAACTCTTACCCCACCTACTTCATAGACCTACAGTGAATAAATTGTTTTGTGAACATAAAGTACATATAAATGTATGCAATTTTTTTCAGGCTGTATGATATTGAGATATACCACGCCTTATGCAACAAAAGTATTTCAGAAAAATTGTGTGAAAATTATGGGTCTCTCTATAAATAGAATAACAGTTTATATACATTAAAAGAATTCATTTTAAAAGATTTTTTGAATTATTTTATAAAGTAGTTTGAGTCCATTTTTTCATGAAACAAAAATATATAACTTTTACTGGCTTAAAATAATGTATTAATTTTTCAGTATAGTACTTATCAAATGCTTGCTACATGCCAGGCACTGTATTGAGCACTGGCAAGATAACACACACACACACACACACACACACACGCACACACACACACACACACACACATAAATACCTCTAGAAAAATAGCTGTACTTATCTATCTAATCTATCTATTTATCAATCTATCTATCTATTTGAATTACTTCATATTCTAAGTAGATAAGAAGGGACTGGAAAAAGCTCTCCTATAGAAGCTGGTTACTTGAGCTGAGCCCTGAATGAAACCAGGGGTTCTAGGAGGTTGAAGTCAAAAGGAAATGTACACCAGGTATGGGGAAAGTCAGTGCAAAAATAGGGACATTGGAGATGGTACGTAATATGTGAGGAACAGCTAATAGGGCAGTAGGGGTAGACTAGAGAGTGGGTAGAAAGGAATAATGTGTTAGAAAATATTTAGAGGATCAGATTGGGAAGAGATTTGAGGCCAAACACAGGAGTTTACATTTGACCCTAGAGGTAAAAGGGAACCACTAGAGTTGAGTGACTCATAAACTCATTGTACTCTTGACAATAAGAAAGTCTGGAAGCAGGGTAGGTTTGTGGGAAAGATAATGAGTTCTATTTCAGATATGTTGAATTTGAGATGCCTATGGGGCAATTAATGTCTAATAGTCAATGAAGAATGTAAGACTGGAGTTCAGGAAAGAGACTAAGACTTGCTGTATTGATCTGGGGATTATCTGCATAGTGGTGGTAATTTAATCCATGGAAGTTGATGAGATCAGCAAGTGAAAGAGTATAGAGAAAGGATTCCAAAATAGGATTTGGGGTACACCCAGTTAGTAGGCAAATCATGGATAAATATATAGGAAAGAAGATTGAGAAGAACTAAGGAAAGGAGAAAAAGAACTAAAAAAAAAAGAGTAGTGTCTCAATAACCAAGAGGAGAGAGCATCAAAGAGGTGATTAACAGTGGCAAATGTTACAGAGAAATCAAAAAGAAAGATTAAGAAAAGGTCATCAGATTTGGCCACTAAGAGATTACTGAAGGGAGTAGTTTCAGCAAAATGATTAGTCCAAAAGAAAAGTTAATGCTAGAATCTAGATTATGGAAGGCTTAAAAGAAAGTGAAAAGAACTTCAGGCACCAAATATAGATGCCTTTTTACAAGGAATTTAGCTGAGAAGGGAAAGTAAGCTATAGGATGAGAGGTAGTATGGATGCTAAGATCTAATGATGTGTCTGTTTTTTGTTAAAGATGAGAAGACTTAAGAGTGCTTTTTGGCAAGAGTGAACGAATCAGTAGATACAGAGAGACAGGAAACAGAGGAGATGATAGTGGGGTTTAATCTGCTGGAATATATCATGGATACATACAAATACGTTGGTTTTGGCAAGGAGAGGGGCCACGTCTTCATCAGAGAAAACAGTAGAAATTAGGATAGAATGGATGATGGCGTCTGATGGTGTCTGTCTGTGGAGTGAGACAAGGAGAAATGATGAAAGGGAAGCTCACAGTAAATGGCTTCTTGAGCTCTTCTGAAAGGATGAAAAGAGGAAGTACAGTTGGAATCTTGAAGAATGAAAACATTTGGAAGAGCTTGCATAGAGTGAGACAGGGAATCAAAAAGGAAGGACGAGGATTCGTAGGATTCCCCTCTTGTGTTGAAGGTCTATTAGATAACACATGTGTAGTATACATGACACTCCATGCTCCCTTTGTCAACACATCAGTAGGAGCAAGGATGGTGGATGATGAGAGTAGTTCAGGATTAGGGCATGGTAAGACAGGAGTAGTCATAGGATAAGGGAATGAAGGACAGGAGAGTAGAGAATGGGTTACAGTTGAGTGAGTTCAACAAAGGGTCAAGATTGGAAAAGCAGGAATGTACAGCTATTTCATCACTAGAGTATGGAATACCGGAAGGGCATGGTGACAGCAAAGAGTAGGTTTAAGAACAGTATTGCATGAGAAGAGATGGAATGAGACTCCAGGATTATGAGCAGATCAAGGAGTTTTTGAGTTGACTTAGATGTGTAACACTGGTGAATGATGGCAAAATCAAGGGTAGGATAATTACTTTGTATACTGAGGTAGATTAGAAAAGTAGGTCACGGGAATTTAGTATATTGAAGAACAGAGGAATGACAGGATTTGAGGGAACATCAGCATGTATTTAATACCCTTCAGAAAGAGTACAAGATTTGAGGTATACACACATTCACGGGAGATTAAGAACCACTGTGAGGCCTCTCATTTGTACAATGTTCACAATGAAATGAAATTCATTTTGTTTTTATGGTACTTAATCTCAGTATTCTTCAGAACTCTCTGAGTGGAGCTTTCAGATGAGGACATCTTGAAAATGCAGATTATCTATTGCTCTGCAACTTCTAGTATTAGGAGGTTCTTAGGGACACTTGACATTCAGTGAAATGCCCAGTCACATAGCCAGGAAGTGTCAGAATCAGGAATTGAGCTCAGGTCATAAGGTTATGAATACTAGGGCCTTGAACACAAGAACACAGGGGTTCTTAACTGAGGGTGATCTAAGGGGTCAGAGGGTCTGGGAACCTGAATGGGGAAGAATATTGCTGTATTTTCACTGTTTGGTTTCCTTTGTAATCCAAGGTATTCTAATTCACACGTGTAAAACCACTCTTCTGAGAAGGTGTCTACAGGCTTCATTAGACTTCCAAAGGGATCAAGCACACACACACACTCACATACACACAAAGAGTTAAGGACCTCATCACTACATTACACTGCCTCTCATTTGTACAGAATTCATACTGCAGTTAAATTTATTGTATTTTTATGGCCTTTAATATCATCATCATCATTGCTAACATTTATTTAGCACTTTAAGAATTATGGAATATAGGGGCAGCTAGGGTGCAGTGGATAGATCAAAGGAGGCAGGAGGACCTGAGGTCAAATCCAACCTCAAACACTTGACACTTACTAGCTGTGTGACTGTGGGCAAGGCACTTAACTCCAAATGCTCAGCAAAAACAAAACAAAACAAAACAGAAAAAAAACCAAACAAACAAGAATTACAGAATACTTACAATATTACCTTATTTTATCCTGACATCAAACCTAGCATGTAGGTGCTATTGTTTTCCAATTTTATGGATGAAGAAACTAAGGCAGACATAGATTAAGTGACTTGCCCAAGTGTTCTACAGCTAAAAAGTGTCTGAGGACAAATTTGAACTTTTCCTGTCTCCAGGTCCAGTGCTCTATCACTGTGCTACTTATCTGCCCTATTCTAAGTCTCAAACTCCCAAAAAAATCAAAGGAGTGACTGAGAAGTGGCTAACTTTTATCTTCTATTAAGATAAAACTTCCATTAAGCAGAAAGAGTGATCTACATGGTTAATGAAGCCTTAGAGTCATCCTTGACTCTTCTCTGTCCCTCAGATCAGATATCAGGCATTGGCAAATTCCTGTCTCTTCTGTAGTTAATGGCAATATCTCTAGAGAGTATGCTGTGTAGTTGTTTCAGTTCTATCTGAATCTTCATGACCACATTTGGGGTTTTCTTGGCAAAGATACTGGAGTGGTCTACCATTTCCTTCTCCAACTCGTTTTACAGATGAGGAAACTGAGGCAAACAGGGTTAAGTGATTTGACCAGGACCACAAAGATTCTAGAAAGGATCTGAGGTGAGCCCAGCACTCTACCCACTGTGCTACCTAGCTGCTCCCTAGAGAGTATATACTTTCTCTAATCTCTATCCATCCTGCTGCCACTTTAGATACTCTTCACCTCTTGCCTGAGCTATTACAAAAGTTCCCTAACATGGCTAGCTCCTTGCTTCTGATTTCTCCCTTCTCTCATTCATCTTTCACATCACTGCCAAATGTACAGAAAAAACCAGTTCACTCTACTCAAAAATCTCCATCAGTGCTCTTTTGCCTATAGGATAAAATGATAAAATACAAGCTCATTGGTCTACTATTTAAATGACCTCTATAATCATGTTCTAGCTGAACTTTTCCCTTTGTGGATTAGAACCTCAGGGAAGAAGAGACCTTCGTGGTGCGGGGAAGTCACAGCATTATGCATATATACCCCAAATAATTAATCTTACTTCTCTGGCCAAATACATCTATAAAAAGACATTAGGACATTAGTCTGGTAGTGGTCACCTACAAAGTCAGGATGGAATGGGAGCAAGCGTCAGGGTGTTTGTGATGAAGTAGATTGTGAATGGAGTTTGGGGACAAAAAATGTTCAATGTGTTGCTGAGAGAACGTTTTTAATGTGATTAAGTGGAAACTCAAGTAGCTTAGTTGTTGGGAGGCAATGCTTGAATTTGTGAATATTATTTCAATCTAGGTTCCTAGTGATTTTAATTAGTTCATGGAAAATTTATCATGAGACTCTAGATTTTGAGACAGAAGGGATCTTAGAGGATATCATGTCCTATCTCCTCTTTTAGCAAATCTTAGAGATTTGCACAGGGTCAAACAAAAAGTAAATTCCTAAGGCAGAATTCAAACTCAGGTCTCACTGACTCCAGGTCCAGTGTTCCAAGCAACAAATTCCTTCCTGCCTCCTAGTGCTAGCTACCTTCAATCTTAATTCAGCATGGGGGAAAAAAAGATTTAATTTAAATTTGAGGGTGTTCTGCCTGGGCGTGGTATCTTTTACTAAGAATTGTCAGCCTGCTTTTATCAAGGAGAGGGCCTAATTGCTATACTGGCTGATATATGATATATTATATTATATTAAGTTGTCTGACTGCAGCTAATCCAGCTGGGAGGGGTGGATTTGGAGGGGATGGCAAAGGGACCTGAAGAAATCAGAGATCAGTAAACTATTACCAGCTGAGATAACATGCCCAGGAGCCAGCAGCAGTCTTGAGAACCACCAGAACAACTCACTCAACAGCATCACACAGTGAAAATGCCACACCCATTACAAAGCAAGCCTACTGAAAACATTGCTATGATATCATTGTGTGATACCACATGTGTGGTCCTGCCATGTTAGAGTTACCAATGGCTGCCCAACATGTGTGCCTTAGCCATAGATATTCCCTATATAGATGCCCTTCATAAATGGCTTTTCTCCTCACTTTTGGTACAAATAATTGTAAAAGAATATATACTGTTTTATTATGGGAATGTTCTATTTTGACATCCTTGCCTTCACTTTGAATTAATTACATCTTATGGCTGGCTACAAAGTAAATGCATCAGTGGGGGCTCATGAACTATGGTTTTCAGTCACTATATAAATAGATATATAGATATAGATAGATAAACACAGAGATAATAATTTGAAAAGGGAAGAGGGCATTAACAAATAGATGATCATGGATGGCTTTTCTTAGTAAATGACATATAAAATGATATTTGAAATTTTAAGAAGCCATATCTGTGCATAATAGGTATTTAATTCAATTAGATTAAATTGAATCAAATTAGGAAAATAGAGAAATTAATATAGATTAAACTTGCAAAATACCAAAGTTCTGTGATCGAGATAAATTCAGAAGCAAAATCTGTAATGACAGCATAATGTAGACAATAAAGTTAAAAATATAAAGACTGTGTTTGTTCAGGCAAATAAATTCACCCTACAGGTAAGCTACCAATATTCTCTTAAAATGAAAGTTTATTGTATTCCCAAAGCATTTAATTCATCAAAATCTTTCAAGAAAACACTATGTGAACACTGACCTGTGAACAAGTACCAGAGGTTGTTTGGCTCTAGTGTTTCCATCTCACCTCGGCGGGTTGTCTTTCTATGTCGGATTTTATAACCAGTAATGAATCCATTTTGTGTACCTGGCGGTGGAGGTAGCCAACTCACTTTGATACTCTGTAAAACAAAAGACGTTAATGTGGAAAGTTCGTCAAAGGAAAGAAAGCAATGCAGGCTTCAGAAAGAATGGAAGTTGAGGAAGGAATACAGAAGGAAAGAGATAAATATTAGGTCACTGTTGATGTGCAATTGTTTTTCAGTCATGTCTACCCTTCATGACCCCATGTGGGGTTTTCTTGCAAAGATACTGGAGTAGTTTGCCATTTCTTTCTCCAGCTTATTTTATAACTAAGAAAACTGAGGCAAACAGGGTTAAGTGACTTGCTCAGGGTCACACAGCTAGTAAGTGTCCAAGGTCAGATTTGAATTCGGGTCTTCCTGACTCCAGGCCTGGCACTCTATCCATTGTACCACCTAGCTGCTCCATTAAGGAACTGTATCAGGCTTTTATGTTTGTTTAAGTAAAGAAACATGACAATTAGAGGTATTATCACATATCAAATTCCCAAGGGGAAAAAAAAAAAGAGTCCCAATTAAAAAATTTGAAGAGATCTCAAGAGGCCAGCAAGTCTAAACCTTCCATTTTAAATATGAGGAAACTGAGGCCCAGAAATGTCTTGCCCCAGATCAGACAGGTAGTATTTGGTAGGGTTTAAACTTGGCTTCTCTGATTATAAGTCCAGCGCTCTTTCCACCGCTTCCTTCTACAACTTTTAGATTAAAAAGTAATTGATACAGTTTAGAGTCATGAATATATTGTCAAGAAATATATCTGAATCACCAAGTCAGGATGATATCGGCTCCACTAGAGCGATGAGCATTGGAAAGGAAGTCCAGGTAGCTGTCCCAGATCCACCTTTGCCCATCCATGGGGAGCTTGAGCAAGTTGCCTCCCCTTTGGAAGCCTCCCTTCCCTCCCCTGTGAAAGGAAAGATTCACAGGATGTCACAGACCTCGACCTGAAAGGAATCTTAGAGGCCGTTTAATTCAACTCCCTCGTTTAACTGATCAGGAACTGAGGCCCGACGATTAAGTGTCCTAGGCCGTACAGGTAGTAAGTAGCAATATTAAAAATTTAAAACCAGATCCCCTGACTAAAATCTAGAACGCTTTCCCCCACATCATGATTCAAAGTCTACTAGATTGTGCATTCCTTTCCAAATTATAATTTAAGTTTATAATCATAAAATAGATTTATAATTATATGTGATTATAATTACATACAAATATAATTAGACATTAATTTGTATATTTATATTAATCAATAATTAATTATAATTAATAAATTATAAATATATAATTATTGATTTATAATATATAAATTCATTATAATAGGATTATTCTCTATAAATGAAATATTGTAGTATATCTTGAATAGGAAAAGAACGATGCTTAATAAATAGCAGGCTTTCCTTCGGTCGTTTAAATGATGGGTAGTTTAGTGTGCCCATTTGAAAAGCAAGTGTGGTATTCACAATAGTTTAAATGACTATAAATTACCCACTAAGTCTAGAATATTTAATAATTCTAATGATTGTTTGAATATTATTTATTTTTAGACAGATGATAATTTTTCCTTATAATGCTTGATAATTTTATGTGCTGGTATCAATTTCCCCCATTTATCCAATGTACTGTCAGTACTTTTCAGTATGATTTTTTAATGTAAACAATTATATTTTCCTTGAGTCAGGAGGAGCACTTGCAGAGCTAGTCTTTTATTTGGATTTCTATCATTGGAAGTAGTTCTTTCAATTGTGCTTCCCATTCTTCTCACCTGTTCTCATTTGTAGTTAAATCCCAAATAAATGTGTTTGCCTCTCTTTTAAAAATACTTTTGCATTGATTTCCAGCATTTGTAAGCAGATTTAAAGCTATGGCAATGGAATTCTTTCAGTTCGGTTCACTTTTTTCAGTTTCTCAAGAGAGGATATGGCAAAAAGCCTCAAATTATATTATTTTGAAAAGTTAATGTCTATTTTATAAATGATCGCATGACTGAAAGTTTATAGACACTCTATATTAAAGAGCAATGTATTTAACCCTGCATTCCCCATGGAATATGTCCCATAGTCACTATCATAGCTAGAAATTTCCCATTTCCTCACTAAGCTACCTAAAATGATCACTGTTAGAAAAAAAAAATTTACTTTGAGCACAACCTAATCTCTATGGCGTGGTTTAAGGGTATTATTAACCCTCCTATAAACTTATTCTATTACACCTTGAATTAGAAACTGATACTATTTTAAAAAATTGATAAAAAGTAAAAACAAAATTCATTCAGTCTTTAACCAAAGTGTTGAGGTTGAATTGTTTGGCACAGTGCTTGGCACACAGGATATACTAAGTGTTTATTGAATGACTGTCTGGAGTTAGGAAGATTTGCCTCTGATGTTTCCTATCTGTATGACTATGAACATGTCATTGAATCCCTCTGACTTCCAGTTTCCTAAAATAAGGATAATAAGATTTTTGTTATCTATTTTACAGTGTTGTCAGAATTAAATGCAATAATATGTAAGGGTTTTATAAACATTGAAGTACTACACGAAAGTTATTATGATGAATCAACATCTTCCCCACAAAGTTGATATAAAGAAAGTACTGGTTATCCTTAAAATGTAAGTCATTATAATTAAAGGAAAAGGCAACTTTTTTTTTTTTTTGGCTAGGCAATGGGGTTAAGTGACTTGCCGAGTGTCACACAGCTAGTAAATGTCTAGTGTCTGAGGCTGGATTTGAACTCAGGTCCTCCTCACTCCAGGGCCAGTGCTAACTTTTGTTTTTAAAACAAATAAGGTCAGTGCCCCTAAAATTAAAATGGTCCCATAGTAAGTATATCTTTTTTTTATTCTGTAGCCCTATTTCTTAGATAATTATTCCTTAAATAGTTAATAAAATTATAATTCTTTAGTTTTTCATTACATTCCTGCAAAGCTCTTTAGTTGGTTAGTCAGGAATCAGAAACAGAGAGAGTAAGGATCCATGTCAAAGTCATACATTTTGCCCATAAGATTGAGTTTCATTTTCAAATCAATCTGACATCAAATCTTTGTTTTAAAGAGGTTTTCTCTAGAGGCAAACTTCTCAAAGTAGTATATTTCTAAAAGCAGCAAAAGAAATAATTATATGCCAAGTACTCATATAAGACATTTAAACAGTGTGTGGAACCTGAGGAAAGTGTTAATCCTCTAAGAAATCTCCATCATATCGCTCATGTTCTGAACTTAAACACACTTACTGGCATGTTCACCAGCCTCTAACTTATCTCACTGAATCTTGCCAGGAGCAAGGGCCATGACATAACATTTAAGTTGTCCATTCCAGAAGAGTAGAGGTCAAGGGCTAATGAAAATAGTGCATTATTGGGTAAAATGTATAAAATACTAATTTATCTTCTGACCCTTCAAGGTTGACAGAGATTCTATCATGAAAAAACTTTTATAAAATAAATGATATTCTGAGCTTAGAATGTTGCATTTCTTTGAAGATTTGGGAAACCATTTCTCTAGTTACAGAAAAGTAATATACACTTTGCCCTTATGCCGACATTGAACTAGACCTTTAATGAATCAGACAATTAATAAATGCATATTGGATTTCTGATATTTACATAACACTTTGGAGTTTTCCTATAATAACGCTGGTAAGTACTGCAAATATTATTTCATATCTATTTTTAAAAGGGAAATTAAAACTCTGAGAGTTTAAGTGATTTTTAATTTATCCATTCAACAGGCATTTATTAGGCACACACCAAATGCCAGACACTGTCCTAGCCACTGGGGTCATAAAATAATCACTGTCACCACCAGTACCAAACTACAACTGCAGTAAATAGTCCTTGCCTCCAAGGAGCTTCCTTTTTATTTAGAGGGAAGGAACAAAATAAAAACAGATAAGCAAAAATGATGCACAAAATAATTTGAGAAGGAGGGCAGATCAGGGTATGCCTTGTATAAAATGAATTTTTCTCCTGTAAAGTTGCTAATAATTTCATAATTGCCAAATCTGTTTTAATTGCCGTAATCATCTTTTCTCAAACCTGATCCTTCTTGACTTCTCTGCAACATTTGAAACTATTTACTACTTTCTCTTCTTGGATACTCTCACCTCTAGTTTTTGCTAACACTGTTCTCTCTTGGTTCTCTTCCTACCTGTCTGACCTGTTGTTTCTCCGTCTCCTCAATCATCATCCATGTTGTGCCTGCTAACTGTGGGTATTCCCTATAGCATTGTCCTTAGCCTCCTTCTCTCTTCTCTCTATACTTTCATTTGGTGACCTCATCTGTCCAAGTTTCAATTTCCAACTCTATGAAGATGACCCTAAAATCTATATATGCAGTCCTATTCTCTCTCCTGAGCTATATAGTCCTGTATCACAAGCAAATTGTTCATTAGATATGTCTAACAGGATGTCTGTACACATTTAAAAATTATCATGTTCAAAACAGAAGTGATTTTCTTCACTTCAACCAAATATAACCCTCTTTTGAAAATGAGGAAGAGAGGAAAGAGTACACTCCAGGCATGGCAGATAACTTGTTTAAAGACACAAAAATAGGGAAATTGAATACTATGTACAATGAAAGGCAATTAAAACAGTTTGGCTGAAAAGTAGTATATGTAATGGAGAGTAACATGAAATAAGCTTCAAAACTGAGGCTGGAACTAACTACAATGGGATCTAAATAACAACCAGAGTAAATTTCATTTTAATACAGAGGCAATTAGGAGCCAGTGGACCATCTTCAGTAACATGGTCAAACCTGTTTTGTTTTTCTTTTTTTGTTTGTTTGTTTGTTTTGTTTTTGTTTTTGTTTTTCAGCATATCAATTTGTCAGCAAATAATGTATTGGAAAGTGGAGAGGTTTGAGGTAGGGAGAACAATTAAAAGGATCTTGCTGTAGTCCAATCAAGAAGAGATGAGGGCATAACTAGGGTGATAGTTGTGCCACTGGAGAAAAACAGAAATATGTGAGATGTTATAGGGAGAGAATAGATTTTATTGTTATTGTTTTTCAGTTATGTCTGACTCTTCATGACCCCATTTAGGGTTTTCTTGGCAAAGTGATTTTGCCATTTCCTTCTCTAGCTCATTTTACAGATGAAGAATTGAGGCAAACAGGGTTAAGTGACTTTGTCAGGGTCACACAGCTACTAAGTGTGTGAGGCTAGATTTGAACTTAGGTCTTCTTGGCTCTAGACTCAGCACTCTATTCACTGTGCCATTTAGCTACCCAAGAGTAGATTAGATTTGGCAGTTGACTTGATAAAAATCAGATAACTAGTAAGTATCTTCATTGAGAAGTGAGTTTATTCCAGTTTCTCATTTTAATTATGCATACATTTTGTTTTTTTAAGTGTATTTCTTCTGTAATTCAACTTATTGGGTTCTTTTCCAGTCCATTCAGCCATTCTAGTCAATGTTCAAGTTTTCACTCATTGTATATTTCCCCCTTGAGCTCCTTTTAAATTGCTTAAAAAATGAGGTCCCTTTAGTTTATTTTGCTTGAAACTACTATTCAAGTCTTCTTTCTCACATATTCCTGCAAATATTACTCTTCCCAGTTTCTTTATCTGCTCATTTATAGATCTATTGATTCAACTTCTATTGACATAATCTTTTTTTTTACATTCCCTTTATGAAGTCAGATGAAAGTATGACTCAGAAGTCTCCCTCATCTGTCCATCTCTCTTCTTCATTGAGAAATTGTGTGTTCATTAATTGTAAGAAGTACTATTTTTTTTTCTTTCCTCTATGCCTCTTCTTTCTCTTAAAATACTTGTCTCATGAGTGCTCATACATTTTGGGAATAGATATTTCTTGCTTTGTTTCCCAATGATACTGACAAATTAAGACATCTAAAGGTAACAGTCCTTTCTTTTCCTTGAAACACATAAACACATATCTTTGTATGATCTATGAACTACCTTTTTTTTTTATTAGGCTGCTTTTGTTTACTAACTGTCTAGTTGACATTTCTTGATAATCTCTAGTTTTCAAAGAAAGTATGACTAAAACACTATGATTTCTTCCTTATTATGTACAACCATTCTCTGATTTACAAGACATATATCTGGATGTGTGATACTGATAATTTCCTTTTCCTTATATTGTATTCAAGGCTTTTTCTTCTTTCCTCACTGCTACTGATTAATCTTAAATGAATTGAGGTCATCTTGCTTGAAATATGCAATGTTTTCTTCTGGACATTTGCAAAATAATTTTGAAGAGGTGGACCTGACAATTACATTTCCATGTGAGCTAAACTTCAGGTACTTCTATGGAATCATCATGTGAACTGGAACATTTTTCCAGGCATTTTTCTTCTATGATTTCCTGAAATATGGCATTTGGTTTCTTTGGTTTATCATTAACTGCCTTTCCATTTCCCTTTGAGGCCAATGATTCTCAGATTATCTTACAAAGCACTCTTTATTATTAATTGTTTTAGGTTATAAAGACTTTATTCTATCAGTTTTGCTGATTTATTTGTTGTTGTTCTTATATTTGTTGTTCCACATCCATTTTGTCTTCCATCTCCACCTTTGTTTCCCTCAGTGGCCACTGTTTTATCAAGAATTTCCACTATTTGTTCTAAATCATTATTTTCCTATCTGTTTGAATTCTTTCAGAAGAATTTTTCATTTCCATTTAATAGCTTAATTTAATTGATTCATTAAGTTTCTGAAATACTTCGTTCATTCTTCTGGTACTTCTCTGCCCATTTAGCAAGTTTAATTAATGTTGGTATGTTCACCTAGAGATTTCTTTTTACTTTATTTTAGTCAACAGCATTTATTCATTTTATTAGGGCCCATTTTTTGGTTTACTCTTTTCTACTCTATCTCTTCCCTTTTCCATTGTTCTTTTGCCTGATGATATATTTCTTGATTTTTTTTACATGCAAAAGGGGAGCAGTGATTAATCAGTAAATTATCACTAAATTCAGATTTCCTGATGATGGTTTCAGTGGTCTATCCATTATATACATAGCACATGTGCTCAGCAATATTCTACCTTTTCTAGAGTTTTTTTCCCAGCATTTTTTCTTCCATTGTCTTTGTTATTTTAATGGTCTAATAGGGTTACCAAATAAACTTGGTAAAATGATTAAACTAAATTATGATATTCTAAGTAGAAATAGTAGAAACATTAAAAATGAAAAAGGGTCCTTTTACAGTGACATTTTAGTTTTACACATCCAAGAAGTATTCTTTTTTTCTTTCAATATTATAAATATTCAAGAATTTTTGACATATGAAGTTGGAAAGGTGGGAAGTCTAATAAAATTGATATCCTTGAGTTGATGTGGACAGCTATTATTAATGATGACATAAGACCATGCTAGTGAAAATATTTCTGTCAAACCTTTTCAGAACGGGAAATCTGATTTCATTGTATAAAGGAAATTTTATTTGTTCTCTACCAAAGATACAGTTATAAGCATTTTGAACGTTACTTGATTTTTAATAAAATTGTTCCAATACATGTTATAGGTCAGATAAAAGAAAAAAAAACTGCTACGTATATTGAAGAAAGAAGATTATCTGATTGGGGTCACACTGAATGACTTTGAAACATTAGACCAATTCCTAAATCATTTTGTTAGATCCATTTGCCATACAGGTCCTATTTTCTCAGTGGCATTCAATGGTCACATCTCACTTCATCTAAATCATTCACACATACAGTGAGAAATATCTTCTAGCATATGTTCCATTTTTTATGTTTCACATTTCTTATAATACATCCTTCCTAGCCAAGACAGGCTGATAGTTCAATCTAAATTGGTATTGCAAAATTGGCACACTCCAGATTTTTCTGGCTTCTCATCACTCTACTGTTCATAATGTCTACACAAAGAAACTACTGGTTTGCTCTATTTCATGTAAGATGACTCCCATCAAACTATTACCTATCAGTTATTAGTCCTCATGCCAATAATAGTTGGTATGAGAGGGAAAAGAAGAGGAGCAAATCAAGAAATGATCACATTATAAGCAAAGCTACATAGTTTATGTAGGTGTTTCTGCAAATTATAAACACTATTGTAAAGCAGATGAAAATATGTATGGACATATATTTAGTGTCTTCTTAGTTTATAAGCATGGATATGGTATTTTGGGTAATTATAGGGAATTTACTGACCCAATATATGTTTATGAATTATGATATAGTGGAGAGGATTATGGGAGAGAGTTCTGCATATGGCAAATAAATATTTGTTGAACTCATTTTTCCCTTTAATTCCTTCTCTTCCTCACCTTCCCTATAAGTTCAGAGGGCAAAACCATCTTCCCAGGCCTTCAGACTTATAACCTAGGCATCACCCTGGATTCCTCACTATACTATACCCCTCCATATCCAAGCTTTTGCCAAGGCGTAGAATTTCACATTTGTAACATTTCCCAAATATGCCTCCTTTTCTCATCTGACACTCCCACCACTCCAGCTCAGGCCCTCCTCACCTTATGTCTTGATTACCACAGTAGTCTGCTTATAGGTCTGCTTGCCTTAAGTCTCCTCCACTTAGATCCAACTTTTATTCAGCCATGAAAGTGATTTTCCTAAAACCTCAGTCTGATCATGTCACTTCTAAATTTCAGTGGCCCGATTGTCTTCAGGAATTAATATAGAATTCTCTATCATTTAAAGCACTTCAAAACCTAGCCCTCTCTTACCTCCCTAACATGTGCTATTTCATCCAGTGACACTGGACTCCTGGCTGTTCCAAGAACAAGATCCTTCATCTCTTGGAGCCAGGCATTCTCTCTGGTCATCACCCATCCTAGAACATTCTCCCTCCTCCACTCCCTTTCTCTGACCTGTCTCCTTCATTAGATTACAAGTTCCTTGAGTTCAGGAACTGACTTTTGCCTCTTTTTGTATCCCCATCACTTAGCACAGTGCCTGGCACATACTAGGCACTTAAAATATTTAGTGAATTGAATTGTTGAATAAATATTATGAATTATCAATATATGCTATATAGACTGCCCTGGGACTAAGGGGCTAGATGATCACTCAATGAGACTACTTGCCAGAAATCTCCTTTGATTTCAGTTCAGAAAAATTCAATATTTGAGACAACAAAGAATTCAATTAGATATGCCTTTCTCCCATTTTCAATAAATTTCATACACATGAATATTCTTCCAAAGGCTAACCCACTCACTATGCAAGTTGGCATAAACTTCCAAGAGCAGGCCACCTGAGTCTTCTGGTTCAAGCTTTTCCATTAACTTGCTGTGTAACATCAGGCAGGTTATTTAACCTCTCTGGGTTTTAATTTTCTCATCTATTAAGCAGTGAGAATAATGATTGGCTTATCTCTTCACATGGCTGTTGTGAGACCCTAATGAGCACACCATGTGGAGACGAAGAATTAACTTTAATCTTCCTTCCCTTTCATTTCTTTTTTTTTCCAAATACAGTTTTTCCATACCTATAAAGTGAAATGAAAGACTAAAACCAGTTTTCAAGATACTTAAGATCCTTAATCTCTTTGGACTCAAATACCTGGAAATTTTAAACAAAAATAGTCTCTGGGTAAGAACTATTTGGTATTTGTTTCACTTCTCAATTTCTAGATTCAACCAGAAATTGCAATCACTTGAAATGAATTTTTTTTTTGTGCTACACACACACACACATACATACACATGTGCCTAGAATGTTTTAGATCCTGTACAGGGGTACAGGGAGTAGACATGTGATTTCAGTGGTAAAGGGACCTCCCAAATGAGGAAATCCCCTTTACCTATAATACAGGTTAGCAGCTAAATGGCACAATGAATAGACCAGTAGACTTAGTCGGAAGACTTGAGCTCAAATCCTGCTTTAGTCACTTAATAACTGCGATTAAGTGGCCAAATCAATAACCTCTCACAGGTTCAGATTTCTCATATGTAAAACGGGAATAATAATAACAACTATCTCACAGGATTGTTGTGAGGATCAAATAAATAAACATATGTAAGAAGCTTTGCAAATCTTAAAGTACTATTTAAATGCTAGCTATTATTATAGCCTTAGATAGTTGCCCATAGCCCCTAGAGGTTAAGTGACTTAGCTAGGGTCACAAAGCCAGTATGTCTCAGAGGCAAGACTTGACCCAGACTTCTTGGATCTGAAATATTCACTATGCCATGTTGTTTCTGTTAGAATCTAAAAACAAAACAAAACAACAACAACAAAAACAAAACCCTTGCTTGTGTAATTTGACTACCATTACCACATGTTAAAGCTATTGATGATTCACAGTATCTGCTCCTTTCAGTATAATACATATTCTATTTAAAAAAAAATAACAAATCCTGTAAAAGTGCTTCCCTGATCCCTATCTCTATTATTATTTGTTACCATTTGCATTATATAAAGGAAAATGGGGAAGCAGAAAGGGGTATCCTGCTTTTGTGTCCTTTGAATAATGTAGTCTGTAACAGGATTTGAGTTAAGCTAGAAAAGCTATACATAAAGAATTACATATGACATATTTAATTCATTGCATATTGTTCCTCTATGTCTTACAATCTAATAGCAACTGTTTCAGCCCTTTTCACTGTAACCTCAAACACCTTGATGACCTAAACAAAATCTATCCAATACTTCCCAACCAGGCACCAAAACAATAGTTCAAATGATCCAATACTCAGGAAGAAGAAAGGGAGGGCTGTTGTGTATATGACATCTGCCTTTTTCACCTAGTGGGTTCAGAACATTCTTTTTCATTCAATAATTCACCATGGACAGGCTAGTTGACAGCTCTGTTTTATCTCTGGGTCCTTTAGACTAGCAATGTGATTGCTGGCATGTATTCACATTTTGACAAAATTCCATTACAATAAACCAATTTAGTTGTTCCCTGTAGTTCATGATAAAGGGATTTTACTGGTAATACATTTCAGAATTCATCAATATCAATGGGCTTCATTCTCTCTAGTGTCTAAGTCACTCCCTGGAAGTAAGTTAAACATTTAGGGAGGAAAATTAACTCTTTCGGACTACTTGGGACTGTCTCAGGCTGTATATCTGTATTTAAGAAAACTTCCAAGCCAATAAAGTATTTTGAGATGATAATTGTATGTAAGAAGGCCCCAAAGCCAGATATATCCAGAACATGAATAGAATTATTCATTAATAAGGCACAAAAAAGACAAATCACTAATTGTATACCTGTAAGTTAATTCAACTATTCTGGAAGACATTTGTATTTATGTAAGAAAAAAAATTACTGATTTGACCCAGAAGATCATCATACAGAGGCTGTGTTCCAAGGAGATTATTAAAAGCAAGATATCATCCACATCCACATATACAAATAAAACTCATAGCAAAATTATTTGTGATAAAAAATCTTGAGGAAAAATATATTCCTAAAAGTTCAGGAATCATGAGAGAAAATATAGCATATTAATACAATGAATTATTGGACTATCCAGCATGAGTAGTATGAAGAATTCAGAGGAACATGGGAAGAAGCATTTTAGTTAGTGTGAAGAAAATAGAACATAAAGAATACAATATTATACACAATAACTACAGTGTGCATAAACTTGAAACTGAGAGGCATTAATATTCAGGTCTGACACAGTATATAATGCTCATGTCACACTATGAAATCTATCTCTTTTAGGTTTAATAAAGTGGAACAAGCAATAGGTGGGTTCATATCCCACCTTTGTCATTTCTTATGTGACCTCAAGAAGTCTCAACCACTGTGGGACTCCATTTCCTTTTTTTGTAAAATGAAGGGGCAGGCCTAGAAGGCTCTAGATCCCTTTCTATTTTAAATCTATGATCCTACAACACATACTCTTCCTTTCAATTAATTGGCAAACTGTAAAAACTGAAAATGACATTTCATGTCACTATAAGGACATAGTCACAATCAAGACATTAGCTGGTATTGTTGGCTAATTTTGGAAAAAATATACTTTGTAGGGGGCATTATTTAGATATTTGTCAGGAAGTATCTCTTTTGTAAAAACAAAACACATTGATAATTTTAAAAGAGAAAAGAAAATAAGGCTTAAGATGTCATAATATTAACTAATAACCCACTATGTTATCATCTTCTAATTTTCCCATTATAGATTCCCTTTTCCACTAGAACATGGAAATCAAATATCATTTGAGTAGTTAACTAGAATTATAGGAGCTTAGCTACAGGAAAAAAGAAAAACAATAGAAAAAGCCTGAGTTCACTGGGAAGTTACCCATCCTGAGGCTAAGAGTCAAGGTTCTGCCACATGCACATCCTTTTGCATGCTGGATAAAATCTATTTCCCAGGATTGCTCATTAAGTCTTTCTTATATCCCAGAGGTGTCATTTTTGTTTAAATAATCATTATGTACCAAGTTCAGCTTAAAAAAAGCAAATTTAAGAATGACATCATTAGAGTATCGAAGGTCAGGCAATGTTTAATGAGGAAGAATAACAATAATAATAGTAGTGTATTTTTACACTAGGCTAAACTACAAAAGAACTGAATTTCTTTTTAAGGTTAGGTCAAAACTGAATCATGTAGAAGATGTAGAAAATACAATGCAGAAACAAACGCAAAACTGATATGAGAATGGCATCTTCTCAACAACAAAAAGCCACAAAGTCAAAATGAGAAATTAGAACTTCAAGGGAATGAAATAGTAAGACTGTATATAACTGGTTCATGCATCTACAAACACTTTCTCAGATTTCCATGGCTTCTTTCATATATAGGGTTACTCTGAATGAAAGATTTTTTTTTTTTAGTAATTGGATGATTTTATAAAATCTAAAAAGCTAATTTCAACCTTGGATTAAGTGCAGAAAACGTGAATGCAAAGTAATCCCATGCCATAACCAGCCTGTATGAGGGGCCACTAATTACACCTTGTCAAGTCCACAACTGGAGTGGGACAAAGGTGTTGGAGATGAAGATTTAACTTTCCAAGAGAAAACCAGTCCTCAAGGTTTAGCCAATTTGGTCCTACTCTGAGATAGCCCATAAGCACTAGCTGTATTGGATCCTCAATTCAAGTAAGTAAATACTAAGTGACTTCTAAGTGCAACAAATGTGCCATTCTAGTTACTGAGGAGACAAAGGCCAAAACAAACAACAACAAAAACCAGAACCTGTCCACTCGCAGACAGCTCACATGCTACTCAGATTACACAGCACACATGCAAATGAATAAATGCAAGGGAATGTACAAAGTGGTAAGAACTCTGAGATAGGGGTCAAGAAGATCTGAGTCCAAATCCTGCCTCAAACATTTACTAGCTGTGTGACTGTTTTCAACTTACTTGATCTCTCTCAGCCTCAGTTTTCCTGTCTAAAAAATAGGAATAATAGTAGCTACTACCGTACCTAGTTGCCATATGAAGATTAAATGAGATAACATTTGCATAATTCTTTTGAAAACCTTAACGTGCTACATGAAGGTTAGCAATTATTACCTTCATCATCATTAGATTTGTGAAAGGAATAGCATGGTCATTCAGAACCAATGATTGAGTTTGGAGTCTGATTAATTGTTGCTAGGATGATGGGCAGAAAATCCTTCCTTATCTATACACCATATTCACAACTTCATGGAACTATGCTTCCTATATCATTGGTGAAATACTTTCTCTAATTGACTCAAATTATCATAAAACTTTGATTTTAATGAAGCTCTTTCCAATGATGATTCTGTGAGTGCAGTCAGTATCAGTATTGCTTTCCCTATTTTGTAGACGTGGAAATTAAGGTTCAGAGACAAACAGAAACTTGCCCAAGGTCAAGAAGCTTGTAATGGTCAGTAGTGGGATTCAAACCAAGGTTTCTTTTTACTCTTGGCGTACACTACTTTTTCTTTTAGCTCACTGCCTGTGTGAGCCTCCAATGTGACTTCAGTCTGTGAATGGGAATAGAGGTGTGACAATGACAATTTAAGCACATAAGACAGTGGGAGGGATTGTCCACTGGTGACTAAAACTCAACAATTTCAAAACAGAAAATTTCCATTATCCTCTCTAATGCAACCCCTTTTGTAAACTTCCATTTTCCTGTTGCAAGTACCACTTTCCTTCCAGTTACCTGGAGTTACAATTTTACATCTATTCTTAATCCTTCCTATATCTCATCTCCCTAACCAGTCTATTTCGAGGTCTTATTACTAAGCCCTCACTTACCCAAGGCATGCTTCAGCAGCAACAACAACAATAAAACTATTTTAAAAAGAATAAATTTAAAAGTGTTTGCTGCCATGCAAACTGTGGTCCCTATTGCTGGGAATACTGTGTCTGGTAGATCATTTGGGCTTGGGATTCTGGGCTGTAGAGAAACTAAAGTCAATCAGGTGTTTGCACTAAATCTGGCAATGATATGGTGAGTTACCTGGAGTAGAGCACCAAAAGTCTGCCTGTGGAGGGGGTGAACCCCCTCAGACCAGAAAAATGGAATAATTTAAACTTCTGTACTTAGCAAGATTGGGATTAGGCACTTTGGGATTGAGCCTGGGGCTGAATTTCCAGCCTAAGAGGGACCTAATCTCAAAAACAAAATGTTGATTGACTGACTACAAGAATGATGTGAATATTTAAAATACCCAGATCACAGTTAGAAAATAGCTCATTCACCAAAGTTAGAATTCCCAAGAATTCTCAAAGAAAACTCATTCTTTCATGTCATGGCTTTCCTTTAACAGCATTTAGAAATATCTGTTGATAAGTAAATAGAGAAGTGCTTTCATTGAACAGGACCATATAATGAAACAAATGATAATCTGAATTCTTTTAATGACTTATTTTAACAAGGACATGTCTGCACATGACCTATCAAATTAGGCTCATAGTAATTAATCTTGGAAATAGGCAGGCTTTCAATCTCAGAGTAGCAGTCTTAAAGGCAGGACTTACCATGTAATTACATGGGACATTACAATGTATTTATGAGGTCATTTGTTACAATGTACTGTAATTACAGAGGGCTTACATCGCTATTTATGTCTCATAAAATGAAGTGAGACTAAATATTTTAATTGTGTTGGTGAAATAAGGGAAAATATTTGAGCTCCAAATGTCAGGAAAGATTACAGGCCTGATTCACATAACTCATGTGAACAGCTGATTGCTGCCTGGCCTGTGAGGGCCAGGTTAGCTGATTCTTTAACATGAGTGTGAGTGTATAGCAAATAATCATTTTTAAAAGGGATCTTGGTATTTTTTGAAATTTATTTTTAAATTGCCAACAGCTATAAATTGCAGAGAGTGAACATTTTCTCATGGTATCTTGACTAATATTCTCTACAACTGATGAGTTAATATACAGTTCCCCACCAGTCACATTCCTCATATATAATATAAGAAGATGAGACATTAGTGTGATTTAGCTTTCACACTTCACACATGGGCCATTGTTTTCTAATAGTTTAGGCTGATATTAGTAATTTGAATTACGAGTAATAGAATATATGGCTTAGCTTGGCATTTTTGCTTCATCTCTAGAGTTACCTAGAATAACTTCTGTGTCTAACTTAACATGAATGTTTTCACACACAGTACCACTGTCATACACAGCAGTATGATAGAAGGAAGAAGTTCCTTTTTTTTTTTTGCCTTATGGCTTTGTTCTGTGTCTGAGCCCAACAAAACCACCACAAATCTACAAAGTCATAACTCACTTTCCAAGAAGGAAACACTCTTGTTTTACAATATCTAAGTTACCCTTCCTCCAAACATATTTTTCTCCCTCTCCACTATGAAATTCTTGCTAGGTCAGAAAAGGGAATTCCACTTGAATGAGAGTAGTGTTTTCCCATTAAGGTTTTCTTGTTAGCTTCATTTAAAAAAGTCATAGCATATATAGACTGGAGAGCTTTAGAGTCCCTTGCAAAAGTTGAAAAAGTTTCTGTTTTATGTTGTTGATTATTGATTTTCTTAGAAAAAGGACCCCAAACAAAACTCAGCATATTCATTTATTTACCCCTTTCAAAGTCCTTTCCAGATCTGGGATCTATGATCTGATAATACCATTAATTATATGAGTCCCAAAGCCTCTTTTTATAAAAATCTGAGACCTGGTTTTTGTATTCAGACTGTATGTCCTGATATTATGAAGTTAGTCATGATGTGGCAAATGAAATGTAAATGATAAGTTGATCCTGTCCTTATTTATTCTTGTTGAAATGCTGCCATGTGATATTAAGTTTAGGCTGTATATGATACAGTGATTTGAAAGGATATAATTTATATTTAGACGTTGGCAATACAGATGTGATATTTCTTTTTAAGTTTGAGCCTGTCTCTTACATCTCAAGAATCAATTTTAAGAAAGCCTTTATATATATTCATGATGATAGTCAAACTATTGAATGCCTATAAATACGGTGACTAATTAACTCCTATACAGACTGATCATGAAGTTGACATTGATCCTGACTGCACCCTCCTGGCTAACCAGGAATCCTATCATTGTTTAATGACTGTCACATTTCTATGTAATGGTCCCAGAATCTGCCAAATCCAGACATACAGGGCCCACAAAACCATCTGTAGAAAACTCCCTGTTAACATGCAAATAAACCAATTAAAATTCACAGACTTATTCAACAGCATGTCAGGCCAGTTCTGATCTACTGTACTGATTTCATTTATTTAAGCAGGAAGGGCTTGTCCATTTGCTTCTGAGGTTCAGAGAGGAAATTGTGTGGAAGAACTAGGAACATATCTGAAATAAACACATTGCAGCCTTAAGAATATAGAGAGGACATTTATTGTTTGGGAGTCATGGGTAACTATCAATACTTCAATCAAGATTTCAATTAGATATGCAATCATTATGCATCTAATTGATTAACAATTAGCAACACCTGTAGTTGGCTGTAATTTTAATTACTGATTACACTAAGGCTGATTACTTAAAATCATATCTGCATGAGAGCTGAAGGATTATAAAGCAAAGAGTATAACAATTCCAAAATAATTAGCCTATTAAGATTCAGATTAAAACCAATTCTTTAAAACATTTTTTTAAGATTTCCATTTTTTAAAATGTCAATGAATTTTTCTTAAATTATGCAACACTCAGAGGGGGAAACTGCCCAATAATCACTGAAATGTGGCTAATTTGTGGTTTTACTAGGAGATGTAAAAGTAATTCAGAATATACCATTGTCCATTTTAACAATGGACATTATTTAAAAAAAATGCACATACAATAGGCCTCCTATTTCTAATCTGCTTCATTAAATATTCATGTTTTAGAAATGAAAAAGGTTTGTTGATTCTTTTATCATGACTATGACAGTACAGTCAATAGTCATCCTCAAAAGGGATCTTGAGGGTTTTTTTTTTTATTTCTTTTTAAAGCATATTGGAATTCTGAGTCACTGTTGCAAAATCCAGTCTCCTTGAATAAGGTTAGGTCAATTTTATGCTAACTAGACCTTATAACAAAGTCATTCACTTCAGTGAATCTAGTGATCCTAGACAGTAAATAAACCATTCTACTGTTGCAGTTTTGCTATTCCGAGAGAGATTTTTCACAAATTAATATGACTGGGGTACTTTCAAAGGGTCATTAGCTCTTCCAAGCTTTGGAATATGACAACACAGCAAACTGCTATGGCCTGGATTGTGCATCTGAAAAATCATTATTTCTAATTTACAACTAAAGGGCATAGTAGATAGAGAGCTGGCCTTGGAGTCACTAAAACCTGAGTTGGTGTTCTGCCTCTGATATACATTGGCTGTATGGTCCTAGAAAAATTATTTAATGTTCCAGTGCTCTAAGCAACAGATTATCACTTGTGGAGAAGCTGACCGTATTTATAAGTAGACATTCCTCTCTGTAACCCCTTAGTCAGAAGAATATAAATATTAGACAGAACAGAGGTACAATTTTATGCAATAGCTGTGGTCCTAAAAAGTTTAATACAAATCCATTTTTTTCCATATTGGTGGAGCTTGTGGTAGCAGTGGAGAAGGAATCCTCCTCACAGTTCCAAGGCAGAAAAGAGTTCTTGTGGTCAATCATAGACCACAGTACAGGCCAGGAAAGGAGTAAACACCTCGCTTTTGATCATACCACCTTGGAAGAACTGAAAATTTACAGGTCCCTAGAAGTATCTCTGAAAACAGCTGCACAAAACCCTTGAAGCTTGGGACAGTACATTCTCCACACTGGAAGCAGACCCCTACCTTAACAAAGAGTTTAAAAGTCAAATAATTGGCTGGAATCATGAACAAACAGCACAAAAAAGGTCAAACCATAGAATCTTACTTTGAAGATAGAATACTTTTATTCAAGGTTACCATCTGAAGTCCCTTTAATCTTAAAAGACATGTGGGGTTCTGCTAGGCAGTTCTATAGTCTTTTCAAAATGAAAGTTGTAAATGTCCCAGTCACTTCAGACTCCATAGGGCAACTATTTGTCTTGGAGCAGCTCCATTAGTACAAAAGGTATAAACCTTCCTGATTTGGATGTATCTGTGATATGACATTGTGTGGTTATATGACATTAAGGGGAAAATAAGAGGGCCAGTTCACCCATTAGATACTAATCTAATATATCTCTGGGAATAATAATGATAACAATAACAACAACAACAACAACAACTCTCCTGTGTCACTTCCAGGTTTACAAAGCACTTTACATATATTATCTCATTTGATCTTCACAAGATCCTTAGAGGTAAGTGCTATTATTAGCCTCAGTGATGAGCTTAACGTGCAGAGTATTTGTTTCTCAGTATTTATTTACTAACTGCAAGTTAAGGTCACACACCTTGATTAAGTCCTTATACATAAAAAGGATTGGTTGAACAAGGTTTCCCTTTCTCTCAGCTCAAACCAGCATTTCTACTTTACACATCCCGACCTATTCTGACACCCCCTCCCCCCACAACTTGCTTTGATAAAACTACCTCTAAGTTCTTGTGGGAAATTGACACCTAGTCCAGGGACCAATAATTTTCTTCTTCTCCCTTATATATAGTATAGTCACTAAATTCTAGAGTCCATGTGTTACTGAAAATTTTGTCTTTAACAGAGTAAGTGCCAATCTGTCCAAATAGAGGGAATATTCTTATTTTGAACACTGATAAAATCATATATCTAGACAATGCTCCACCTCAACCTTCTCTAAATTAAAGTTTATATTATAAAATATATGTTACAAATAGGCATTATTTCATGTGTGTTGTTTACATATACACATTTATATAAACACATGCACGTGCACAAATAAACTTTTTTACATATATACATTCTTCACTGGCATGTAAACAAACAAATGTACACAAATAAACTAATTTACTTATATACATATTCATAGGCATATATACAAACTGCCATTCTTATGACAGAGTATGTAACAGCATTTTTCTTCATCTCTCTGTTTCTACAACTTAAAAAATTGGATGTAATTTAAGGCTTTAAACGTGAATGAACTACAAAGAGTCTTCACTAACACTCCACTCCATATCTATTTGCTTTATTAAATGGGTTCCAAATTAGGTTGAAATACTATGGGGAAAATGTGCATATATAGGCATATATAAGAACATCCATCCATACATATGTCTATGTATATAAATGCACACATGTATATGTGCATATGTGTATGTTATATGTATTTATGTATATATGTATGTAGTTTTAAGTTATAAAGCTTATAGAATATATGTCATGTCAGGTCAGACATTTTTATATTCCTATATCAGTAATCCCCAGCCTAGATTGAGGTCTGGTACCATGAAAAATGAGAGCACTCTTCTATTTTCCCTGGAGCCTATTAAAATACATTCATTCAGGGCAGCTAGGTGGCACAGTGGATAGAGCACTAGCCCTGAAGTCAGGAGGACCCGAGTTCAAATCTGGCCTCAGACCAAACACTTAACACTTACTAGCTGTGTGGCCCTGGGCAAGTCACTTAACCCCAATTGCCTAAAAAAAACCAAAAAAACAAAAACAAAGAAAACATTCATTCACATCTAAGTGTGTGTGGTGGATTCTTGGCTTTGCTAACCCACTTGATAATTGCATTTTCCATTCACTTTATAGCTCTGAGGCTCAATTATTCATTTATAAAATTATGGGGTAGGGCTAACTAGATGGTCACTCAAGGATCTTTGAGCTATTACATTCTAAGGACTTTAAGATTTTCTATTCTTTTTTTTCCTGCATTCTTATTCTGGACAGATCTTTTTCACAAATTCTAATTGAACTTTATTAATTATTTTGCTCTTAGCTTTTTTAATCCTATAAAATATTATAATATTAAATCAACTATACTCAAGTTATATTTCATCTTCAAAACAGTGGTAAAGACATTGAATCTTAAATATTTAATTGTGTTGATTTATTAAATGTTTCCCTTTTTGTTTCCCCTTTAACTCATTAATGGGTCATTTATTTATTTATTTCTGGTTAGGCAATGGGGTTAAGTGACTTGCCCAGGGTCACACAGCTAGTAAGTGTCAAATGTCTGAGGTCAAATTTGAACTCAGGTTCTCCTCACTCCAAGGCTGGAGCTCTATCTACGGTGCCACCGAGCTGCCCCCATTAATGTCTCATTTAATTAACATGTGACATAGGTAGAGAAGTCAAATGACCAAGAGTCACTAGACCATGTAAATACTTACACTGATTTAGTTTTTCTTTTTTAGTATTAATGACTGAGGTCATTCTGTAAAGGTCTTTAAAATTTGCATTCAGTGGCATAAGTTTAATTGAATTTTTTGTTTGTTCATTCATTTATCTGTTTATCTATTTATTAATTTATTTTTGCTGCACATACATTTTCAAAAATGTATGTGAACATATACATGGGCAATAATATTTATGTCTCTCTATATAAGACAGTTAGGTGGCTCAGTGTGTAGAGTTCTGGGCCTGAAGTCAGGAAGACTTGAGTTCAAATCCAGTTTCAGACACTTACTAGCTGTGTGAACCTGGGCAAGTCACTTAATCATGTTTGCCTTAATTTCTTCATCTGTAAAATGAGCTGGAGAAGGAAATGTCAAACCACTCCAGTATCTCTGCCAAGAAAATCCTGAATGGGATCAGTCATTGAAATGACTAAACCAAAAAAAAAAAAATCTATATAGGCATATATCCATATGCACATACATATACATTTACATATGTTCCTTTTCAGAGTTGATAGTTGACAGATTACATATGAAAATGCAAATTTTAAAAGTTTGCAAATTCTAGTAGACTTCCAAAACTTTTGAGTCTCATCAAAGGATTTAAAATGTTGATAATGCTAGGAGTCAGCTTTGCAATTGAGAACCAGTTCCATTGAATTCAATCCAACAAATATTTAACTAAATATTATGCACTAGGAATTGAGGTTAGGACCAAGGGAGAAAAAGGAGAAAAAGAAACAGTGTCTGCTCTCAAGCAGTTTACATTCTCCTGAAGTTACAAGTTTATGGGTTGGAATTTGGCACAAAGCAAGGATTTTAGATGACAAGCATAGTGATAGACATTGCAGTACTTTTTAAAGTACTTTTGGGCTTCTTTTGGGTTCTTGTTTCATTACATAGATTTGATTTTCCTTAAAAAAAATCAGAGAGACAGTAATGTGTCAAATCTGGAGAAAACCCATCAAGCAACACTTAGCAAATAACACTTATGGTGCTTGTAAAGCCACCAAAAACAGTTTTGGAAAAAGTCAGAAGTTTGAAAGTCTTTTGCAAACAACATATGCCTTAGAACTATTTTTTTGAGAATAACATGTTCTTTGAAATCACAAAATAATTGTCACATACAATATCACAGAGCAAAAAACTTGATTTCTGAGCCCTAGTTAAGTGGAGCTTCCGACTACTAGGCTACTCAGAAGCTCTTAAATAGAGGTTTAAAAATGGCTTGATTTCAAAAAAAAAAAAAAAGTTAAGAGCTCCTGCTTTAACCAGTCCATTTGTATTCCAAAAGAATTTCAAAGAATTTTGCATTTTTAATATATATATTTAGCTGTTTTGAGGAAAAGTACAAAAGAAGGAGAGAGGGAAGAGATGAGATGGGGCAGAAAAAGAGAGAGCTAATTGTTGGTATCAATAGTGATATCTGGGTCAACATTCACAAGGAGTAATATTTTCATCCTTTTAAGGAAGAGTATGCAATTTAATAAGATTTCTTGACTAATTTAAAATAAAGCATGTATTATATTAAGTTCTAATGAATGTCAATTGGTAAAACAATGCTATAGGTGAATTATGTGATATAAGGAGTTGACTTTTTTTTTCCTAGAATTCATATAAGTTATCCACTAAACTCTTGTTCCACAGTAGAAAGATTTGAAATTATAGAATCTCAGAATCTCAGAAGTGGAAAGGACTGCATAGCCTTTTCAATCCCACCTTATCTGAAGAAGAATCCAATTTACAGTGCCTTAAACTACAGCATAATATAACTGACATTTATAAAATGCTTTAAATTTTGCTAAATGTTTTATATATGTTATCTCCCTTAAGCCCCACAATAACCCTGTCAGGCAAATACTTATAAGTATTAGGTTACTCATTTTATATGTGGAGAGGCAATATGGTGTAATGGATAGAGAACCACCCTCATAACCAAGAAGACCTGATTCAGGTCTGTTCTTTAACACATCCTAGCTGTGACAAATCACTTTGAAGAGAAGGTGTCTATTTGTTGTAAGAAAGATTTTCTTCATCCTGGAGTTCCCCATATCAATTAAGTTAGGGTCCTACTCTCTATCATCTCTTTTACATATAAGGAAATGAAATCTTACTTGATGAAATATTTATAAACAAAAGATTTATTACCTAGTAGCAAATTGTCAAGTGCTGAGACCCTGTGAATTAGCTTGCCTGATCCCAGAATGGAAAGAAATCAGCCTATTCCTGATGCCGCATTAGAAGCCTTTCAATCCTGAAAGAAGTTACTAGCATCCAGAGCTTATGCTCCACTGGCACAATCTTTCAAAACCCAAGGTCCATACTACACCATGATGAAGAATCAAAACAGGACTTGTGGAGAGGCCTTAATTTTATGAAGAAAACATTTTAGTTTTATTTTGTTGTTGAGACCAAGTTTGTCATCACAAAATACCAGAACACCTAGACAGCATGTAGAAAATGAAAGTCATCATTGAGGTGAGCTATCAACAGAACTATTAAACATCTGTATGATCAGGTGAATTTTTTTCAATTTTCATCCAGACGTTTGAGATCATCTTTGTATATTTCCTAGGTAATTACACCTCTGAAAAAATAGACTCTTCTGTTATTGTAAAAAAAAAAAATACACCATTGTGGGACACTGTCAAGGTCTTTCCATTCCTCTCTGGGAAGACCAGAAGAAAATCATGTCCAACTTGTTACATCTTCTATTATTTATGCTATGTATAAGACATCTAACTTTGAAATAAATCCACCATTTTCCATTACTACTTAAAAAAAAGAAATAGTGCAGCAAAGATTCTGGGATATGCCATTCTCTTTCTCTCTAAGTGCCTGCACAGTAACTTTTCAGCAACAGTAAATTGGTAGCACATGAACTATCGTCAAAGCTGGTGGCTTTATAAATGTGTGGAGCCAAGCACCTGAAGTCCCACTGGCTATAAATAAGTCAGCATAGTTGCTGATATGCTCTGTTGAACTGAGGCATTGTTGAGCGGAGGTTTTGTGTAGAGTAAGTTCTTTATTTCTTCAAATGATCAAAGGATCATTTGGGCACAGTCCATTGGAAGAGGGAAGATTTTACTGTAAGACTATTCACTCCTTTCCTCAGAACTAAGTGTGCTCTGACTGTATCATCAAGACTGCAGAAGAGGAAGGGGAAAACTATTCCTTAACATCTCTGTCAGATATTGAATGAGACAAACCAATTCCACAAGATTTTCTAATCTTGTCAAAATTATATCTGCTGTCAAGTCAACTATCAGAATGTTCAGGCAGTAGTAAAACTGACAGTGCCGATGAATGCTTAGGTCGTGTTCTCATTTGCCAAGCAAATGCAGTGAGTGTACAGAATAACAAGCACACAGAATCACCCAGGATTCAACCCAAAGACAAACTGACTGAATTGCAGGGAGATTGTTTTGAGAGATAGTTGGCTTCCAAATTCTTTCTTCTAGCAGCAGTCATATAAAAGCTAGACTCCAGACCAGGATAAGGTCAGGAAAGTAGTCAAATGAGAAACAACTTATGCATTGTAATCCTAGTAGCACCATATTCTCTCTGCATGCTGGATAACAAATATTCCTTTATGTCCCCACATTCACAATAATACACAACAAACAAATAACAAAAGCCCTACCGTGTGAGAAAAAAAATGGCAAATTAAAGGCTAAAATATTTGAATTAAATTATGTAAATCAGATGATTTGTCTTAGCCTTTCCAAAACAGGGCAAAAAAATAAAGGATAATGGAGATGAGGTAAAATAGTCAAGGAGCCAAAGAGAACTGGAAAAATCCCATAGAGAGCAGGTAAAATAGAAGACAAAATGGAAGTTAGTCAGGGTAGAATTTTAACCATTGTGGACCAAACTATATAAGATAAGCAGAGAAGATCAATATTGAAAATTCAGGAGTCAGAGGTGCAGAAAATAAATGAAACCATTTTATGGTTAAGATAATTCATTGAGTTACAATAAATACCAATTGAAACCTCTTTTTATGGGAGACCATAGCATAACTGCTTGATTTTCCATGTTAAACATACATTTCTCTCAAAGGAAAAAAGGGAATTTTCCCTAGCAAAGTTTTTTTTTTTTTGCTATGTTCTTTCAACACCAAAGTTTAACAAAGTGACTTTTGATGAATTGATAAAAGTGTTGGTTTATCCTCTTTATTAGACTGAAAAATTCCTTGAGGGCAGGTGCTGTGATAGGCAATGCAGAGAGAGAGAGGCTGTGTGCCTGAGTACAAGAACAGTTGTAGCTATTAGTAGTTATTATTTAACCCCCAGAGCTATAAAAGCATAATCAGGGTGTTCTAATATTGTACACGAACAGAAAATACCTGACCTGGAGAGACGTAGACTCAAGTCATAATATCAGGGTATGAGTTAGTCTGTGAACTTTGTAGTGTGCACAGGCATGGTGTCTTACAAATGGCACAGAGACAATGAATGTTGAAAAGATGAATGAATAAATGTGTGTGTGTGCGTGTGTGTGTGTGTGTGTGTGTGTGTGTGTGTGTGTACTCAGAAAATAATATTATTGGCTAGAGTTGGTAGAAAAATATTTTACATTTTTCCTACTCATAATTATAACAATATCATCCTGACATTAAAAAAAAAAAACTCAATCACTTCTATAACTTTGGATGCTCCTGAATGTATAGTCTAATTGTAGCAGAGGAAAAACAATTTTCATGCCATTCTACAAACAAATATAATGCAAAATACTGTGTGACAAAAATGCAGGGGAGAGAGAGATGGGGAGAAAGAGAGGGAAAAGAAGAAGAAGGGAGGTGAGAGCAGGGGAGGGAGGGGAAGGAAAAGGAGCAGAGATCCCTGCTAGAAGAGAGAAACCAGAAAATCTTTTCTTCCCAAGGCTTCTGAGTAAAGAGTCAGAGACTCCTGTCCATTCAATTCTCAGCTTCAGAGAGGATGGGTGGAATGAAGGATCAATAATTAAATCCGACTCAGTGTTTCCTCCTGTGACTTCCTTAAAGGGTCAGACATAGATGACCAAGGGATATTGGCCTGAGATAAGATCTCATCAACACATCATTTAAAAAATACTCTGAGTAATGGACACTTTCCCAGAAAATAGAGCACTGCCTTTTTTCTTCAATTCAAATATCCTATCTAGAAGCTTTCTGACTTCCTGTAATTTCTATTAAAAAATTCCAGTTATACCAGTAATAATTTTCAAACACTACACTTTCTCTGAAACCCCTCTGCACTCCTCACTCTGTGCTCATGGGCTTGTGGCCAATGGCAGAAATTACAGAACTTGGTGGCTGCTAGACTTGGAATACATCTCGTCCTGAATAGCCACTCTATACTCATGTAAAAAACATGAGATTTATGTGTAATGTTTTATGAGCATTATGTGGATAATGAATTGCTTGCAATAAGCACGTTTGCCCCAAAGAATCACTTAAGATGGTCTTTATAAATAGAAATCTCTTTTAAACATAATTATAGTGATCATATTTTCTGAATCCCAAATCAGAGCAGTCAACTTTGTTTTAACTCCATTTCCCAACTCCATCCCAAGATTCTAACTTCTACATGGTGTTGATGGGCTTAAGGACTAAAGAAAAGATCCTTACCACATCTGTACCCCTTCACATTTTAATAACTAATATTTGTGTAGCACTTCAGAGAGGTAATATGAAACAGAGGTTATAAAGTTGGCCTCAAATTCATAACAACCTAAGTCAAAGTCATGGCTCTGACATATAATATTTGTGTGACCCCAGGGAAGTCACTTAATCTTTTAGAAGTCTAGGGGTGGTGTCAAGCTCAAATGGAAATGGGCCATTAAACTGTAGATAAGGAACTTGGCATTGCCTTAGAAAACTACGTAGTAACATTATCTACCTACTATATTTTATTTTGTTAAAGTATTTCCAAATTATATTTTAATTTGGTTTGGCTGCACTCTGGAGTGTGAACCCCAGTACCTCTGCAGGTCTCATGTTTGATACCTCTGCTCTAAGTCAATGGGTTCAAACTCAAATAAAAATGGAAGCCACTACAGGCTGCATATAAACTTAGTTTTAACATGTAAGGTTATTTATGTTTTATTGTATTTTTATTTATTTTGTTAAATATTTTCCAATTCAATTTTAATCTGTTTCAGGAGTGTTAGACGTGTGGATTGCATATTTGATTTCTCTGCTCTAGAAAACATTTTAAGACTAGAAGGTAGCTACCTTTACTACATATTTCCCCAAACATATGAACTCACAAGTCTAGGATTTTAAGTTTGCAAAGCACATTTCTCACAACAACTTTGTATGCTTATTAGCATATATCTTATTATTACTATTTTACAGAAAAAGAAACTGAGGATCAAAGAGTTTAGAAGTGATTGGTACCATGTCTTACAGCTAGTCAGTGTCTGATTTGAGGTTTGAAAACAGGTCACTCAATTCTGAGTTCAGGGCTTTTATCGCCTTTCCACTAATTTGTCCTGTCTCCCTAATTATACATACATATATGTATATATCATATACATACATACACATGTATATATATGTATATGTGTGTGTATGCATATGTGGGGGAAGAGGGAGGGGGAAAAAGGGAGAGGAAGAGAAAGAGGGGGGCAGGTAAAGACAGAGAGAAACAATTATGATATACATCATACAGGTTAGTAAGTACTCATTTTCATGAGTAATTGTGTTTCTTTAGTTTGTGATTCTCTATCTTTTGTGGCTTGTAATCATTTATGACTTTTATGTCAATTTTATTTTAATGATGTGTTATTCATTTACTCATAATTTGCTGAAACATTGGCATTTCTGGTATATTTTGGAACATTATAAGGAGAATGGGCTAGAATATTTAAAACTGGAAGTGTTCTGGAAAAAGAAAACAAACAAACAAAAACCTGGAATTTACTGCCACTGCAAGCACAGCGCATTATAACAGGGATTCAGATAAAATATAGGTGAAATCCAATTCCTATGTACAATTTCTCTGAGCATTCAAGAGGTGCAGCCTTTTGGACTGACTGTGGCAACAGCCTTAGACTTCCCTAATCGTCGAGAACCGGAAGTGTTGGGTTGTCTGTACCCGACACAAAGAATATTAAGCTTAAGGCTGATGCATGAAGTGAGGTCCCTACCAAGAGAAAAAAAAAAGTTGCCAATATCAAATACTGTTGATAATCAGGTGAAAATAGTAGCTTGAGTTAGGCATAAGCATCTGATGCCAGGGGAAAGAGACTAGATTAATGTTTACCACTGGGTCCAAGGCAATTTTCTGTTTTTGGTCTCTTTGAGAGTACCAGTTTTATGAGTAGTCAGTCTCACCTTCTCAGATCTCCTGAATGAACTTCATTTTAGCCTCTAAATAGTGGAGTATGCCATTTATTAACAGCATGGAATATTTACTCTATACCATGTCAAAAGTAATAGTAAATATAATTATAGCTAAAACATATAATGACTTAAGGTTTATAAACTGACACATATGTGTGTATAGATATGCACATATACATATGTGAATATGATATAAACACTGATATATATGCATATATTCACATATATATATATGTGAGCAATACGTACACACATATATGTGTGTGTGTATACCTCATGAAAACTTATGAGCTGGGTGCTTTTATAATCCCAATTTCAAACCATTTGATCAGGATAACATAGCTAACAAGATTTTGAGGGAGAATTTGAACTCAGATCATAGGATCATTGATCTTTCTGATTCTAAATCCAATACTCAATCTCCTAGGTCACCCAGCTGCTTCTAGAAATAAATTAATCAATCAATAAGCATGTATTAAGCTTCTACTCTGTACCATGTACTGTGCTATGTGATGAGGATGTGAAAAGAAAAAAAAATTAACAGCTTACATTTTAAGGTTGCTAGGAAGGGCTGAATAATATAAATACACACATATACACACATACACATGTACGCACATGGCATACATACATATCTGTATATACATATTACATTTACATAGTAAATATAAAGTAATATGAAGTACTAGTAGCTGAGATAATAATGAAGGGCCTTATATGGGAAATGTTACTTGAGTTATCCTGTATGTATGACCCTGGGAAAGTCCTTTAACTTCTCAGTGCCCCCACAAATGGCTAAAACTATATTTCAGAGAAGCTGCCAATCTGCTACTCTGCACTGGTAGAGAGGATTCTCTCACCAGGATTTCCTTATGTAGATGAAATCACAGGTATATAAAAAAGTCGCCTATAACTATTAAAAAAGTAAGCATGAGTCCTATCACTTGATAAGTCTTATAAATGGATTCTACTTTACTGATAAAAATGGCATTTTGTGATTTAGGAGGACTAGTTTTTTCCTTCACTGTTTTTCTATTTTTGTTTTAAATACATTTGGAAATTTTCCTTTTAAATTTATCTTGCAACTTGTCAGTGATATTTCTCCTTTCCAAATCCCTTAATTAACTCTTTGCCTCAGGCATGCCCAGAGCCCTATTGATTTGTATCTTCTTCCACATTATTATATTAGGAAAAGAGCAACCTCTACATGGTTATTGAACATATGTCGCAGCTCCTCACAAATATTCCATCTTGGTGGTGTGATGTATAGACTCAATTGAAATGATGAGTTGGGATGGGAAAAATGAGCTCTTCAAACACTCCTGAGCTGAAAGAAATAAGTCCTATGTGCAGCAAGTAAAAAAGAGAAGGAAGACATTTGATAAGAAATAGTTTTAAACTTTCTGGGAAAGAGAAGGATATACTGGAGTGGCATTATCAATGATATGAAATCACAGCTTATTAAATTAAGATGAGAAAATATTTGCCAATTGAAAGCACTAGTGAAATTTAATATTTAATTTAAAATTTGCCACTTAACATCAAATTCCAATATTGACATGGGATATTAATTGTTTATGTAGAGTGTAGGGTCTTTATTTACTTTGTCAAATAAGAACTAAATGATATTCACTATTTCAATCCTTCAAACTGGCTCAAATTTGGATCAAATTTCACTAGGAAATCCATTCTAATTCTAAAAATCAGATCTCATTTGGATGAATTCATTCATTATGATTATTATTAATGTATGATTATTATTTACCAGGTTATACACAACCTATACATGTATTTAAGGAAATACATAATACATAATACAAAAATAATTTCAAAATAGATTCTAAGATTCTCTGACTCCAATGCTAAATAAGCATTAAATATCAATTTTAAATGTAAGAAAGAATTTAGTTCTTTAGTATTTTTAAGTATATTTAAATTCAGCTTTATGGAATTTTAGGGGCAAAGATAGTTATTTAAGAAATATGTAGGGGCAGCTAGGCGGCACAGTGAATTGAGCACTGGCCCTGGATTCAGATGGACCTGAGTTCAAATGTGACCTCAGACACATAACACTAGCTCTGTGACTCTGGGCAAGTCACTTAACCCCATTGCCTAGCCAAAAAAATAAATAAACAAAAGAAATATGTATTAAAATTACCAGTATTGGGCAACACATTTGCCCCACCTAAGTAAATATACCTGATCATACATATCCTGTAAAATAAGGAAACAGTAATGTGCAGTTGATTTTATGCAACAATGGTTTATTACTACTATTATATAACTTTCCACTGAATCCTTATGAAAATTGGACACAATTAATAACTGCCTCTGTATGTTGATTCATATTTCTGCTTCCAGCATTTTAAAGTATCTCCTTATATGCTGCAAGAAGCAATTTCATTCTTGGTGAGTTTGACTAATAGTTAATAATATTTAAATATTATTTGGGGGGCAATCGCTTTGATAAATGATCACTTAACTATTCTGGCAGGCCTGCAATAGGATGACATAACTATTTGGTTTGTTTTCTAATGATAATGATAAGGAATGAGTCTAGTTACCACAATCCAATCACAGATTCTAAACAACCTCTCAGAGATACTTCACGAAGATAATTTTAGAATTATACAAAGGATAAAATTGCATTCCATAAGGACATCAAAAATAATCTGAGGCATTGTTAGACTGTGCTACAAGGAATTCATTAGCAATCTATCAGGCATTTCTGAATTGTTTCTGAATGACAACCAGGAGAATAATTTCAGTACACATTTTGGACATTTTGGAATTGAATGGTGCTTTGTAAATTCCTAGAGCAAGATGCTCTTTCAAAGGCTTTAATCTGACCTATTCTAAAATTATTTATTACAAGGGAAATATGACTTAATAACAGATTTCAGTATGGAAAACATATAACTTACACTTTGGTGATTTCCTAACAGGAAACTCTCCATTGAATCTGTACCAGGGTGACTATTCTTCTCAGACATTGTCCATATACTATCCAACAAATGGTCAATTTAACTATCAACCCTTCAGTTTATGCCCTAACCCACTACCAGATACTCCTCTGATCATTTCAAGGCTCTGATAAACCTTCTGGTTTCATTTTCCACAGGTAATATTTATTGCTTTTGTTCCTGAGTGTTCCCCATGTTGTTGGCCCAACTCTCCCTACCCTGCATTGTGGGTTAGAACCTCTTCAGAGAACATTAAATCCTAATCTTCTGGGTGAGAAAAACTTCTCTTCCCCTTACATTGTACAACAAGCTTTCCCTCAGGAATGGAGCTATGTACGCATGGGTTGGTGATGCTCTGACAAGCCTTTGAGTATACTGATGTATCAATCAATCAGCAATAAGTTATTAAATGGCTACTATATGCTAGTCACTGTGGTAGGTGTCAGAGATACAAGGACAAAAGAGAAGCAGTTCTTTTCCCTGAAGAAGCTTCCTTTATAGGGAGAACCAATACATACTTGCGCACTTACAAATATACACAAAACATATACAAATAAAGTATTAAGTAATGATTGAGGGAACCACTAGAAGCTGGGGGATGGGAGAGTGAACTGGAAAGGCTTCATCTGAAGTAGCTCGTACTTGGCCTGAGTTCTGAAAGAAACCAGGGATCCTAAGAAGCAAAGGGGAAGAGGGAGTATATTGCAGGTTTAAGGACCAGCCTTTATAATGTCAGAGATGGAAGATGGAGTGTAGCATAAGAGGAAAAAGCAAGTAGGCCAATTTGGCTGCTCCGGAAGAGTAATGAAACAATGAGGCCAGTCAGGTGAATTGGAGTCTGACTGTAAAGCATTTCAACTTCCAAAAATAGAAGTTTGTATTGGATTCTAGAGATAATATGGAGCCATGTTGTGCAGGGGAATCATAGTCAGACTGAGACTTTAGGAATTTTGTAATTAGCAAAATAAGGGTAAGATTTGAAGAGAGGTCAAGGGAAATTGCAGAGAGATAAGCTACAGCCTGCTTTCTAAATAAACTGAGAAACAGGTACACCCACACACACACACCCACACCCACACACACACACATATATATATATATATATATATATATACTTATCATTGGGATCATCGTAAGCCTCCAACACACCCACCCTTCTCTCAGTGATTATCTTACCTGCTGCATTAGTGATTGTGTCATGAAATGATTCTTTTTTTTAAATTTATTTTAATACTCATTTAAAAAATGAGCTCTGAATTCTTTCCCTCCCTCCTTGAAAAGGCAAGAAATGTAATATCAATTAAACATGTGAAAACATATTTCCATATTAGCCATGTTATAAAAAGAAAGCAAAAAAATAAAGAAATAAAAAATATGCTTCAATTTGAACTCAGATTTCATTAGTTCTCTCTCTAGAGCTGGGTACCTTGTTTTATATGTCCTTCAGAATCATCTTAGATTATTGAATGGATCAGAGTAGCTAAGTCATTCACAGTTGATCATTGACAATATTGCTGTTACTATGTACAATGTTCTCCTGGTTCTACTTACTTCACTTTGCATCAATTCATGTAAGTCTTCTCAGGTTTTTCTGAAAGCACCTGCTCATCATTTCTTATAGTATATTAGTATTCTATCACAATCATATACCACACTTTGTTCAGCCATTCCCCAGCTGATGGGCATCTCCTCAATTTCCAATTCTTTGCCATCACAAAAAGAGTAGTTTTATATATTATTGTACATACAGGCCCCTTTCCTTTTTCTTTAATTTTTTTGGAATAAAGATCTAGTAGTGGTATTACTGGGTTAAAGTGTATACACAGTTTGGTAGCCCTTTGGACAAAGTTCCAAATTATTCTCTAGACAGTGTTTTAGTGTACACACCCTTTTCAGCATTGGTTATTTCCCTTTTTTGTCATATTAGATGATCTGATTGATATGAGGTAATACCTCAGAGTTGTTTTAATTTTCATTTCTTTAATCAATAGTGATTTAAAACATTTAGTTTTCATATGACTATAGATAACTTTGATTTCTTCTTCTGAAAATCACCTGTTCATATCCTTTGACCCTTTATCAATTGGAGAATGGTTCCTCTTTTTATGAATTTGACTCAGTTCTCTACATATTTGAGAAACGAAGTCTTCATCAAAGAAACTTGCTGTAACAATTTTTTTCCCCAGGCCATGAACATTTCAACATTTCTATTTCACACCTCAAAACTCCTCTGATTCTTCAGTTATTCTCTCTTCCTTTCATCTAGTCACTGAGAATGAGATAGTGTTTTTCCTTGCTACAGTTAATCCTTGGGCCCTTGAGCCCATCCTATTCCTTCAGGAGCTTCCCCCTTGAGATAACTTGTCTCTCATCTTCAATCTTATACTCAAAAATTGTTCACTTGACTCTTTCAACAACTCAAGCTGTCATTTTACATTTCTTGCTTTCAACACAAAACTCCTAGAAAAAGCTGGCTACAATGGCTGCTTTCATTCATTTCCTCACATCCCACCATTTGTTGTCCCTTGTAATCTGCTTTTGGACACAATAACTCTCTTAAAGGTTATCAGTGATCGCTTCACTACTTGGTATTTATGGACTATTCTCAATTTTCAGACCCCTTGATCTCTTTCAGTTTCTGATCTTGTTGATCTACCTTGTGCTGGTAGATCATCTTCTATGTCCCCATTTTCTAATGCTTCTCTACTTAAGTATCAGATTGTCTCTCCTCAGCACTCTTCTACTACCTATGCAGGGTTGGTCCTCAAGCATTGTCTTAGGTCCTATTTTCTTCTTTCTTGTTCTTTTGGCTATCTTACTTGTTCCTAGGGATTTTAATGATAATTTCTAAACAACTGATTCCCAATTCAATTCATTGATCACATAAAATATATAGACTTTATACATTATCTTATCATAATATATAGCCCTTATAAATTCATTCATTAATAAATTTGGATATCCAGTATTAATCTCTAGAGCCCAGACCTGCACTGCCAATTGCCTAATAGATATCTTATGGACAAAAAAATGTTCTAATACATTATCTTCCTCTCCTAAATCCCTTCTTCCCTGAAAACTCCCTATTTCTGTTGAGGATATCAACAATTTTCCCAATCATCCAGGTCCATAATCTGAAAATCATCCTTCCTTTTTTTTTTTAACCAAAACTTCCAATCAGTTTCCGAATTTTGTCAAGTCCACATCTTTTCATCTCAATAGAAGGAAATACATTCAAGCAGGATGGCATTGAAAACTACATGTTGGATTTATGATATACTTAAAAAGAATATAAGTTGTATATAATCAATCAATTAATAAAATTGATTAAGTGCCTATAATGTGCCAGGCACTGTGATAAGCACTAACAGAACTATGAAGTTTCATATATGATCTTTTTTCCCCCTCCTGTTTTAATATATGAGATATTTCCTGAGGAAGCATGAGATTTTCACAAATCAGAGGGTTGAGAGTAGTATCATCACTTAACCAGCAATTTGCTTTCAGTATATTGGGATGTATTGAACTTTCTGTGTACCAAGTTAAGTGAGCTTGTGGATTGTTTAAGTTTTAATCAAAGTGACCCTCACAAAATGGAAAGGTGACTAAGAATGATTCCTATAAAGAAACCATGGACTGAAAAATAATATTATTAGTAATAAGAGTACAACAAGAAAATGGCAGATTTGACACTTCTGACCCATGAGTTCTTTATCAGTCAAATTTTGAGGTAGAAGCAAAAATGATCTAATCAGAATTGACAAGAAGCCAAAAGTTTCAGAATTATAAAGATTACTCGAAATATGGATTTATATCCAGTATCATTAATGATGAACTTTAGCCCAAATATAGTTTTTGCCTTGGGCTATTAGCTAATGATAGCATGAAGTCATCATGATTAGTAAGACATTTAAACTTTTTTTGTATCTTTTCTAAAAATGATATGTGTCATCTATAAAATTGTGCATATCATACACACAACCCAACACAACTTGAGATGAGAACTTTAAGTTTGTTTTCAAATCTTCCAAATGAAAAGTTTTATTGCTTTTTAACTCACATGGTAAAAATCATTTTAAAAAATGCAGTACTGACATAGGAAAGCAGGAAATTGACTAGTCAAATTTCCACAAAATTCTGTACATAATTTTTGTGTGGGATTTAAAAAATGAGGATCCTGATTTAATAAGTCTAGCCCATGGTACACTTCTATTTAGAACCATATGTATTTTTAAGTTATCTTCTGTAGCTATGACAGCCACTAAAATCAAATATAAAAATGAACCTACAGTTTGGGGGAATTGCCTGGAGCACCCAGAGTTTGGTGATTTTCACAAAGTTGGGCAGACAGTATGCATCAGAAACTGGACTTGAATCCAGTTATTTCCAGTTTCAATGGCAGCTCTCTATCCTTATGTTGCCTCTTCACATCAAATAACATTTCTGGAATGAAATATTATTTAAGAAGAATATTATCAATAAGAATATCTTTATAAGAACAAAATGGGTTTTTGAATGTATCTCATCTCTTAAAATTTGTATTTCTGTAAGTTTTATAATAAATGTAATATATGAGTATATTAGTCTATTACATAATTTAAGCAAATGTAAGTATACTAGTACTGGTTTCATTTTTTTTTTGGTTGCCACAGGTTTATAATAAAAAAGATGGAGAATATTGAATTAAATTAAATTAAATTGAATTAAAATATTCTGTCAGAATGTGATAAATATATTGAAAACAGGCATATAATTTCTCTCTTTTTCTCTCCTGTCTAACTTCACAGAGGATTATTTTCATTTCATCTTTGAAAAAGTCAATTTCACAAGTCCATAATGGGGGAAATATAGCAACACAACAGTTTGGATGAAAATATCTGGGGGTTTGGGGACCTACAAACTCAGTATGTACCAACAGCGTGACTTGGCAACCCACAAACATAAAAAATGATTTTAGGCTACATTAAGAGAGGCATAGTGACCAAAATGCTAGGCTCATTTCCCTGCTCCCAAATCAGACTATATCTGTAATAATAGTATCGGTCTGGCTGTTACATTTTAGGAATGGTATGGACAATCTGGAGTGCATGAAGAGGAGAGAAAACAGAATGATGACGGAAATGCAGGTCATGCCACAGACAGATTGAACTGAGACTATTTGGTTTGAAGAAAAGAATACTTAAGTAGGAGACAATTTCAGTCTTTAAGGATTTGAAGAGCTCTTACATACAATCGATTGTGGAGGCCGTCTGCTAGTTCCCCGGGGGTAGAACTAAGAGCAGTGGGTGGAAGGAGCAGAGAAGTAGATATGGGTTCAAAATAAAGAAAAAATTTCTAACGGTTAAAGGTTTCCAAAAGTGGAATGAATTGCCTTAGGTGGCAGTGGCTTCTTCCTCCCAGGAGTCATCAAGCTGAGGCTACGTGTCAGGGATGTTAAAGAGACGATTACTCTTTTCCGCTTTAGGGATGGGTTGGACTACTTAAGGTAGGCTCTGATATCCCAACTCTGAGATTCTCACTCCTCTCCTTGCCCCCTTCCCTGCCAAGTATCTAGAACTTTGTAATTCAGTTTTGAACTCTTCTGCTTAGCTGAAACCTACTCCTGTGATTACATTCCTGCTGAGACTGTGTGTTTACTAATGGACTACTTTCCTCCTCCGCCTCCTAAAAAACACATTTCTCGTGTAAATGACCTGAAGAAAACAATCTATAAAGGGCAATTAGCCTCTATCCCAGAGGTGGTCTTTTTAGGCAAGCTCCACACTCTATTCATCCATTCTCATTTCATGTTTCAGCATCCTAGGCCCAGAGCATCACCCACCTGTTCTGCTACCGACACAACCATAGTAACTTCTGCTACTCAGGTTGTCATCTTAAAGACACACACAATGCTATAAGAAGGTGGTATCATAAAATCAATGTGACAGCACCAGGTTCCCCTTGTAAAAACAAATCCATTTCAAAGAGAGGAGATTTCATCACATAGCCAAAAATATGAATCTTGTCACATGTTAGACAAAATAACAAAGATGAAGCAGAACAGAAAAGTGAAAATGACAATAGGAAAGAAAAATATGGCAGAAAACCATCAGTAGACATCTCAAAAAGACCATTTTGAGTATGTAAATATTACATTTTTCTTCCCTTGGAGGGATTGGAGAAGGATGAAAGATAGCCAGAAGGCCTGATTGCTCAAATTTACTTCAATATGCCTAATAAAGAGAATATTTCTTTCAATTTTAGATTGATTTTTAATCATTGTAGAGAGAGTGAGAGAGAGTATATGGCATAGGGAATAAATACCTGGTCTTTCAGTCAGGAAGACTATGGGAGCAGGTTTTCCCTTTGATATATACTAGATATGTGACACTAATAGTCAAGTCACTAAAACTCTAAGTTACCCAAACAATGCTCTGATCATTTAAGTTACAGGTGAGTATCTGATCTGCATCAGTACAGGGAGTTTCCACATCAGAACTTTCCTACATATGATAAAATCAAAGGCCAATGTATATACATACATTCATATATATATACACACACACATACATACACACACATACATCCATACACAGAGAGGGAAGGAGAGAGAGGGGAAAGAGACTTCTTATTGTTTAAATAAGGAAAGATACGCTCCCTCCTTCAAAGAGCTATATGAAGCTCTCTTGTGCATAATGAATTTACAATATACGAACACATATCAACAAATCTATCTCCATGTTACTGTGAACATAATTAGAATTGTGGAAGATTTTACTAACAAAATTCTAAAAATCATGATGTTTTCAGAGCCTGAAAGTGAATGTCCCTCTACCAAGAAGAAATCCTTTTGAAAGAAAGCCAGAAACAACACTTAATATCAATTTTGTTTCTGGCTAAATTTACCTTAGAGACCTTTTACAAGCTCATTCCAATTGCTTGTGTTCAAGTGGAAATCAAATATTACAGATACAATGGAAGCTCTCTGCTACACCAAAGTAATAAGCTTGCAATACAACCTTCTCACTGGGGAATTGCTGGATGCTTGAAGTACTTACTTTTTTATGACTTCAAAATAATTATATCTGTAGTTAGAACACAAAAGAATCTTCTTCAGATGAAGCAAATCTCCTCTAGGTTGGTACTTTTATTACAACATTCAACTTTGGAAAGATGCCAATCACTGATCTCTGGTTTGAGGCCACTCAATTTGACAAAGCCAAAATGTAGTCAATTACTTGGCTCTCGTTAGCAATATTGAGAAGAGGGGGATAATAAATGCTTGGCAATTTAAAAGGCAGATCTGGGAAACGCCACCAACAACAGGGCTGCAAATCAAGAAGGTGACAAATTTTAGGCAAGCTTATCACAATCCTTGGAAACACGATGGGCAATTTTCTTCTACGCCTAACACTGTATTATCACCAAAGGATGCAATCACGTCTGGCCTCTCTCACCTCAGTTTATATAGCTTTTTAATCTAGGTGATCAGGTTCTGAGAGGAAATTTGTTATCTCTGCCACCTGAGTTTTCTTAGCTGAAGAGGCTAAGCAACATTGAGGAATTAAAAAAGTCTCTACTGTTCCCATGGCACCCCTTTCTAGAGAGACTTAAGATGCACCTGTGGCTCTGATTTCATCAAGATTCTCAAAGGATTCTGTGAAGATGTCAGGAGAGGAATCTCTGGGCCAGATCTTCTCCTACCACCCCAAATGAATAAGAGCTACCAAAAGCAGCAACATTCACAAAGGCAGGATGAGAATTGAAACAACTCTCCACAAGGTTATTCTTACAAAAAAAATGACTGATTTATTAAATGAATGAATGAATGAATGAATGAAAATTAATTCAGCAGCCCATCACTCCTGGTTTTTCTACTTCTCCCCAAGGTGCCCCCCTCCCCATCCTAGAGTGGTTCTGCATCATACTTGCATCCTGCAGTTTTAAGGACTGACTTTTTGAGTTAACTCATTGTCAGTGTCCTAGAAGACCCTAGTTCCAGAGCTAACTGAAAGCTATGAAGAAAACCAACCCTGAGTCTCAAAAGAAAGGAGATGGGGTTAGTGTGAAGGGATGAAGAGGGGTAGGTGGTTTGTACAGGAAGGAGGGCCCAGAATTGCAGTGCTTGTTACAATAATTTAGAATAGCAAAGGAGAAAAGAATCAGTCAAAAGAAGGAGTGTGAGAAAGGAACATTATGTGAGGCACCTTCATTGTAAATAGTGGCCCCTCAATCTAGTCACAGGACGGACTAAAGATAATTAGTCTCAGGAGACCCTAGAAGAATGAAACTGGAAAAGGCAAAAAAGAAGTCTAGACACAGGGGACACTGGTAGTCTTCCTGTGGCAGTATTCCAACTGCCTCATCCCTTGAAGGCCATAGATTTCACCCAACTTTCATGATTTAAGAGAACAGATATGAGGAAGCATGGAGTGGGGAAAGAACAAAACAGTGCTGGATCTATAGAAGGGAAGGGTTGGGAAAAAACATTGGGAAGTTTTGTGTTAGTAGTAGAAAAGACAGAGGAGAGGGTAACAACTGGAGGGAGTGAAAGCAGCTATATGTAGAAAGATATAGAAAAAAATTGCTGAAGAAATATTGATGTAAAATGATGAGGGTCTGGAGTAGGGTGGTAGTAGTGGAAATGGAGAGAAATTTTGCAGGAGAAACAAACAGGAGTTGTTAAATTAGACATAGGAATTGGGAGGGGGAGACTCCAATATTTTTAGCCTGCAAACCTGCAAGAATAGTGGAACTATTCTAGACAGAAGTATTAGAGTTGAGAAAGGAAGAGATTTTGAAGGGGAAATCATGAATTGAACTTTAGATACAATGCAATTGAGGTGATGGTACCAGGAGATGCCTTGAAGATAGTTGGAAATTAAGGCCTCGAGGAGAGGTCAGAACTGAAGATGTCAGCTTAAGAATTATGAGCACAGAAATGTTAGTGAGGCTATTAAAGAAGATGAGGTCCCCAAGTGAGTGAAAAAGATTCAGAATAAATTTGGAGCAGGGGTGTGCTGGAGGCTGCACAAAAAGCCAATTGTTAATTTTTTTTGTGTGTATTTACTCCTCAGAAACTTGCAAATGCTACAAATCAGAGCTTGATTTATTGTTTTATTGATAGTCTAGACTAAAAAAAAGATGGAGAAAATGTTAATGATTTGAGATTAGACTTAAAGGTGTGTTATGCTTTCATAAAAAGAGGGTGTTAAATATTTATCAGCACACCATTGATTGGGGGGAACCCTCATAACTGAGTCTGGGGATAGAAGAAAAAGGGACTTGAAAAGGCAACCAAGAAGATACACTATGAAAAATAATCTCTTTACCAATAAGTGGTTTTGTTGTTGTTGTTGTTTTATAGAGAACCTCTCATATATGATTTTTCAGCTATGCCAGCTCCCACCCCCCCATCATAACAAACTATTATTCATAAACAAAGTTGGCTAAAAGGCATGTGGTTCAGGTTAATATTTTTATAGAGTCACATAGCTATTAAGTACCCAAAGTGGAATTTGAATCCAGGTATTCTTGTCTCTAAAACTAGCATTCTTTCCACAGTTAAATACAGAATATTAGCCTTTTCTCATTTTTTCCATTAATTTTCTTTCAACAGGAAACATACAAGAAAGATTCTGAGAAACCTTTTAAATATGGGAAGCATGGCATAGTGGAAAGAAGGCCAGTGAGAAGATTTGTAGCCAAGCCTTGTTTCTGACACATACTAGCTGTTTGACCATCTGTAAGTCAATTAACTTTTCAGTGCCCCAGGCAACTCTATATCCACAGAAGTGGTTTCCAAATCAAGTAGTTTCCACAATGAAATCAGGGATTCAGACCAAAAAACAAAAACAAGGTCATGTGTACCCTGAGATATAGAAAGAGTAAAAAGGCTGTAGGGTTTAGGGAACAACATAAACAACAATAAAATGGTATTCTGAATCTCATTCCAGTGTTCTTTCCACTGACAACTCATGGTACAATATGCCAATCTTTACATCTATATATAATTTTGTAATGATTAATGAAGATGGGAGGTACTATAGTGGATAGACAGGTGGCCTTGGTATCAGCCTGACCTATGTTTATGCTTTGTCTGTTATAAACACTAGCTGTCTAGCCATGGCCAAGTTGCCTCCTCATCTTTTAGTGTTGTAAATCATAAAGAAAACCAATCTGAATTAGTGGAGGGAGTTTCCACACTAGACGTTCCCTAGACTGATAAATTATAGGTTCTGTCCCTCAACACCCTGTCAAAAAAAGGAAAAAAAAACAACCACCATATTTTTAATGTTTTCTATCCCCAAATGTATCTTTTTTTCCCACTCAGAAATGGATGGCAAATAAATTATGCCAACTAAGTCAGTGTAGTGTCACAGAGAAAGCATGGGATTAAAATCAAAGGAATTGGACTTTAATTCCCTCTCTGCTATTTAATATCCATACTACTTTGGGCAAGTCACCCAACCTCTCTGGGACTCAGCTTTTTCTTCTGTAAAATGAGGGGATTTACTAGATTATCTTCAAAGTCCCTCTTAGTGCTACATTTCATGATTCTCCCCTGAGACCTAATAGTGATAAAGAGCCAAACATCTTAGTTGGATAAAGCATAGTATTAACAAGGCCAAGGTCATGTATTCTATGCTGCAGCCTCTTCCTCCTTATTCTTCTGAACCCCTCTCCTGAAAAAAACGAGAAAATTCTCTGGATTAAAAATATTTCCAAGGCTCTAATAATCTCAATGCCATCCATTTGCCTCACAATCATATGCCATTGGTTACAAGGGATAGCAGAGGGGGAAAGACTGAGATAATTGCATATAACTCTATGATCACTGCCAGAAAACAAACAGACAAAACAAAAACAAAAACACCTCTCAGTACCAGTGCTTCTATAAGAAAAATCATTAGGATGGTCTTCATGTGGAAGGAACTGACTTCTCTAGAAACGTGTTAGGCACTTTGCAAACAAAAAGTAAACATTAAATATTTGTTTGAATGAAATCATTAAAGGATTGACTATCAAATGTAAAGGTGCCATGAAACTGGGAGGGATAATTAACAAGTTGGATGGCTTCAGGGTCTTAAAAAAAGATTTGAGTAGTCCAGAATTATTGGACAAATGTAATGAAATGAAATTTAATAGTAATCAATATTAGATTACACAGAATAAAAAAACAAACATCCCAGTAATAATAATAATAGCTAGCATGTATATTGTGCCTATTATGTGTCAGGTCTTACGCTAAGTGCTTTACAAATATTATTTCATTCTATCTATAAAACAATGTTAGGAGGTAGTGTTTTTATTATCCATATTTTACAATCAAGGAAACTGAGGCAAACAGGTTAAGTGACCTTCTTAAGATCACACAACTATTAAATGTTTGGTGCTGAATTTGATCTCAGATCTTCTGGACTCTTGATCTGGTACTCTGTCTTCTGTTCTAACTAGCTTTCTTAAGTATAGGAGGCATGGCTAGTCAAATGGTCCTGAAGTAGTCAGTATTTCTTAAGTACCTACTGGGTATCACACAGTGTGCCAGTGTCAAGACATAAAAAAGGAAAAAAGAAACTGCCTCTGCTCTTAAGGAGCTCATAGTCTGATGAAAAACTCTGGGGATATTGAATTCCAAGTTCAACATGCATCAGTATGGTAGTTCAATAAGCTAATGCTATCCTATGTTATAATAGGAGATGTGTAGGGTACAGAATGAGGAAGGTAATGGTCAGAACATATCTGAATTATAATATTCAGCTCTGGTCATTACATGTGCATTAAAAAAGCTATCAAGATGATGAGAATGCCAGAGACCCCAAACTTGTGAAGATAGGCTTTGAAGAGAGAAGACTTATAAAGATAGAATTTTTGTTCAGTTGTTTCACTTGTGTCCAACTTTTCATGACCTTATTTGGGGTTTTCTTGGCAAAGATGTTGGAGCGGTTTGATATTTCCTTCCCCAGCCCATTTTAGAGATGACAAAACTGAGGCAAACAGGATTAAGTAACTAGCCCAGGATCACATAGCTAGTGAGTGTCTGAGGCTAGATTTAAACTCAGGTCTTCCTGACTCTAGGCTCAGCTCTCTTGAGTTGTCTTCATTTTCTTGAAGGGTTATTATGGGAAAGGGATTTGACTTGTGCTGCTTGGCTCCATAAGGCAGAACAAGAAGTTATAGAAATAGTTTTCAGCTTTATATGAGGGAATAAAATCCTAAAGAACTATCTAAAAATAAACCAGAATACTTTGATAGGTAATGGGTTCTCCATCACCAGGACAGAAGCTGAGAGATCATGCATTTCTCTTCAATGTTGTACAGGGAATTGTTGGTCAGTTCCCCATTGTACTAAATGACCTCTGAAGTCCCATTACCCTATGAATTCATAATTCTATAAACTTAGCAAGCAAACAGAAAAACCTAAAAGCAAAAAAAAAAAATTCTTGATATCATGAGAAAAGTCTTTTATTTGAAGTCATTCAGTAATATTCACAATTTCTCTTTGGAAATAGGTGTCACTTTATTTGAGTATAAATGAAAGATGTTCCTATTAGGTTACCTGTCTTGATGGCATATTGCTCTGTCCAAGTAGAATTGTTTTATTCTTATTCTTTCTATACAGTGAAAAATGATTGGAATTATTGAGCTTATGGGTAGAGCCATCTGACAACTACTTTATAATTGAGTTAAGCTTGGAGCAGCATACTTTGCCCTCTTCTCATTCCAAAAGATGGGTTATCATCAGCTCTTCTAATTTAATAGAAGCAGAGTCAGGTTCACTATTGACCCCATCCATGAGATAGTGAAAGTGGGCTATTAATTATAGTTAAACTCCAAGCCTAAGACATTAGAAAGAGTTGGGTGGGTTGGTAGGCACTGATGAACAGGGCATTCTTTTTATTGCCATATTTCTTACAGACCACAGGGTTGTATCAGTTACTTACTGCATTGGAGTTTCACAAAAGAGAGAAGAAAATTCACCAAATTATGGTAGCTATAGAAATATGCAAAGAGCAGGAACACTAGGGTTATGTAGCCTTTCCTCAGAGACTTTAAATAATTGTTAAATGAAAATACCCCTGTTCCAATACCTTGGCAAGGATAATTATCATTAAAAAAGACATGTTACAAACCAAACCAAATAAACAAATATTCAATTTGATTGGCATAAAAATATTAAGGGGAAAAAACTGTGTTAAGTGTGAAGGGAAAGTTGATATTATAATCATTAATAATATTGGGTTGAACTTGTGATTCATTAGAATGGTTAGTTCCTGATACGGAAAATACGTCCATCATTGTTAATTCATCCTTAACTTACAGTCTTGGAAAGCTGGCTGGAGCAGGGAGAGGTTATGTGATTTGCCAGTGGTTAAGTAGCTAGATTGAGTCAGAGACAGGTTTGAATCTTGAATTCATGGGGATCTTACTGAACGTAGAGTAGGCTTTCTATCTATGGTCATCTTGCTTCTCATACTATGAATTTGAATGTATCATACATATGTGTATGTGTATGTGTGTGTGTGCGTGTGTGTATGTGACAATATATGATTATATAATGAGTGCCTAAACTTGATTTTTTCTGATGAAACTACAATTTTAAAAAGAACAATTCTTAAGACATATTCACATGCATGCAAAGATGTGTGTATATGTTATGCTTCAGGTCCCACAACAAATCAAGTAAGCTCACCATGTCTATGGGCACCTTTGAGCAAAGTATGAGTGGGTACTCCACCACTACTATTATTAGATTGTTAAAAAGTATGAATAATGACAATTATAACTTTCATTCCAGGCTTTGGTTCTTTTCTTCCTAAAACCAAGTTAAATTTGTGTTTCATATCTCCCACTTTGAAATGTTATATAATTTGATGGAAAAAAAGAGAGGAAGAATCTGGAGAGATATAGCAGTAGATCTGCAATTCTTAATTCTTTTATTTTTTAAGTCTCTGTCAGAATAATTACAAATAGATGAGGTCAGTGATTTTTTCTTTGGTTTGCTTTTTAGATCTATCACATCAACTTTGCTGAAGCAGTCACGGCAATTTTTTTATTTATTTTTATTTTTCAGTTCTAAAGTCGGTAAGTGATTTCTTAATATTGTATCACAAAGGGCAAGGAAATATACTAATGTCCATCATTTTATCCTTAAATGAAACTGTAACATAACATCTGTATGTAACTCACAGTAAAAAAAAAATATTTCTGCAGGTTTTTTTTAATGTTTTTAATAATGAATTTGGTGATCTTTTAAAATCCCTTTGGATCTCGTGACTCTATGAATCCTCTCTCTGGGAAGCCTTGAAGTTCAGTGAAACCATGAAACATGTGGACAAATGTCAGGACAGAATTCACATGCAGCAAGATATTGTTTCTTATCTGCTGGAATTTATAAGATCTTATAACTGCAGAAAGAGTAAAAAGTTTCATCTGTTAAAGGAATCTACCTCATGGATCATCCCCCTTGGGAGGATATGTCCAATCCATGTGCAGGCATGTGCACATAAATTTAGCATAAGCCATCACTTATAAAAATGTTGCAGGATTATTATATTCAGACAAGAGTTCATCTTTGGAAGTCTGTTCCAAAAGACATAGGGGCTATCAACTACGTGAAATGAAATTTAACTACATCATAAGGCTGAAGGATAAAAAATTACCTCAGGATTCTAGGGGTCAGTCCACCATTGGGAAGACACTGTAATCTCATGATTTGTGAACATGAAGGCTGCCTTTTTTAGGCTTCTTGAAAGTTTTTACTTGGTTTTGTTTTGCATCAACACTGATGTACCCTGTTAATCTCATAACTTTTGTTTGTTTAATTTAACAGTTTAGATTTTACCAGTTCCACAAGAAGAAATTCCCTATAGTTGTCTAAATTACCATCTGGTTGCTATAATAGAGGACAAAATCAAATACGTCTAAAGTGCTAACCCTGAATTTCACTATAAACTAACAAAAATAATTTAAATCTCCAGTTGAATGTCAAAGATTCATAAAATAAGATCTGGCATTAAATTATGTTCTAAATAGGATTTTGAGAATCTTATAAAGCCCTAAAAAGATTTGAACCACTTATTTAAATTGTGCATCTAACCTTTTATCTTCATGTTCTCTTCCTTTTCTACTTTTTGTTTTTCTTCTTCCTTTCCCTCGTCCTTTTGTTTTTTCTCTTGTAAAGTTGCCCATTACTGCATTAGCCTTGTTTTAAGAGCTAGCTTAGAATCTTAACTATTATTTATAACATTATTCTCTCCAAGTGGGAAAAAAATTCATCTGCTGACATGAAAATGGAATAGCCGCAAAACGTGGCAGCTTGAAAAATGCATGTATTCCACATGTTCCTGTAGCAACCAATGGCCAGGTGGCACAGGTTTGGGGAAATACTTCTTGTTCTTCAGTATATATACTTCAGTGCATACTTCTTAATTTGTAGAGTTCCTGCAGAAGAGTTAGGCATAGAGTGAAACTCTCCTGTTAGACAGATAGCATTATAAAACTCCTATTGGAACTACATGCATCTGGGTATGACTATAACATATCCCTTGGGCTGAGATTTGGAAACCACATAGCTAATGTGCCCTTAGGAGTTATAAACTACTATTCATAGTGACAGTCTACTATACAACATGTCACTATTCCATTACCATGTGCAACTTGGTTACATCATGATCTGGCTGATCCAGTCCATTCATTACCCCCTTTCAAACCATGTTTATCCATCTTCTGACATAACAGTCCACAGGCACCTGTGAAGTAGCTCACTGAGCTTTGGTTTTGAAACTCATCAGAAATATTTAGCACACCATCACCACCCCCTGAGAGTGCAAGCAGCTCTCTATCTCTTTATGTCTGAGCAGACAATTCCCAGTCTGAGACAAAACCGGAAACTCAAAAGATTTCTAGTACAGGGTTAAGTCTTGGCTTGTTCTAGGTCCCTTTATACAATTAAATATATGATGCCCTCTTCTGGGCCTTCTTTGTAATAGGGAAACCTCAGAAAATCACTTTATCCAACAGCCTTCTAAACTGCCGGGATATTTTTAAGTGATGAGGCTATAATCCACTAACTTTATGATAATATGTATGTGGTGAAGTGCATTCCATCTAATCAGGTATTGTTTAGACATCTGCCAAATCACACAGATTCCTATACATCCTTCATCATCCTGTCCTAGGCAAAACATCAGATCTCATATTAATTCATTAGTCACATGGAAGAACACACATTCTGGGGACCCTGATTTCCTATAATGAAGTGGATAAAAATGTTATGGATTAATTAATTACCCTCAGGGGATTAACCTGCTACCCATAAATAAGAGTGTTAGTCTTTGAAATCAGAGCAAAGGCCCCTGTTTTTTTTTTTCTTTCTAGCTATACAACTGACTTTTATGTGACCTTGGGAAACCCTTGCACTTTAAGGGCCTTGCCCATTAAATGAATAAAATAATATCTAGCTGTGTCAGAAGAAGAGGTGATAGTTAATTAGTTAATTCCTTCCGAGCGTTTTCAGTTCCTTAAGGAAAGGTAACATCAATACAAGGTATTATTATAATTGAACCAAATTAACTCATGTCTTACTTGAGGTAAGAAGAATGGATGAGAAGGTTAACAGCTCTACAAGTTACAGATAATGAGCAGCTGTGGTGGCAGCCCATCAAAACATTCAGTCCCTAGTATCTTTCTGGGTGCCTGGGATTTTACACTCATAGCCCAAGAAGTCCTTAAATGGAGACATTGTCCTGGGAAGTTCCTATGTTTCATCCCCTCCTCCACCTTGAGAGTTACATTGATATTTTTAATAGGAGAATATAAGAAATCTATTAATATGAGAAATATTACAATCACAATAGGGAGAAAATAAAGTCTGGTGTAAAAAGCTATGGGTTGAAAGTCAGAAAACCTAAGCCAAGATCCAATGTTACTAACTATGTGATCATGGGCAAGCTATAACTCCTCTGCATGAGTTTTTCTGTGTGGGGGAAAAAAGAGAAGCAAAACAGTGAGAACTTAATTCCTGTCTTCTCTATGTGACAGAATGAACCTGTGGCTGTAAAATGAGATGGTGGTGACTTTGAAATGGAAAACACTATATAAATGGAAAATGTTAGCATATTTAAATATTTTAAACATATTGTCCTCTTCATTTAGTAAAAGATAACACTAACCCTCTCTAAATCCCTATACTGTTGAGGGTAACCTTGGAACCTTGAAGGCTGTACCACTGAAACATAAGTTCTGCCAGATCCCATTAGGTTATAATAGCTTCAATTAATTGGTCAGTAAATGAGCATTTATGAAATGCCTGCTATGTGCCACTCACTATGTGACACAAAGAATGGCAAAAGATAATCTCCACTCTCAAGAAACTCATAGTCTGATGAAGAGAAATAATATGTGAACATGTTGAATATGTAGAAGCAAGATAGTCTATTACAATAGTCCAGGCATAATGATGAGGGACTTCACTAGGGTGGTGATAGTATCAGTGGAGAAAAGGGGACACAAACACTAGACATGCAAAGCTAAAATCAACAGGCTTTGGCAATATATTGAGTATGAGGAAGTGAAAGTTAAGAGCTGAGAATGAGAACTAATTTGAAAGCCTGGGCCATTGGGAGGATGGTGCTACCCTCAATAGTCAGAGAAATTGAGAAGAGGAAAAGGATAAGAGGAAAAAGATCTTTCAGGGAAAGATGTTGAGTTCAGTTCTGGACATGATAAGTTTAAGATGTCTGTCAGACATCCAGTTCGAGATGTACAACAGGTAGTGGGAGATTCAAAGCTAGAGATGAGGAGAGAATACAGACCTGTCAAAGGACGATGTCCTTTGCTCAGGAACAAATCTTTAAAGACTTAGCATCCGGAGTTTTGCAATGAGGTATTTTCTTTTTAGGCCAAAATATCTCAGGAAGATGGTTTACTGAGATCTGAATTGTTTGTGATCTGTTTGAAATCATAAAAATGAATTCAAGGATCTCATAGAGCAAATAATAAGGTATCTTTTTCTCTAATAGCACTATGCAAATACTGCCTACCAGAATGCCCAAATTTCAAAGTTGCAAAGGACTTTAGAGACTATCTAGTTCATTCTATACCTATACTTTATCAAAATATATCACACAAGTTAGTGGCTGGTAAGTCATACTGAAAATATTTGAAAATGACTGGTTCTACAAATAATTTTTAAATATAATTCACATTGCTAAAATGTCATATACATTATCAAGAAAGAATAAGAGCCAAATTATGAGTTTTCACTGATGTAATAAGCTATTACTGTATTACAGGAAAACAGGAAATTATCCCATGCTCAATTTTGATTGCAATGATTATTATAAAATGTATTTATCGAGTATCTATCAATCAATCTCTCCTATGTAGCAGATACTATACAAGTTTCTGGGGACACCAATCCCCAAATGAAATAGTCCTCTCCCTCAAGGAAATTATATTTTATAAGGGGAAATAACACGACACATAAATACAACATCAAGTATAATGTCATTGGTATGGATATGCTAACATCATTTTCACAAATTCATAGGTCAGGAATATAGCCATTGCCCCAAATATCAACAAATATTTCTAGGGAATCTTTCAGGTTCTAAGGAAAATTGAGGCTTGATATAATTAAATGCTTCCTAACAATTAGAATAATGTCAGTGTGAAATGGGTTACTTCAAGAAGTGATAGATTCTTCCTTGCTAGAGTTCTTCACATAAAGGCTGGATGATTACTTGTCTGATAGGAGAAAAAAAGATACTGGAAAACATGACTCAAGATTGAGAAATAAAAGAGGACAAAAGCTGGAGATTAAGCAGATATATCATGCCTATATTTCATGAATCTTCTTTTTTAGTGACAAAGATGGCCTCAAAGCATAAATTAACTATATTTTAATGGATAGGAAATAAGTTATTACTGAAATGATTATTTCTGAATCAACTATTTACTGTCAGAAAATGAACTAAGCAAAGTTCAAAATCAACAATTTTTTAAAGGATGAAGGTAAGAATATATAGCAAACAATTATGATAAACAAAACTTCACCTATTTAAACCACTTGGTGATGCTGAAAAAATTGGAAATGGATAAAAGAGAAGACATCAGCATTTATTATCAATTCTCTATAGAAGCATAATGGTCATGAGAAGTTATTCAATTGACTTCGATTAGCTAAATAGTTCTCCTCTCTTCTCCCCTCAATCTACTTGATGAAAATATAGGATGCAAGGAACAGGTAACAGAAATAATTATGTATAAAAGAATCAAACTGCACAACAAGGAGATCGAAAAGGGCCAAGAAACCGCCATAGAACTGAACAGGGTAAATGATCCTTATTCCTATAAAAGTAATTCATTTACTGTTATGTAATTATACACATGACATTCTTGTAAGTGAAGAACTATGATAGTCAAATCAAAAACAAATAGAATATAAAACCATTTGTAAGATGTTAAGGTGGTACAGACTGCCCGGGGGCCTGAAATGGGCTGGATTCAAAAGTTCAATTTAGCAAATCACAGGGAGGTATTAAAGAGGTTCTAGGCAGGACTTTGTAAGAGTGTCTAACAGAAGCAAGGGTAACCCATGACCATTATCTGAAGTTGGCCCCTTGTCTACCCAGTCAGCTTTGTAATTGTCCTTCTTACCAATACCATTCTGCATAGAAACTCCCAAATAGAAAAGAGATTATGTTAAGTAAGCTATTAAATGTAGCCAACTATTAAGTACATGGTGCTTTTCAATATCCAGCAAAGAAACACCTGATGCATTCTTACAACACCTGATAGAGACTGCCTGTCTGGTCCCATTCTGGGAAGCACATCTTCCCTTGAAATTTCTATCCATTACCTAATTTGCAAGAATTACATTAGTGTCTTTCAATTCATAGGGTGTAAATAATGTAGAAACCATGTCTTTAAAACCAGCAACAGTAGTAACAAAAAAAAATCCAAAACCTATTTCATTAATTTAAAAGATGATTGATAATGACCAAAGTGCCTTAGGCTCTATTAAGAGATGTCATTTACCAAATCACTCATTCTACACCGCAGCACATACGCAGTGAGCATAGGCAATAGAGTGTTGGATCTGTAGTCAAGAATACCTGGGTTTTACTTACTAGCTGTGTGACCTTGGGCAAGTCACTTAAGGTCTCTCAGCCTCAGTTTCTTAATTGGTAAAATTGTGTATAATAACATCTGCCCCACAGGGTTGTTATAGGGATCACATTAGATAATGAAAATAAAGTACTTTGGGAAATTTAAAAAAAAGATGTTATGGTGGTAAAAGATGGCAATTAAGAAATGAGCAGGCAAAATAAATTTTGGTTGGAGGCTCAGTTAACTCATGCTAAAAGCATTTCAAAGTGAAACTTGAGAGAGGACTGACTAAAACGTAACTATTAGAATACAAAGAAATTGAGCTATTCTAATTAAAAACACAATATAAAAAGAAAAATCTAAAAGCCTAAATAAGGGGATAATCATATTAAAAAAGGTCTCTGGTTTCTAAAAGTAAGTTCCTTTCAAAGCAAATTTTCTTTACAGATTTTAATATACATATCAATTTACTTTCCATGTTACTTTTTATGAAAGCATAGAAACAGAATTCTAGAATTAAAAGGAGCCTCAGAGGAATACCCTCATTTTATAGATGACAGACAAGAGGTCTAGAGAGGTGAAATAACTTAACCAGTATCAAGCATTTAGCAAGTGCATAGCTTTGCCTCACTTACATCCAATTCATGCGCAAGTCAAGACATCACCCTTGTGATGTCACTGGCCCTCTTTGAGAATAAAAGAGCACCAACCAACCAACCAAAGCCTCCTAGGATTCTATGGATTCAAAATTCAAAGGCTCTATCCATAACACAATTGCCTCAAAGGGAGGCTGTTTTTGTTCTTATGCTTATTAGACTAAAATGCATTTCTTTTTTTTTTGTTAAATTCCACACATCCCAATGGTCTTCATTAAAATCTCTTTTTCCTTTTATTTTTTTTTAACTATTTTTAGGCAATTGGGGTTAAGTGACTTGCCCATGATCACACAGCTAGTACATGTCAAGTGTTTGGTCTGAGGCTGGATTTGAACTCAGGTCTTCCTTCCTCACTTCAGGGCCTGTGTTCTATCCACTGCACCACCTAGCTGCCCCTAAAATCTCTTTTTAAATGGAAAATTCAGGAAATATTGAATGAGAGTCTATTCCTTTTGTCTTACATTTGGGCAGTTACTTTATAAGAATTAGGTGTAGGAGATGATTTACAGTATTTGTTTCAGTTCACAAAAGCAATGGAAATAATATGATGTAGTCTTCATGCCTTCTTGTACCAACTGGATTAACAAAAATATAGAATCTGAAACTCTGAAGTTTCTTCAAACTCTGAAACACAGTCCTTGACTAGTCATAAAAAAACTAATTATGAAAATGTCAAAATCATGTTATTCTATAGAGCTTTCCATCAACATTTTGTAAGAGACTTTTTTTGTAATAGCATCAATTCAGCTCACTTTAGGATGTAACAACACACACTGTCAATCTATTTTTCTCTACAAAAGCTAATTAAAATATGATCAGGAATACCAGTGCAAATGGAAGAAAAAACTAGTCTTTTTAACTTTTTAGTAAATGATATAATAAAAAGAAAATGTAATCAGACAGCTTTGCAAATGGTATAAATTTGTAAAGCTCATTATAAGCCATGGGGATTCAAAGAACATGTTTGTTTTGGGTCTGATCCAGCCTTCTTAATATGAGCAAACTCCACAGAAACCTGCTGAATTCTGCAGACTCCAAGTTTACTTGTTGAAAAAATGGGAAACCAACTTCCAAAGGTACCCAACACAATCAATAAATGCCAAATCAATGCTGCATGTATATACACACATGATGAAATGGAGAATTTTAGGTAAAAGCAATAGTATCTTCAATGTCAAAGGATCTTGAACAAAAACTTCAACTTAAACAAAAACAGTTAATCGTATTTATATTTCTGGAATTTTCCAGATAGTTATCGTATCTCTTCATTGTTTATGTAGACCCATCCTTAAGGAATGTGCCATTTGCAAATAATCATTTGCTATGCTTCTTCTTTCTTTTTTTTTTTGTGGGGTAATTGGGGTTAAGTGACTTGCCCAGAGTCATACAGCTAGTAAGTGTTAATGTGTCTGAGGCTGGATTTGAACTCAGGTCCTCCTGACTCCAGGGTCAGTGCTCTGTCCATTGTACCACCTAGTTGCCATGTTTCTTAAAAGATGTTTCATTTTTAGTTCTTTCAAAATTCATAGTTGGATCATAATAATGAAGCATATTGTACATATGAAGTACACATGCATACATGCATATATATGGATTTTGTAGATATGTTTTGTATGTATGTACTCACATACATATACTACTCTATTTCTCCTAGATTATAACCTTGTTATGTTCAGGAACAACTTTATCAATATTCACATCTCCCTCAATGGCTAGTAAAGTATTGTTAATATAATTAATTCTTAATATGTTTGTGATAAGAAAGAATATATATACATACTCATACATACATATACACACACACATACACACATTCCTTGTATTATTCTTTCAGTATCTCTCATTTTAACCCTTCAAACTAAAAGCAACGATTCTCAAGGTGACCTACCGTTGGTGATCACTATGAATTATATTTAGATTCAATATCCAACAGATCCAATAATAATAAAGTCTTTTTGAGTTTCCAAAATACAGTGCTTACGTATTATGTGAGCAAATACTATGAGTTTTTTTTAATTAATGTATTTATTTTTAGTTTTCACCAATCACTTCCATAAGCTTTTGAGTTTTAAATTTTCTCCCTCTTCTTCTCTGCCTCCCTCCCCAACTCTGCCTGCGATCTGATACAGGCTCTGCATATACATTCCTATTCAACATGTTTTCACCTTAATCATGTTTTAAAAAAAGAATTAGAACTAATAGGAGGAACCACAAGAAAGAAGAAACAAAACAAACAAACAGAAAAGAGCAAATAGTATGCTTCGATATGCATTCAAACTCCATAGTACTTTCTCTGGATATGGATAGCATTTTCCATCATGAGACTTTTGGAGATGTCTTAGATTCGTGCATTACTGAGAAGAGCTAAGTCTATCAAAGTTAGTCATTGCACAACATGGCTGTTGCTGTATACAATGGTCTCCTGGTTCTGCTCACTTCACTCAGCATTAGTTCATACAAGTTTTTCTAGTTTTTTATTTTTTCTGAATTCTGCTTCCTCATCATTTCTTATAGCACAATAATATTCTATTACATTCATATACCACAACTTGTTCAGCCATTCCCCAATTGATAGGCACCCCCTCAATTTCCAATTCTTTGGCACCACAGAAAGAGCTGTTAAAATATTTTTGTACATGTGGGTCCTTTTCCCATTTTTATGATCTCTTTGGGATACAGCCTTAGAAGTGCTATTGCTGGGTCAAAGGGTATGCACATTTTTATAACCCTTTGGGCATAGTTCCCAAATTGCTCTCCAAAATGGTTAGATCAATTCACAACTCCACCAACAATGCATTAGTGTTTCAATTTTCCCACATCTTCTCCAACGTTTATCATTCTCTTGTTTTGTAATGTTGGTCAATTTGATAGGTGTGATGTGGTGCCTCAGAGTAGTTTCAATTCGCATTTCTCTAATAGTGATTTAGAGCATTTTTTTCGTATGACTATAGATGACTTTTTTCACTTCAGCTGAAGCATAATATATTCTACTTCAGCCTTTTACCTTGTGTGTATCTCTCAGCTTCAAATGTGTTTCCTGTAAACAACATATTGTAGGATTATGGTTTTTAATCCATCTGCTATCCGCTTCTGTTTTATGGGAGAGTTCATCCCATTCACATTTACAGTTATGATTACTATCTGTGTCTTTTTCTCCATCCTATTTCCCCCCTGCTTATGTTTTTCTTTCTCCTTTCTCCCTTTCCCTCCTCACTAGTGTTTTGCTTTTCACCACAGCCTCCCTCAGTCCCACCTCCCTTCTATCCCTTCCCTTTTCTTCCGTTCTTACCCTTATAACTTGTTCCCTCCCTTCTATCCTCCCTCCTTTTTCTTTTCTTTTCCCTTGTACTGCCTATAGGACAAGTTAGATTTCTATAGCTAACTGATTATGTTATTCTCTCCTTGAGCCAAATCTGATGAGAGTAAGGTTCAAACAATGCTCATCTCCCTCCCTTCTTTCATGGAATCTACTGTAATAGGTTTTTGTGGCTTTTCCTGTAATGTAATTTACCCTTGTTTGCCTCCACTTAACTGCTCCCCCTCCCCCAAAGACAGAGGGGCCTTTCCCATTAATCCCCCAACTTCCTGGGCTACAAGACTGCTGTACCCCCTCTTTCTGCTGGTTCAGCTGTCCCAGGGTTTTTTCTGGGGCAATATTTTCTGGGCTTTCAGAGGTCAATAAGGGAGGGTGAGAGTGACTTACTTCTTACTCTGCCATCTTGGCTCCCTCAAGCAGAACTCCTATGAGTTTTTAAAGTACAAATATGAAGGCTTCAATTCCCTTGGCTGAGATGGCACTCTCCTGATTTTCTAACCTTTCTGTGTACCCTTAATGTCTGAGTTACTCAAAGTTCAGTTATGTCCTTGATCCTCTTCTCTCTCTTTCTTTGCACTCTAGCCTAAAGATCTTGTCCACTCCTATGTCTTAAAATATTATCCTGATGTAGACAGCTCCCAGGTTTTATCTCCAATCCTGACATTTCTCCAGAGAGTCATACCTGCATTTCTATTTTCATAGTCTGACTATATTCCCTTTCAGCACTTTTAACTCATCATATCCCAAACCAAGCTTAACATATTTTCTTAAACACTTGTTCCCCTTTATGAATTCTTTTTTTTTCTGCCAATGGCTACACCATTCATCCACTTTTAAAATCTGTTTTTTCTCTCTGATTTATCCCTCTCCTTCTTGCTCACCTTATCCAATCAATTGCCAAATTCCATTGATTCTAGCCAGACCAAATCTTTTGCATCTATAATTCCCTTTCTTTTTTCCCTCTTGCCATCTTAATGCAGACCCTCTTTACTACTCATCTGGGTTATTGTGATAGCTTCCTAATAATTCTTCCTTAAGATCCTGCCCTTTCTCCTCCACATTTCATGTTGCTGTCAGATTATACATATGCCTGGTCATATTATTTCTCTTTTCAAAACTCCATACTGGTTTATTAGATGCCAAATAAAATTCAAATTCCTTACTTTGTCATCTCCAAAATAGCTTGGTATTACCCAGCCTTCAAGTCTTATGTCCCTCTACTACTCAGTTGATGTTTAAGATAAATTTCAGTGCTTGTTAACCCCAGTACATGCCTTGTGCTTTCTCATTGCTACTGGTTTGCTCCTGCTCTTTCACAGACATGGAATATTTTCCCCTGCAGGAGTCATGGATGGAAAAAAGAAGTTTAAGAAACCCTGATGAAATGAAAAAAAAAAACTAAGAAAACAATGGCCTGATGAACTAATAGCAGAAAAGGTTAATCCTTAATCTCTAATGTACTCATTCAGCCGTTCCCCCTCCACCAACCACTTTACTCTTGGAGAGCTGCACAAGCCAATTCATAGACTTACAACAGTACTCAATTATGCAATGTGGCAGTACTCTGTGATGTGTAAGTACTAAGTCAGAGAACTAAAGAACATGGGGAAAGGGATAAGGATTACACAATATGGGTATATATTCAACAGACAGAAAGAAAGAGGAATTTACATTCAGCTAATCCCCCAGAACTCCTTTTGGGCAGACACTGAGGCCAGTGAAATGTGAATTGTCCAATGTGGAAAGAATTTGATACAGCTTCAAAGGGGAAGGATTCCAAAAGTGAATGAATGATAGGGGAATATAAGAATAAAAGATTGAAAATTCTCAAGATGTCAGGAGGAGAAAACTCATTTAAATACCTTGAGCAGATACAAATAAACAGGGAAAATATTATTAGCAAAATGGAAGATGACCTCCAGATCATCCAAATGAGTCTAGATACAACATATAAATACCATAAGACAAAGGAAAATGAATCAACACCACATGTGATCCTCATAACAACCCTTTGAGGTAGGTGCTATTATTATTCTAATTTTACAGATTAGGAAAGTGACAAACTATGAAGTTAAGTGACTTGTCCCAGGTCATACAGTAAATGTTGGAGGCAAGACTAAAATTCCTATCTTGACTCCAAATCCTGTGCTCAACCCACTGAGCTCTTCACAACAACCCTTTGAGATAGATACACTATTCCTGTTTTACAGATGGGGAAACTGAGGCTAAGAAATATTAAGTGGCATGCCACTTAATCACACAACTAACATCAGAGGCAGGATTCAGGATCAGACCTTCCACACTCCAAGTCCAGTATTCTATCCATTATGCACCTTGTTGCCTTATCGTTGAAGGAAACCTGGATTTTGGGGTCAGGAGAAGATCTAAGTTTGAATCTTGGATCTGCCAAATGATGTTGGATAAGTTATTTTTGCTTTCTGAAACTTTTGTTTTCTTAACTGTAAAATTACTACGCTAGTACTTGTACTACTTAGCACGTAGGTTTATTGTGATTGTCAAATGGGACAATAAATCCTTGTATAAGCTTAAACTACTTTGCCTTATGCCACACCTTGGTTCTGACCCTTTAGCCTTCTACAGAGTGTGAAAGTACTTTCTAAATTAATTGCCATAGGTGAGATACAGGTGATAATAGAATAATACATTAAATGTTCATTGAGAGTCTAATCTGTTGTTGAATTATCATGCTGTTGCAGGAGAAGATTAAGGGAAGGAGGATACATAAAAACCCAGAAAACATAAACCAGGAATGAAGCACTTTAATAGCTTTATCAACAGTATAAGTTGAAATCCCTGGCTCTCAACCCACATTTTATAAAGGGATTCCTCTTCTAATCAAAAGCACACTCAAACGGCTTTATTCTCTGCGTGTGTCCAATTAGTTTTGGGATTTCCTGAGGGGTATCTATACATAATGAAAAAGGAAGAAATAGAAAAGATAGTTTTATGGATAAATACTGTGGGAGGCATTTTAAGTACTAGGATAGAGGATACAAGCATGAAAAGGAAAAAGAATGGTTAAATGAGTCAGATGAAAGGACAGAATGAGTGTGAAGTAAAATGCTCCTTTTTCTTCCTTCCTCATTCTTTGAAATTCATATTAAGTCCCTCTCTCTTTCTATTTTAACTGGCCATATAACTTTGTTTCCTATTCCAAATTTTAATCATCCTGATTTGAATATTTTGGCATTACTTTTCGGAAAATCAATGAAATTAATAGTTTATTTTAAATAGTTGGCCCTGATGGTTTTCTTCTTCAAGGAAGGTAACCCAAGTCTAGAGACCCATTGTTTTCCCTATTAAAGGTCACTGATACAAAAAGCGGGAAAGCAGGGGAATATAAGAACAGCAAAAAGTAAAAACACCATTACCTTTGAGGTTTTATAAAACAAAACAAAAAAAATCATTATCTTTAGGGTTTTGGAAGAAGAAGAAGAAGAAGAAGAAGAAGAAGAAGAAGAAGAAGAAGAAGAAGCAAGAGGAGGAGGAGGAGGAGGAGGAGGAGGAGAAGGAGGAGGAGGAGGAGGAGGAGGAGAAAAAGGAAATAGCCAGGTGTGTTTCCAGGTAGGCTGTGGCTAGTAGATTTCTTGAGCTTGGGCATTCTGAACTGATGTCTGGCTCCAATAAAAATAAGCCCCTGGTGAAGGAGCAAAGTGGCCTAGGTAGGAAACAGAGGAGGTCAAAGCTCCATTCCAAACAACTGTGGGATAGGCCTGTAAACTTCTTTTGAATTTTAGGCAAGAAAAAAAGACCAAGTATCAAAGTAAATTAATAAATGTTCAACTCATACTTCTAAAATTATGAAATAGAAGAAATATTTTGGCCAGTTAAGGTAGAGAGAAAAGTGAAATAAAAAAGTAAAGTGAAATAAAAAAGGAGGAAAATAGGAGGAAAAAGGGGGATATATGCAGGAAAAGAAGTAACTTGAAGAAAAAAATAGGGAAGGGGAGGAAAAGTTAGAAAAAATAGAAATGTTGAATATGGTTATATAGCCCCCCCCCCCCCCTTTTCTCATTCCTTACTTAGGTAAAGAAAATTATCTTTTACTTCTAGCAGTGACCTAGGGCATGGCAAATTAACATTTCCATCACTCCATTCTCCCCCAACTACCACTCCCAGTCCTTTACTCAGTTTTTAGTGTTTTCAGTCTATGGCAGCCTTCCTGGTATGATATCTTCTCTCTTCCCTTCCCCCTCCATATCCTTAAAGTAAATTACTGAGCAAATTGTTCCTATCACATTAAGATTTTTTTTACCATGTCATTGATATTTCTTTTACCTTAGGAACTTTTTAGACAGGTATTTGTTGCTGATAATAGCAGGAAGCAAGGGTAATTACTGTGATATAGTTTGGGTAGCCTCTAACTTACTCATGCCTTATCTCCTCAAAATTCATTTGTTAGTCATTTGTTTCGAGCTTAGGATTCAATTCCCATAGAAATGACGATCATTTTTTACCTTTGGCAGTGTCTATATTAGAAAACTTACCTTAGGCCAGGTGGATTTAAATTAAAGGACAAATTCAGCCTTGTCAGCCCATACGTCTGGTTTAGTCTCTAATGTATGTGATGCTGCACAATAGAAGATGGTAGAATCTATTGAAACATTTAAGTATCTCAGGATTTAGAGCTGGAAAGAACTTTGAAGACCACCTAACCCTCCAAGTCCATTTTTCGTATGAGGAAACTAAGGTCTGCAGAGGGAAAATGTCTTGGCCAAGGTCTTTCTGGAATTAAAAAGGTATTAAAAAATAAGATTCAAATCTAGGTCCTTTGACATTAAGTCTGATAATTTTTTTTTTTGCTATGATACTTCAAGCTTTCTGTGGATGAAATATATTTTAAAGAAGTCTTTTCTAATTTCATGATATAAAAATGAAACACTAAAGTACAAAACTTCTCACAAAGGATGTTCAGTTTCCCATAATGGAAAGAATAAAACTCAGGGTGAAACAGAAATGTGGATGATAAAAAGCAGTTACATCTGGTTATATCTGCTGCTGCATAAAAACCTACTTGTTGATGGATAGAAAAAGAAAACAAACAAATGAAAGAAAACAGCAACAAATGTACATCAGAGATGATTCCATTTAGGATCTTTAAATGTTTCTGAGAAGCTGCTGCTCACATCCCTGTTATGCTATTTCTAGAATTTGGGCAGAGGGCTATCACCTTGCTACTAAAAAGTAGCAAAGATCACAATCCTTTAAAGTCTCATGCCAATATATAGTATCATTATAAATCTTTTAATCAGATCATCTTAACATTTTTTGTCATTGACCCCTTTGGAAACCTGTTGATGCTTGTGGACCCCTTCTCAGAAGAATGTTTTTAAATGAATAAAATAAAATAATTCGGATTAAAAGGGAAACCAGTTATATTAAAAATAATTATTAAAACAGTAACAAAACAAAATAAAATGAAACATAAGTTTATGGAACCCAACTTAAGAAAGAAATACTGCTTTAAAGTAGCATTCCCCTAAGGTCCCCTAGGTTCTTTGCCAGTTCTTCAATGTGTCTTCAGGCAATAGACTAGCATTTAATAGTCCCTGCCCAGCAAATCTGTGAAAATTTAAGATCAAGGCATTCTGGGCCCTGCAACTATTACAGGCAACTTCTTGGATGTCAAATATTCTATTACTTTGGTTTTAGAGCTACAAATACTGAGTTTTTTAGACCTTGATTTCTTTAGTGACAATAGCTGAACTGATGTAGTCAAAAGAACAACTCTCAACCCACACACTTCAGCCAAAAGACCACATGGTATATATGAATTGACATGCCTAGCTCTCTATGAAAATCTCATTTAAATGTTGAAACCTGTTTCCTGAAAACGTTCTCTAACTCCCCCATGCCTGAGATTTCTTTGCTGCCTCTTTCTCCACACAATCAGCTATCCAATGACTCCTACTTAGCAAATAGTGCCCTGATGTGACATTTGGAGAGTTGGCCAAGTATACATCTTTTGATTAAATTGATATAGAGGCTCCTGCAAGCACTTCTGAAGCCAAACTGGGTGTGCCTCATCATCCTTGTTACTGTCTGATAGCAGGGAGGATAATTCACTATGGTAAGCCATTGAAATAATTTCAAGAGTTTGGCACAGAAGGATCCTTAAAATCTGATTTGTAACAGATAGCACCTGCCAAGTACAAGCACCTTCCCAATCTCACTATGTTTGGATTGCTTTTTTTTCATCCTGGTCAATGTTCAATTGTCTTCCCCAAAGTCATGTTATGATTTTTTTTCTTTAAGGATTGTAGTAGTTTTTTTGGTTTTGTTTTTGTTTTTTTCCCCCCTCAACCATCCATCAGTCAATTAAATGCTACCTTCTGGTTCCTCATGAGGACCTAAACAATCAGACAGCTACAAAGGCATTTGTTTCATTGCCAACATACGTAGCACCACATTTTCTAAAATAGGAATGTTCTTCTCATCAGTAAAAAACTGTTTGGATCCTGAAATGCTCTTTTTCTCTTTGAGCTGCATCATCTCAGCATGTTGAAAATGCTTCTTCTTGAATCATAGCCAGCTGGATTTTGAAACAACCAGAGTTGATTCTTTTCAAACATCTGTTGTCATATCTCTAACTTGGAGGACATAAAGCAAACCCTGAAAGAAACTTGTAAGTTCAGAGAGGGGCCACCATATTGAAAAAACAAGTATGTGAAAAACACATAAGAAAAAAATAATACAAGGTGTGTCTACCTTGTCTTGGTGGAAGAGAGAAGTCTCCTGGAGAGCAATATAACAGGAAAGTGTAAAGTGAGCTACAGAACTTTTTTTCACTTTATTTTCTATGAGGGTGGGTTCCAGCTTTAGCCTGCTGTCTCTGGAAATGGTTTAGAGCCCAAGGATTGTAGGATTCTGCCAAGCCTGTTTTGTCTAGATCTCCCAATCTGCCTTAGGATGTCAGAGCATACTGCCAACTTTCCCCCCACATATGTTTATTAATACACACACACACACACACACATAAACACACACACATTATAGAAATGAGAGGCAGCATAGTATAGTGGGTAGCCAGCCAGTTTTGGATTCAGAAAGAAATGGGTTTAAGTTCTGCCTCTATCTGTATGACTCTGGACAATGGCAAATTCTCTGTGCCCCCAGAAAACTCTCTAAGATAATTAGTTGCAAAATGCTTGTACCGGTAGAAGGGATTTCCTATTATAAGTTATATTACCTATTCCAATGAAACTATAAATATGTATATATGCATATATATTACACACACATATATACATACACACATTTTGGATATATGTGTGCTAGGGTGTGTTTGTATGTATGTATACACACATATATGTGTATATATATACATATATATACATGCATACATACACAAATATATATACAAATGTGTGTACCACATCTATACATAGGTACTATATATGGTACATATATACACTCATATATGCATACATGCATTGTATGTGTGTGAGTATACATATTTGTGTATATAGTACTATACACACGTGTGTATAGTCAAAAATGCAAGATTCCATTGTGCTTATTTGTTAATTATAAAAATAATTTGATGCAATAGTAAAAAAAATTGCTGCCTCAAATGCTTTTCTCAAGCAATGTTTTTCTCTCATGTTTATGTCAAAATCATACTAGATCCTTTCAAAGATAAAAAACAGAAAACTTGATCAAGTGAAACATAAAACAGAGATAGACTTGCTCAAGGTGTTTGCATCATCATAGATGATATCCAGTGCAAAATCCTAATGGAAGAGGGATGACTTAGAGTGGTGACATTCTTCAGAAGCTTCAGTTTATGGAAAACATTGTGGTGATTGCCCCAGAACATAGCAGAACTTTTTACATGACTAGTCATCCTGAAAATGAAAAAGTAGATCAAAAATGTCTGTGATTCACATATGGTTCAATGGTTAACTTATAGAGCTCTTCACCATACATACATTATGGAAAGACACTGTGCATAGGCAATGGAGAATAGGCTGAATTGTCTTTGGGAAGTGCATGGTGATTTCAATGGCTCTAACCTTATTCCTGTAACAAAGGCCTATCCTTCTACAATATTTTTTTTTCTTTTTCAGTGACACTGTAAAGCTGTGAAAAATGTAGCACAATTTCTGAAGAATTAAAGTCGTAGGTTTCTTGAAGGCAATAAAGGAACACATGGTGGGCATGAGTTGGCTGCAATAACAACCAAGAATTACATAAGAGAATTAGCATAAGTGATTTTATTAGAAAGGCACATGAGAAGATATGAAGCTGAGCCAGTCATGTAATAACAGTGACACAAAAGTAGTTGGCAGCCTACATATTCTAATGGTCTACATCAAATGTTTTTTAAAGAAATGAAAGCACATGAGGTAAACTCCCTGGGGATGATTTAAAGGAAGGGATGGATAAGTATTTGAATTTATATTGTTGGATGGAGTGCCCATTTCCATGAAATCATAAATTCATTTAAGTATAAAAATAACTTCAACTTAACTGGTACAACTGCATGGAAAAATGGGGATCCTGAAAAGACTTTGAGAACTGAGATAAACAAGTCAATGAACAAGAAGAATTAAGAAAGCAGACATACAAATTTACTAAACCATTCTTATTGGTACTAGGAAAACACAAGTATATCAACTTCAGAGATATGACACCAAACCATGAACAAGTTTCAAGGAAGCACTAACGGGCAAAGTGATTAGACTGAATTTAGAAATAAAAAAGGAAGGGGAATTTTAAATGGAGAGCAAGACCAAAATAACTGATACTTTTAGGTGATAAAACAGTGGAAATGACTCTGATGTACAGTGATGTACAGGGAATTTGGGGACAAGCATATAGATTAAAAGGTGGTTTCAAGTCATATTTTTACAACCTAGTAAATACATTTTCTAATGAATTATAGGGAAACTAATTCAGAATATTTACTTTCTGCAATTAGAAAGGTTGTTCAATCTGAGTAGATAAACATGGGATAAAAATAAATTCTTTTGAATATGAATTGCATTAGTAAAAACGAAAAGGATGGAGTAACATTGACTTTTTTCATACTGAATTTTAATGATAGTAACATGGTTGCCAATTTTGTAATATATTTTCTTTATTGTATGATTTTTTGAAAATGTCTACTTGACAAGTATCTTTTCATCTCTTTCTTTCTTTGAAATATATTCAAAATATAGTTCATACAGCTGGGGCAACCCTCGAGTTTTACCTATTAGAAAATACTAGTTTATAGATCATAAATCATAGTCATGGATCTAGAGCTGAAAGGGACTTTAGATGTCATGTAGTAAACATTCATTTTACAGATGAGCAAACTGAGGGACAGAGAGGTAGTGACTTGATTCAGAGGTAGAGACATAATGTGAATCTAGGTCATTTAACATCAAATCCAAAGCTCTTTGCACTATTCTAAAGAGAAAAATATCTGAGATTTGGACTTTAATAAAGCTGAATATATTTCATATTTTGGGTAGGAATCCATTTTTTTCTCAGTAGATAATTAAAATATAGAAGTCTTAATGTGGTAACTTATCTTCATCTTCCTTAATTTAAATAGCATAGATATTTCCCTTTATTTTTCTAGCCATATTTCCCATTTTAAAATAATCTATTTTAGACAATACATTTAGATGCACAGACAAAAGCACAATTCAATGTCATTATTATGCTACAGACATTGGAAATAAAAGAATATTTCCAATAGCCCACCAGAAATTTTATAAATTATATGTATTTTTTAACAAATTACTACTGTGGAAAAGTAAAGAAGAACCACATTCTGCTGCCGCCCCCACCCCCCCAACCCCCCACGCCCCCATACCCCTGATGATGACTATCTAAATTCCTCATCTTGGGTCTTATTCCCACTCCTGATTCCTCAAGTAGCCTTTTGATATGATTTGCCTGCTATACATCTGAAAAATTCCTTCTAGACTTGTGCTTTGGTTTGTGAGTATTTTCCTGTGCTTACATTGTATTTTATTGTTCTACCATTCTCCCTCACATGTACTATCATTAGCCATTTTAAGAACAGGCCATGGGCAGGGAAGATGACTCTTTCAAACTTCTCAGAGCTGGAAAAGAATGTAACAGGGGTCTATGCCCATATCACAGGCTGACAAAAGGATCATCAATAACTAGAAATGAGACAGAAAATCTGCAACGATATATGGTCATTTGGCACCTGCAGATTTTTTTTTTATGTAACTAGAAGAAATATTGAGAGATATTCAAATCTGCCATCCTCTTCAAATGGGACAAATCCTATATATTCCATTCATACAAGATTCTACTTCATTAAAAGTTATATTGTAGGAGAACATAGTAGACTGAAGTTGAAGGCAAAAAATACTTTTGAGGAAATATCCAGCAAGTTCAGTTATCTAGAGACAGTTGGTCAGCAGACTCATCACTTCCCATTTACATGGGAAACAGCCAGGCCAAATTGCATCTACACAAGTAAAGGCAACTCTCACCTCCTGCTGCCAATCTGATGTATCAACAGCAAAATGAAGAGACTGGTGAACTTGTCCCTTGAGGGAAGAAGAAGAGAAAATTCTGTGGGGAGCAGGTTCCTTCTGCTGCTATGCAGGTTTGACTTGCTTCTCCTACTGCACCATTTCCTGCCTAATCTCCAGCCTTTAGAGGGAAGAGCTGTAGTGAAACGGAACCTCTCATTCAACAATCCAATCCATTTTAGACTGTACTTGTCTCCAGCCCAATCTCTAGCTTTCTTTGAGATGAACAGTAGTGCCCTCTACTTAAAGATGAACATTATCATCTCATGCCCTATTCAGTGATTCTGAACCCCTGTAGGTCATCATCCAAGCCCCATTCTCCATCCTCCGGTATTTGATTCCTTATTCCCATCCCCCTCAAGTCTCCTACCCCAAAGTTCAAACCTAACATCACCCTTACCTTCTACTGTGCCTTCTAGAATGCCTGTTCTATAGGCAATAAACTTCCCTTCTTCCTAAATTTTTTCTTCTCCCACTCCTTCCATGTTCTGGCTATTACTGAAGCTGGTTCCCCATGATGACACAGCTTCCTTGGCCATGCTTTCCAGTACTTACTACTTATTTCTTCATTCTCTTCCACTCACTAGTTGAGATGATGGAGTTGGAATATTCCTTGCTCCCCAATTGCCACTTCCAGGTTCTCCTCCTACCCCCATCACTCAGAAACCTCTCTTCCTTTGAACTTCATTCTATTCATCTCTACCACCCAAATAAAATCCTGGTAGATGTTGTCTACAGACTTTTAGGTCATTTCCTTTCCCTCTGCAATGAATTAATTACATGGCTCGTAGTGTTTCACTCCTCCCCAGTGCCTGCCTTCCTATTAGGAGACTTCAACATACATGTCAACTCTCCTTCAAACAGGCTAACTATTCAATTCTTCCACCTTCTCATTTTCATGAATTATTCCTCTATCCCATCTCAGCCACACAAGAATATGTTCATAGCCTTGACCTTGCCACCACCCACAAATGTATAGCCTCTATGTCAAAGAATTCCAAAATTCCTTTATTTGACCAAAATCTATTGAATTTCTACCCCTCCTCTTTCTTTCCTTTATCAAACTCTATATTTAATCCATTTAATATACCTCTAATCTCTTGACCCCTCAATCCTCTTCCAGACTATTTCTCTTGCACTACCCCCTCTTCCCTCTTTTTTCCCCCATATTTATCTCTTGGTAAACCAATTCAATCCTACACTGTCCTCCTTTCTTGGATCTCTAGCCCTCCTATCATTTCACTAATTATTCCTTACTAAGCCTAAGCTTGTATCACTCCCACTCAGGATGCGTTTGCTCTCACACAAGTACTGTTGAATAAAGGTGAAAAAAATTATGCAATCGTTCTGATTGGGTTCTCTACAAATTTATATCAGATAATTTCAACTATGCCCTCCTTGCTGCTAGGCAATCCTACTATGCCTCCCTTATCAACTCACTATCCCACGTTCCACAGTGGCTTTTCCAAACCCTTTCAAACCTTCCCAAAAAATCCTTATCCACTCCCCGCCCCAACCTGAGAACCTTACCTAATATATCTTATTTGTACATGCATATGCATATATATGTAAATATTTTTTGCTTGTCTCCCCCCTTTGATTGTGACCTCTTTGGACTCAGAGACTTCTCTTGCCTCTTTTTGTATCCCCAATGTTTAGCACACAGTACCAGACACACAACATGTACTTAATAAATATTTACTGACTGACTATTGGGAAATGGAACAAAGGTCACCACCTCCACTTTTTGACCTAGCCCTTTTGAGTCTTGATCCTGAGTTGATTTGAAGAGCATCCAAGGATGTGATGGGAGTGGAAAAAGAATCCTCTCAGACCAGTACCACACCACAGTTTTCCTATTTAGAGTCTGAGATGATTTGAAGGGGACCAGGCTAATGATCCAGGCATATGAGTAGGAGTTCCAAGGAACTTTGGACAATAGTCCAGTTAAGAATTTGGACTATGAACCCTGACTAGCAGTAGGAAAAATAAGTTCTGAAGACTTTCTTAAAAATGTTGGGGTAAAGAGATTTCTTTCAACTACCTTGGTGTCCTCTGGTTGTCTTACAAATCAACTCAGTATCAAGACTGAAAAGGGCATGGTAGGGATTGCAGAGTTGGTGACCTTTGTGCCATTTCCCAATAGACACTAAAATCACAGTAATCGTTATACTACAAAACCTATGTACTTTAATTACTGAGATTCATATGAATGGGGTTGGGGGAAAAGATCGAGTTTTTGTAACATAGGATATTCTGTTGGTGGTAGTATCATTTGAGTATTTGTGCAGTACTCCATAATGTTGAAATTCTTATATTTAAGGAATTTTAGAGATGGAAGGAACCAGAAAGTTCTACCAGTTCGGCCCTCTAATTTTACACATTGAGGAAACAATTATTTATCAATCAATAAACGTTTATTAAGTGCCTACCAGGTAGCAAGCAAGATGCTAAGTGCTAGTGATAGAAAGAGGCAAAAGATAACCCCTGCCCTCAAGGTGCTTACAATCTAAACATATACAAAGCAGGCTTAAACAGCAAATAATTAGGGAAGACTTCCTATAGAAAGCAAGATTTTAGTTGGGATGTAAAGGAAGCCAGGGAGGTCAGTAGTCTGAGCCGGGGAAGAGAGAGCATTTCAGACATGGGGGACGGCCAAATAAAATGCCTGGAGCCAAGAGGTGGAGTGTCTTACTCAAGGAACAGCCAGGAGGCCAGTGTTGCTGATCAAATAGCATGTGTTAGGGGGCAGCTAGGTGGTGCAGTGGATAGAGCAACAGTTCTGGAGTCAGGAGGACCTGAGTTCAAATCCAGCCTCAGACACATAACGCTCATCAGCTGTGTGACTCTGGGCAAGTCACTCAACCCCAAATGCCTCACCAAAACAAAACAAACAAAAAAAAAACAAATAGTATGTGTGAGAAAGTAAGGTGTAAGAAGACTGGAAAAATAGAAGGGATGCTAAGTCCTGAAGGGCTTTGAATGCTAAGTAGAATGTTTTGTATTTGCTCCTGGAGGCAATAGGGAGCCAGTGCAGTTTACTGAGTGGGGAATGGGGATGGTATGGCATGGTTGGACCTATGTTTCAGGAAAATCACTTTAGTAGCTGAATGGAAGATGGACTTGAGGCAGTCAGACCCACCATCAGGCTGCTGCAGTAGTCCAAGCATGATGTGATAAGGGCCTGCACCAGGATGGGGTCAGTGTTACAGAGGAGGGCATACTCGAGAGATGAAACAGGTAAATTTGGCAGGCTTCAGCAACATATTGTATATGAGGTCCTGGATGACTTCTAGGGTTCAATGCTTAGGAACTGGGAGAATGATGTTGCCCTCTATTTTAATAGGGGTTAAGAGGAAAGATAATGAGTTCTGTTTTGGACATAGTGGACATAAAATTTGAGATGTCTGAAAGGCAACTGGAGATGTGAAATTGGAGGCCAGCAGAGACATGGGCAGGGAACGTAGATTTGAGAATCATCATCATAGAGATGGCAATTAAAATGATGGGAGCTAAAGAGATCACTAAGTAAAATAGTATAGTGGGAGAAGAGAAGAAGGCCCAGGACAGAAATCTGAGGGACATGGGTGGTTAAAGGCTGTGATCTAGAATATCAAAGTAGTGGTATGCTCTTCCTGAGATACCATAGCTAGCCAGGTGGCAGGGCTGAGACCAGAATCTGGGTCTTCTAACTGAATCTGGTATACTTTTAAAATTTACCAGTCTGCCTTATAAATACAAGCCTTGCAATTCCAAAGAGAGTACTCCCTCAACTATTGAGACTTGCCCTGCATACAGCAGACACTCAATAAATATTTGTTGATCTATTTAATTTACTAAAAAAAGGAGTTTGGGGGGCTTTTTGTTTTTTAGGTTAAATAGCAACATAACTTTTAAAGTATCTTTAGAAGAAAACACAACAGTGGCTAGAATTATTTCCTAGATTCGTATGAACACCTAATATGAAGACACTGTCAAAGCAAAGTTGTATATAACAAATAAAAGAGAGCAGTACACACATCTGGAAGTAGAAAAAATACAATCTCTATTATCCTTTTAGTAGTCTAATTATAACACTGTCCTAATATTCAATGTTTCCAAATAGTATAAGAGAAACTATCTGCCATGGTGAGACTAATCAACAGTTGCAGAGAAATTAAAAACAAGAAAAAGCATATTCTTTGAACCAGAGAAAACCTACAAAATGTTCTCATGTAAAAGTTAAACACAATGCTTGCTCCACAAGGCCTTCTCTATAAGTAATAGATTTAAAGGTTAAATAGATTATTCTCTTAGGTCTTCTCTATAAGTAAGAGACTTAAAGGTTAAACACAGTTGTGTGTGGCAGACAGAGACCAACCTTCTTTACTGGCAAGGTAAGGATAACCACTCAGTTTTCTATTTCTTTTTTGAGGGGGTAGGTGGATACTCTTTATCCAGTTAATTTGCAAGCTACATCTTTTGATTATTAATACTTGCTCCTGCCAGCATTGTTCGAATCAATCATTTTTCTTAATTGCTACTAAATTTCTCTTTGATTGATTCCTTTTGGGATAGATTGGCAGGTTTCATATATATATATATAATATATATATAGTGTGTATGTGTGTATGTATGTATATTATAATACATACACAGATATATTTTTAAAATAATGGTATTTAAATTTAAATTAGATTAAATTTAAAATAATGGTATCCAGGCTTTCCTTTTTTTTTTCAAAATCCTTATTTCAGAGAGTTAGCTACATGATATGGCAGACAGATTGCTGTACTTGGAAGCATGACAGACATGAGTTCAAATGTGACTTCAACCATTTGCTAGTTGTGAGATCCTGGGCAAGTGGACTTGGATGGGGGGGAGATATATCTTTATTTTCACTGACCACTTAAATTCAGTATTTCCTTCAAGTATATATGTATACAACAAATGTTATTTAGAGGAATAAACCTTACCAAACCTTTAGTTTCAAAACAAAAAAACAAAATAAAACATAAAAATCTATTTTTCAAAGCAAAAATAAACTCATACATTCATAATCTTGGTCAAGTCACAATCTCCCTGGGTCTCAGTTTTATAATCTATAAAATGAGGAATTTGAATTAGATGACCTTGGGGATCCCTTCCAACCCCAGAACTTGGTTCTGTGATCTTCCTTACACTTTGAATATTCTACCAGTAGTTACATTATGGTTAAAAATGTTCCCTGTGTTAGGTTTTGCCAATACTCATGAGGCCAGCAACTTATAGCCCCCAAAAAGCAAAGGCAGAATTGATAGTATAGCAGTAAGTATAATCTTCAAACATATTTTTTCAGTGATCAGTAGAGATGGGTAAGGCCCTAGTTGTATCAATAGACTTTTTTTCCCTTCTAATATGGTACAATGTGATATATATGTGTGTACACATTTACACACATGTGCATGTATATATACATGTATATCATGTATACATACATATGCACACACACACAAGACACAGGAGGCCAGAAACTTACAGTCAACACATAAATAGGCTTTAGGATCAATGAGTATGTCCAGAAGGAGTACAATCATTCAACATGAAAAGCAAACAATTTAACCATCCAACTCTATTGCCAACCTTATGATAAACATAAAGGTCATAATCTGACCCCATCTGCAAATGGCCCAAGTTTCATAATCATCCCCCAGAAAAGAGAAACTGTAATATAACACAGTTGAGGAATAGTGAGCAATCAATGCTGGCCTCCATTTGGAGGATTTGGAATTAGATGACCTGAGTTCAAGGCCTTGTTGTTCCATTTACTAACTCTATGAGTTTGGGCAAGTCACTTCACCTTTGTGTATATCAGCTTCCTTATCTGTAATAGGAGTAGTTGAACTGGATGCCCTCTAAAGCACCTTCAAAATATATATCCATCACCCTATTGTATAGACATTATGTAGGATGTCCTCCTGTCATAATGTCTTGACATTCTATTCTGCAATCTATTGGTCAGGGTGAGTTTCCTCCTTGCTTGGATTCATTGTGGAGAATAAAGTTCAAATATCAAAAATAGGTGGGACCCACAGGGTTAAATCACTTGGTACCAAACCCTCTAATGACTCACATGTTTTAATGAAAAAGGAAGGGATTGACTGCGATGGTTCTGGGCCATTAGTCCTGCCTCTTGGTAATTTCTAATTACTACTCTTATTTGCTTTCCATTATTGTTTCCAAACTACACATTAGTCAGTCAATCAATCAAGTAATCAACCAACAAACACTGATTGAACATTCACTCTGTACAAGGGCCTGTGCTAGGCATTTTTTGGGGAAAAAGCAAGTATAAGACTTTGGGACCAAAAAAATTATAGTATAGTTTGAGATAAAAACAATATACATGAACAAGCATTAGGGTCAATGGCTTTATTAAGAAGAATTGAAGTAATTCAGGATGAAAAGAGAAGAATTTAAACATCCACCCTGTTTTACTACATCATAATAAACATTGAGATCATTTGACATCATTTTCAAACAGCCTAGATTTCCTAAAGCATCATTGCAGAAAAGAGCAACTGAATTATAACTGCAATTTAAGGAATATGTAGGAAGAAATGCTGTCCCAGGGACCTTTTTTCAACTGTTCTTACATAAAGGAAAATAGTACCAGATGACATGTCATTCCTAAGAAGTTTACATTTGCTAAACAGTAAGAGAGGAAACAGGCTTCAAGAGGAATAATGTGAATGAAGTACATGTTTTCCAGCCAGGATAATGATTCTCTTAATTATGAGTTACCGGGCAAAATTCTACAAAGAAATAATGGACAGACATTGGGTAACTAAATAATAAATAGTAGTCACATTTATTCTTTCATTTTTGGGGGAAAATGCAAATAAAAAGCATTGAGAATATACTCTTAATATTCTTTTCATGTCTATGGCCCTCTTTGAAATGAAATCACATGATATAATGTCATTTGATGTTATGCATCCAATAACTCTTTAAATAACATCATTAACATTAGAAACAAAAGAGCTGAACCAGGGTAACTAAGGGAAAGACTTCTCCATACTGATGAGCTGTGTCTCACAAAGGTTAAGAGTCTTCTTCTTGTCACACATATTTGACTTGCATTAGTAATAATATGTATTTGTTAATAAGAGAGAGGAGGCTGGAAAATTATCAATAGCTCAATGCTAAATCATCTGTCTCTTGTCAAATATGAAATAATTATTATTTATCATGAAATTTTGATGTTAAAAAGAACTGTCATTCTATTAGAATTGTCTGTGTCTATATGCTACTTTTCAGCACAGAATAGTGGGGGGAAAACACAGGACAGAGAAGTCAGAAGAATTGGGTAAAGGGCCAGTTCTTTGCTAGCTAGATATGTGAACTTGGGTTCTATGCCTTACATATAATAAACTCTCAATAAATATCTGAATGTCAGAATAGGCTTGACCTCTCTGGCCCCCAATTTCCTAATCTGCAAAATGAGGTAACTGGATTAAAATGAACTCAAAATTCCCTTCCAACATCCAATGATTCTGCACTGGAAAATGATGCTAACCCATTGTATATAGCGATGATTTCATTAACACATCAACAATCATTCTTTCCTAGTTTTCCATATCATCAAAGGCAATCATATGCAATATAACTAAACCTATTCATCTTTAGAATCTTAGACAAGAAGGCACTTTCAGATCTTCCATAGTCTATTTCCTTGATATTCTTTTAAAGAAACACTGGCCTCCATAACAAAAAGAGAAAGAGACAGGGACAGACAAAAAGATGGAGGCAGAGACACAGAGAGGCAGAAGACTTGGATTTAATCCTATCTCCTAGACATATTATCAATTTAACTGTGTCAAACCTAGCAAGTCAAATACATATACATGTATACATATATACATATACATCAACATATCAATATATTCATATTTGTCTGTCTGTCTGTTTGTCTATCTATCTACCTATCTATCTATCTATCTATCTATCTATCTATCTATCTACCTATCTATCTATTTATCTATCAATCTATCATCAAAGGCCCTAGGGAAATCTGGTCAATGTATTCAGTTCAAAGGTGATATGGTTCGTTGGAAAGAGTAATGTCAAGTCACAGGGACCTGAGTTCAACTAACTATCCCTTATTCTCAATGTTTATTATTTTTGTAACCTTGGGCAAATCATTTACCTTCTGTTATTAACCTAGTGTCCTCAAGTGTAAAATGAGAAAAGGAGTAAAGAATATATGGTCTCTGAGACCTCTTCAGTGACTCTTTTTCCATTTTTGTAAATTATATGGGAATTTATGACAAGAGTGTGACTACAAACAAAAGAAAGAATTCAAATGATGACATGGAGAATTCACATCTAAAATAATTTCATATGAAATATTGAAATATATAGTATGCATACATATATGTGTATGTCTATATATTGACATCTATACATTCACAGAAAACTGGACTTATCTTTTCTTCTGCCTTAATTCCCCATTTAGTTTTCTGTCGTATAGGCATACCATCAACATCTAAATGAGGAACTTATTCAACCATCCAGATACAAGTCCAATACCTGGATGTTTGTCATCTGCTAGAGGGGAAAAAAAATCAGCAGATATCTGAAATTAATCAATGTTTTTAAATGTTTGGAGTTGGAGATTTCATATATATGTCGGGCACTGGTGACCACATTCATCTTAATGTAAGGAACACTGGGAACAACATTGCCATATTTGGAAGAGTTCATGTTAGTAAATGGTGGCTAAACCGAATTTGTCATGAATGATATTTAAAAATCATTTGTAAAGCTACTTTCCCCCTCTTTTCATGTCACTAACTGGGGACCAACACTTTCAATTCTAAGTACAGCCTCTTAGTATGGGCTCAGTCTGTGGAGAGATTTTAGGGGGTTTGTGGACTTGGATGGGGGGGAGATACATCCTTATTTTCACTTACCACTTAAATTTAGCATTTCCTTCAAGTACACATGTATATAACAAACATTATTCAGAGGAATAAGCCTTACCAGACTGCCAAAAAGAGAACATCACACATGCACACACAGATTAAGACCCCCTTATCTAGACAATTAAAGCAAAGAAAAATAATACCATCCACAATGCCAGCTTAGTCTTCGGCTATTTTAGGTGAATTTTTTTTTTGCTTCATTTATTTTTGTTTTGCTTTGAATAGGAAATAGAGATTATTATTTATGAATTATTTAGATATTTGTTTACAGTAGCCACTTCACTATTTCTTCTATCATGGAACTTTCTGGAACATGTTTCCAAGCATCAGGGTGTAACAGAAGTGTATAGCTTAAACTACATCTTATGTAATTGTATGGCCTATGTTTCATCCTCCTTTCTCCAAAGAGTATCATTTCTTTGAATGTTAGTTTATTACAAGACTCAGACTCCAAATAATGTTATTTTGTTTTAGCTGTTGTTCCTGTTGTTGTCTTTCTGGCTGTTAGGGTTTTCTGGGGATGTCACTGCATCAAACCCTAAATCCCATAGTGATGTTCTATGTCTTGAATTTGGGTGTTGGGAGGAAAGTGATCTTAGAAGCCAGGTTAGGAGACTAAAAATATACCATTAAAAGGTGAAAGTGCATTTTATTTTAGAATATAACAGCTATGGTAACATTGCTGCTAAGCATCTGGTGAAAGTGAGACTGCAATATATTTGATGCCAAACATTCAGCTGTTTCTAACTAAGCAAGGTATTTGACGTGGCTTGTCTACATAAAACACAGGGGTGATTGCAAATTACAAGTTCAACTAAATGTTCTGGTATCATGTATACTACAATCCCATAGACAAAGCAAACAAGTATCTAATGATGTTATCTAATGAAGGTAGTGGATTATTCATGCTAAACAAAAACAGACCCCAACCTTAAGCCCAAAAGCTTGTTTTTCAAAACCAGATTCTTCGTTAGTTTTTGCTTGTTTGTTTCCTCCATTGCAGGATCAATTCTTAAACAATTTGTTATTAATTTCTTTTTTTATACCACCTATATTTCCCAATGTAGCCCTTCTCTAATTCTTCTCAGAGAGCAAATAAGGAAGAAAGGCACCTTCTTATCTCTTATCTGGAGCAAAGCTTGGTTATCATAATCACACAAAATCCAGTTTTGGTGTTTTTTTTTTTAATTAACATTACCTGCAGTTGTTTTCTGGTTTTGCTTATTTCATTTTGCATCAGTTCGTATAAGTGTTCTCATGCATATATCATACACATATCATGTATATATCATATTTGCCATTTCACATAGCACAGACTTACATGAATAATTATCCCAACACTTTACTCATTTGGATAGCCTTTTATAAGCATTGATTTAAGAAGAGATTATATCCCTAGAGACTGTGCCAATATGTAGGCAAATAAATTCCTAGAACTTCATCTAAATTGTGCATTTGCACCACTTGAATGATCTACCTGGATTAGGAGAAAATCAAACTGATTACATCACAACTAGATAAATCCAGATTATGGGCTCCAGTGAACTAAAATCACCAATTTCTTGTATATCCATGGTTTAAATTGTTAATGGAAAGCATGAGTTGGGGATTTTCTTCTTTTTTGTTCTAAAGAACAAAATGGCATAAAAGATATACTGAAGCACTTTTATCCTTTAAGGTTCATAGTTTCAGCCTATGGAATTAGTGTGTGAATTTTCTCCCTGAAAGTCCTATGAGCTTAAAAGTTGATGAAAAATATATTGAGAAAAAAATAGAACTGGGTTTCACAGTATATAGTGTATTGATCTATACCTCAGCATATACAATAAGCCACACATAAAATGCTCCATCCCTTAATAAGACCTCAATAAAATCGTAAGTAACTTTAAGTGGATCTCTGCAGTATTTTCTTAAAAAATGTATTGTGGAACAGAAATTTCAGGTGCCTGACACAATATTAGTCACAGTTAAACAGCATGCAAAAACTAATGTTGTTAAGAGAGAAAAAAAAACAGCTCTTAGCAAATGTATTAATTTTGGTCTCCTCTATAATTTTTATTATGAATATTAATTGCTGGTTAATGTAATCAATATTTCATGCACTTAGGAAGTTATAATTCCATGATAATAACGATTGTATATGGACTCCTCCCAGAAGAAAATGGCAAGGTACTTTTTACATATACTTATGAAATGCAAATTCTCAGTCCCCTTGAAAAAATTAGTAGATTAGGGAATCTGGTCAAGAGAGAAGTAGACAGGACAGAAAATGTAAGAAACTCTCCTCTGATAAAAATGTTTTCATGATAGATACTAGGTAACAAAATTACTATGATAAACCAGGAAGACCTTAGTTTAAATAATAATTTATGGTTAAAAGCATGGACGTGATACTAATTAATATATTTGCTGATGTTTATTCATTTTTTAACCTATATTAATCCAAGGTGGACTTTAACATGCTATAAACTGTTGAAAAAAGGTAGTATGTCATTGGGTAAGTGGATAGAACCCTTGTTTTGGGGTCAGAAAGATCTGGAATCAAGTTCTCAAAGAGGCATTTATGGGTGGTATGATCATGGATAAGTCATTTAATCTCTCAGTGTTCCAAGCAATTATCTATGACTAGAATTTTGGGGAACTGTATGCACCTCTGACTGGTGAATTCATATTATGCCACTTTGCTTATATTTCTCAGGCTAGAAACCCTAGACCAGAGAAGTATGGATCCACACTGACTCCATAAAATTCTCTTTGGATCATGCTCTTTCAATTCATTGAATTTCACAATGTTTCACAGATTCTTTATAATAGATTAGTCAATTAAGACATGGAATGGTGATGTGAATTTTCTCAAAAATTAATGCCTTGGTAGATAGCTAGGGAAACATCTTTTCATGTTCAACCCTATGACTTCCATTTGTATTACAGTAATTGATGCGCAGATTATGTTATAATTTTAGCAAAATCTATCAAAATCAGAAGGTCTTAACCATTTTTGGGACAAAAAATCATTGGGCAGTCTGGTAAAGTTTATGGACATCTCAGAATAATTTGTAAATACATAAAGTATGTAGAATTTCAAAGTAAACCACTTATACTGAAATGAAATTATCTATCTCCACTGATATATATACATATATATATGTATATATATACATAAATACATGAACATGTATGTGAATGTACATGCATATACAAGTTTATTGACCCCAGGTTAAGAAAAAAAGGAAAGACTGTGCTAATATCCAAATTAGGGATGTCTTCCAATGAACTAGATCATCAGCTATATGAAAAACTAAAAATCATAAAGGAATATACCAAATTAGCTCCCTTGTATAAGTCTTTGCTATCTTCATGTGTATGTGATGGGATTTTTATTAAGTGACTGTGCTCTCCATAAGTGTCATTGTATTTGATCTCATCTTTGATCCAAAGGAATTATCCATCTTTGCAAACCCTTCCTGCACAAATATTTCATTTTGTTTTCATTTTTCGTGTTTGGAGAGCAAAACATAACTTGGAAGTATTGTAATGTATACTTCTCTGGAGAGATCCATGCTGCTGTTAGAACTATGAATATAGACATACATCTTTTTTGCAGCATCTAACTTTCTTTGTACACAAATGATAAATTTAAAAAAAAACCCACAAAGCCATCCTCTGATTTTAAAAAGAAATGAGTTTTATTTTAAATCAGTATGAGTCACTACTGCATATATAAATCCCTTCTTTTGCATTTCTAATCTTGTTCATTTAAAAAATAAAATATGAAACCATCTCCTTAATAGCTACTGCCCCTCCACCAAAACACAAACTGGAATTTCAAATAGATGTATTTTAAATATAATATAGATCTAAGACACTTCTGTTTTTAAGAAAAAGAAAAAACAGTATTTATACTGAGATAAAGTTATGTGTGAATTTATACACTTATTTTCCCCAGCTAGAATGAGAATAGACTTTTTATGCATGTAGCACATTCTAAAGTTAAATTTCAGAAAATATGGATGGAATTTTCATAAGTTTTTGTAAAACTGAGACTAAATCAGTTTTTATTGAATTGTTAAAATGAGTTTTTATTGTGAATAACATATATGTTTGCACAAAATGTTTATGTACCACTTGAAGATGAATTTTTTTTAAAGATCTTAGCAATTTAGTACTTGAGTTTTTGGGAGGTTCTTAGGGGTATTTGGGCAGAAGTTAAAGATAATGGGGTCTGTGAAGGAAATGGTATAAGATAACTTGATTTTATTTAAGAAATATTTTTTACCTTCAAATTTGTTCATCTAATGGGCTTTAAGGGTGAGAAAAAGTTAGTGAATAGAACTAATACTGGGCAATGCTAATTTCTGAATGTGATTCACTAGACCAAATTCAAGATAGTCCATCTCAGAATTAATTTCAATAAAGTACATCTATACATATAAGATACGTCTAATTTTCTATACAAAAATGATTTTAAAAAGCAGAGGGTTAAGTAAATCAGCCAGAAGGGACTGCAAATAATTCATTATGTGATTTTACTGTTGGAAGTGATTAGGTGCTATAGTAGGCAGCTAGGTCACACAGAATATAGAGTGCTAGCCCTGGAATCAGAAGGACCTAAGTTCAAATCCAGCCTTATACACTTACTAGCTGTGTGACCCTGGGCAAGTTACTTAACCTCGTTTGCCTCAGTTCCTCAATTGTAAAATGAGTATGAGAAGGAATGTTAAACCACTCCAGTATCTTTGCTAAGAAAAACACAAATAGGGTCACAGAGAGTTGGATATAACTACAACAACAATAGGTTGTGTAGTAGATAGAACACTAGACTTAGAGATCTGAGTTTGAACCTGCCTCAGACACTAAGGAGCTTTGAGACTCTAGGCAAATCACTTCTGTTCTCACGTTCCCGTCTACCAAACCATACCAACTCTTTGGGTCAGACCACTAACTATATTATCATCAGAAATCATTACACTAGATCTAGGTTCAGTTAAATTTAATCTCATTAATTTCATTCTTTGAAAATTGGTCATACAAAAGAAAATCTCATTTAACTTAATGGAAAGACTAAGACTATTTTACCAACAAGTGATGGTAGAGCAAACTTTGTATTCTAAGTAGTCTTAAATTTTGTCATGGTTTCACCTCACATGTTAATCAGTCTATTGTTTTTGTGAATTAATTGATAGTGGTGAATGTAGGAGTAGAAAGGCCATAACACACTGAACCAACCACCTAATTCACTAACACTTATACACAACAAGGCTTTTCTTTTTTCTTTTTTTTAATTTTTTTTAGTCCTTTTCTTGAAAAATAAGATAGAAAAGGAAGCCCTAGAAGTCTCCAGACTTCTTTTTTTTTAAAGGATATGAAGTTCACAATAAAACTGGGGATTCAATATTGTCCCTGAACAGCTTGAATCCCATAATAAATGTCATAGCCAGTTTCTAGTTTCCCATTCTGTAGAGATAAAGAGAGGCATTTTATAAACTCTGTTCATGAATCAATTTCTTATGCTTCATAAACTTTGTTTCTGTTTGACTTTCTATCATTGAACTCAACTAACATTTCAACTCTGCTTTTTCTCCAGAGCTAACTGGGTATAGATTTTTGTTCTTACCTTTTTTTTTTCTTAGAGTATGCTTTTCTTAGTTTCGATCACATGTGGTAATGTTAAGGTAGACACCAAAAGGAAAATTCTACCTTAAACAGGAACAACTTCTCGTAAAGAAAATCTTGGGATTTCCAGAAGACGTAGTCTGAACAAGTTGAAAGAGAACTTCTTGAGTCATCATAGCCATTCCAAAATCTCAAGAGGCTTATTGGTAAATAATGTTAACGTTAACTTCTACCAGAGGGCACAGCCAGGAGCAATAGGTAGAAGTTTAAAAAATAAATTTAATTCTAACATAAGGGGGAAAAAATCAATTCCTAAAAATTAGAGCTTTCAAAAGAAGAACGGGCTGCCTAATGGAGGGAATGGGGTGAGGAGGTTTTCTCATGTGCTTTTGAGACAGCTAGTGATACAATGGATAGAAAGCTGAGTCTGGAGTCAGGATGACCTGAGTTTGAACCTGGCTTCAGATACTTAATAGTTGTGTTACCTTGGGCAAGTAACAACCTCTATTTGCCTCAGTTTCTTCAACTATAAAACGGGAATGATTATAACAATTTCCTCACATAATTGTTATGAGGATTACATGATAAAATATTTGTAAAGGTGATTAGCGTAGTGCCTGGCTCATAGTAGGCACTATATAAATGCTTATTCTTAACTCTTCCCTTCCTTCTTTTTGGAGGTCTTCAAGCAGAGTTGACTTCTATACCCCACTTGTTGAGCACATTATATTGGGAATTTATTTTATGTATGGGTTGGATTAGGTAGCCATTGAGGTCCCTTCCAACCCTCTGATTATATGATTCTTTGAACTATTTTAGAGTAGATAAAAACATTTGGTATAGCTACCCTGTCAGCATCATTCATAATCATAGGAAACGTTTCACATTATAGTACTTACTTATATCATTGGCCACCATTCTGCATGGTTTTTGGTTTCTCTATAAGAAGTTAGTGAATAACAATTTTACATAGAAGTCCTTAAAATAATTCAAATATCAAATTAAATTTGTTAAAATAGTCTCAAGATGATCTTGATTTATTTAAAGGAGCAAGGAATAGCATAACTGATTAAATATACTAATATATCTTTTTCCCATTCTGTCTTTAGTTCACTCCCTTGCTGATATATATGTAAAATATTTATATATAAATTTATATATGCATGCATGTATATATGTATGTGTATACATATGCGTGTGTGTATATATGTGTGTTTGTGTGCACATACACACACACACACACACACACACACAGAAAGGGAGACTGAGAGAGCTCACATTTTCCAGTGTCAGTGCTGGATTATATGAGGGAGAGTGACAAACTGGAGCACTTCCAAATTCCACAATGGTGAGTGAACTCCAAATCATGACATCTAGGAAGGCACACCCTGGAAAAGGATGAGTTGATATAGATGTAGAAGTGAGGGTGATTGTTTTCTTCAGATATTTGAAGGGTTGAGGGTGGAATGACAAAATGAATGTTCCATTTTTTTCCCATATGATGTTTAATTTCCCACATAAACCAAATCTTTTTAGATGAAAGTAGAAGGACAACAAAAACAAGCACAAAATAAAACTGTCAGTTTCTATGATTGTCCAGTTCCCTCAGTAGTGATTACAATATATGTGTGTGTGTGTGTGTGTGTGTATACATATATATGTATACACAACCCCTCAGGAATATATACACACATATATGTATGTCTGTATGTATACACACATATATACAATACATGTGTGTATGTTTATATATGTATATGTATAGTATGCATACGCATATGTGTATATATACATATATAATGCTTTGCAAATCTTAGGATGTATAAATCCTCGCTATTATTAATGTCCTCCTCATCCTCATTATTTTTCTAGCACCTCAATATTCCTTGTAAATATTAAATCAGGCAGACAAAATAGAGCTTTCTTATGCGCAAAAGAAGTCTGTACTGGAAGCAGAACTATTTTGAATATACTTTCAAGGTATCTTAAAGTGAGGAAGATACCAAAAGAATGGGAAAAGACAATAATATTACCATGCCAAAGTAAGGAAGAAGACATCAGTAATTTCTATACACACTTTCTTACTTCTATAAAATCTTCATAATAATGGTATATGGTAATGAGAATATTCATTGAATATGCAACCAAAAGTAAATTATTTTGATTCATTAAATTAAAACTAAATAATGAAACTTAAGTATAATACTTACCTATACTATTTTTTTGAATTTATTTATTTATTTTTAGGCAATTGGGGTTAAGTGACTTGCCCGGGGTCACACAGCTAGTAAGTGTCAAGTGTTCGGTCTGAGGCCAGATGTGAACCCAGGTCCTCCTGACTTCAGGGCCGATGCTCTATCCACTGCGCCACCTAGCTGCCCCTACACATACTATTTTAAAACTAAAAAATTATCATTAAGTATAAAAAGATTACTTGAAAGTTAAAAATTTGAGCATTTACTTTTTAAAGTTATATCCTGGGCACACTTGGTACAACTTATACACAAACCTATGATCTATATATTGAGGATATTCATGAAGAAGGATGAGAGGCAGTGTGCTGTAGTGGATAGCTGACATTAGTGCCAGGAAAACCAAGCTTAAAATCCCAACTCTGATACATCCTGACTGCAACCCTGGGCAAATTACTTAGCCTCTCAGTGCCCTAGGAAACTCCCTAAGACCACAGATTGCAAAGAAGCTGTTGACCTTTATTAAAGAGAGAAGTTTTCACATATGGGAGTTCTCTGTACCATTAAAATCCCTGGTTCAATTCTTATCCCTATCTGTGATGAGAATATGAAAAGGGGGCAGGTTTTTATAGTAAAATTTCTATGGCTGATCACATTATCACACATGATCAAAAGAAATAATGGATATAAGATTCTATTGTGTTTATGGCTTTTTCATTACATAAAAAGAATTAGTCCATAAAATATCACAAATGAGTATTTTAAGAGAATCTACAATTTCTTACTTACCACATATCAATTGTCTGATAGTAATAGCAGAAAGAGCATAAAATAGGGGGCATGCTTGCTGAAGGTGTTAGCCAGGGTCATTAAGCTGCTCTGCACAGAGTCCAAATGGAAAAGTGATTTCCTATAAAAATGAATTTTCTAGTTCTTTTTTTTTCTCTTTGCAAATGATTTTTTGTTTACTACTGCAAGGAGGTCTCCATAATGAGAATCATAACCATTCAAAAAAGAACAGATTGGCAATCAGTCCAAACAGGAAAAGAAAGTGGTTGAATAAGGCATATTTCTAAGATGCTGTTATGTGACTGGATAGGCAGTCATTCTGTGGGCTGACCATTAGTTTTTTTTCTTCTTATTAGTACATATATGCTGAACATTTAGTACATATATCCATTGCAGTAGGGCAACAAGGTAAGCCCAAAATGGAATAGAAAGAAGGAAATGTTTAGAATATTGCACAATACTTCTGATGATCTCAAATTGACATCTCTCATCACACATAGACATATGCATACACACATACAGATTGTAATTTTTAAGTCAGATATTCTCCTAGTGACAACCTATGTCTGTGAATTATGGAACATCATTGTGTTTGAAGACTCAAAATATCAATTTAATTAAAGGACAGTGAAGAAATGCAAGAAGATCTAAGTTATGGTGTATTACTAATAATAACTCAATAAGAAATGGAATAAAATTAATTAGGTTGTCACAGGCAAGGGGTTTTGTAGAAAAGATTCATTGTGGGTTTGCATGTTATGACTTCTCAGGTCTCTTCAACTTCTTGAATTCTAGGATTCTAATGAAAATTTAACTTACCATTTTTCCAGATCTTATTTAGTAGATTTATATGACATTAATCAGTTTTTAACCTGAAAGTAGTAAGACATTTCAGACAGTACAATCTATATATAGTATATGGGTATACACACAGTGTATATAGGTATATATACATATGCATATATATTTAAACACAGTGTATACAGGTATACATAAATATTGTGTATATATACATATAAACACTTGTATATGCATATATGTGTATATATACATGCATGTGTATATGAGAGAGAGAGAGAGAGAGAGTTTTGACCTTTTTCTAGAACAAAAATTATTTCCTTTTTAATCATTATCCTTGAGGGTAAGAACTAAATCTCTTCATCTACCAAAGCATAAAGTGCTTTGCACATAGCATATAGTTAATGAATACTTATCAAATTAGAGAAATAAATTCTATGATTCAAATTTTGGAAGGATTATATTAGAATACTCCTCCTCACTCTATTATTCTATGATTTGATAAATTCTTATATAATTTAATTCTCCACCTGAAAATTGATATATAGACCTTTGAGATAAAATTTGAAACAAACTACGAATACTTGCTAGTACTATTAATACTAGTACCAGTAATGCTATCACTGCCACTACTGTTACTACTACTGTTTAATACTACTACTACTACTACTACTTTCAAGTATACAAAATTATTTTTAGAAACTCTGAATTGAGAGAAACTTTTTAGATGTTCTTGTCAATTATATTTACTTTTTTCTTTAAAATAGTGATGCTTTTCATTTATACCCAGAGAGTTATCCCTTATAACAAAGAATTTTAAAAATAGAGGGAAAAAAGGTAATTGAGGAAATCTAATTAATATATCAATCCAGTCTGACAGTATATGCAATGTCTCACAGCCATATTTCCTCTGGCTGTGTAACAAAATGAGGATGGTAGATTCTCCTATCTCATCTTCAAGGCTAAGCCTGATCATCATAAATACATAATGCTGAGTTTTTACTTTTTCTAGTTATTTATTTTTACTCTTTCCATTGACTTTGTTGTCATTATTAAATGGTATTTTTCTAGTTCTGCTTACTTCACTTGGCCTTAGTTCATGTAAGTCTTCCATAGTCTACAAATTCTCCCTCTGCTCCACATTTATAGCCCATTTGTAGTCTATATATCAATGTACCACAATTTCTTTAGCCATTATCTGATCAATGAATATCTGCCTTGCTTCTAGTTCTTTTCTATTATAAAAAGTTCTGTAATCAATATTTTAGGGCATATTGGACTTTTAATTCTCTCTTTGACCTCCTTGGCACATATATGTATATATGTATACACACACACACATACACACATAGACACCACACACACCCCACACATATATTTATGTCCAGCAGCAGTCTAGCAGTGATTGTTAGGTCAAACTGAATGGATATTTTAGTGACATAATTCCAAATTGTTTATCAATTTATGTCCTCAGCATCAGTGTATTAGTGAGCTTGTCTTTCTACAATCCCTCCAACTTTTATCTTTCCATCTTTTTTCAACTTTGTCAATTTTCTGATATAAGAAGAAACCACAGAGTTGTTTTTATTAAAACTTCTCTTATTAACTTGAGTAATGTTTAATACTATTGCTAATGCTTTGAAATCTTTTTTTTAAGGAACTTGTGGTCCTGTACTTTAATCACATCAATTTTGGAATGTCTTTTAGTGTTTTTGCTTGTATTGGTTTCCTTTGTATCTGAGATATTGGACCTTTATCAAAGATGTGTATAATACAAAGAATTTCTTTCCCCCATCAGCCACTTCCCTTATCTTCATTGAATTGAACTACTTCAAAGAACCTTATTCTTAAAGTAAACAGTGCTAATGCTTTATTGAACATTCATTACATCTGATACCAGATTTTAAGAAAACAAACACTTGAAATTTAAACATAACATTATTCTGGATAGATAGATAGATAGATAATCTCCTTTTTAACAATGTTAAGAAAATCCAGAAAAAACACATACCATAAACTTTTTGTACTATAGTGAGGAAGATGCTTATCTTATTGTGAATATGTAAAATACATGAGATCACAGGGTCTTATTCTGGTTTAATTTCATATTTAACACACAGCTAATTATATACTGATCATAAACCAGCCTACATTTCAAACTATTTTATCAGTTTCTCTGGTTGCAAAATATGAATTTTTTTAAAAGATAAGTTAGAATCATAGAGTTTTAGAACAGAAACATATCTTGCTAAAATTTTTAACTTTTTTTTTCATTGTATAGATAAATAAACGAAATGACAAACCCAAATTCATCTACCTAGTGTCAGAACTAGGATAAAAATTTAGGTCTCCTGACTTTCTGGTAAGAATTTTTTCCCCAAGCATATTCAGATCTGAACAAAGGAAAATATTACATTTTCAATATTAACAAGTGTATTACATTTGCATTTAATTAATGTACTAGCTAAATTGCCATATCTAGGAATTTAAATTATACCCCAAAATGAAATAAAGGCATAGTTAGCTTATAACAAATGTTTTGGTTTCTTTCCTTCCAGATCAGTATTAGGAAAGAGTTTCACTGTTAGTTTCTTCTAAACTTATTATGAGTTTTCTGTGACTCTTTCCAAATACTTTTATACATTTTAGATTGTATAAATATTAACATGGGAACATGGCATCACTGATCCACAGAGCAATTACTTATAAGCTAATGGCCACTTCTATGTAAAACCCATTTTATTTTATTTTATTTTATTTTGGCAATAGGGGTTAAGTGACTTGCCCAGGGTCACAAAGCTAGTAAGTGTCAAGTGTTTGGTCTGAGGCCGAATTTGAACTCGGGTCCTCCTGACTTCAGGGCTGGTGCTCTCTCCACTGCGCCACTTACCTGCCCCTAAAACCCGTTTTGAAATAGGATCCTTTTCAGGCATACTAAGATCCCTCTTTCTTCCAGTTATTATTTTTCTTCATTCCTCTCCATTCCATTATCAACTACATACAAAATAATTAACTGTTCACTGAAAGTATAATATGGAGTAAATCACTAAATTTTAAAAATATAGTGGAACCTTCTAAAAAACAAAACAAAACCAACAAAAAAACCCTAAGTACTATGAATATCCTGGAAGCCTTTATCAGGCTAATATCCTAGAGGAAGAAGTCATATTCTAATTGGAATGTTGGGCTTTAAACACATATTTTTCTTTGAAACAAAAATATTCATATGAGAGTTGATTGTATTGAAACGTTTCTACTTTACAACCAAAAGTATAATTTTTCTACCAGCTGGTTACAGTAGCTCCTCTAAAGCATAAGGTTCTCATTGTTTATCTGCTTAAAGGCTCTCATCCTCAAGGTACAAAAGGGACCTGTAGAGAAATGTGTGGCTCAGTAGCTTTGGGGGTTAATTTAAATTCAGTGTTTAATATCATTCCAATAGTTTACCATGAAACAGAAACCTGAAAAGAGTATCTCCTACCTTACAGAAAAAAAAGAGAGATTAGGAGCTTTTAATATATGAAGCTTGCAATGTATACTTAAGGATGCTTATACTTTGAGTTTAGGATATCCCACCACTATCACCAACAGTACCACCAACACAATCCACTCACACCCTTCCTCACCCTCCCACCCACAAACATGCATACACTGGGCTCAATAAAAGATATTTGACAACCCTTCGGAGTCCTGCAGAGGTGGCTGGGGCAGCACATGGCCCCTCCGAACAGGGCTTCTTAAACGTTTTCCACTCACGACCCACAGTTTAAAACCAGTTTGCGCAAACTAAGTAGTGCATAAAAGGGTTTGAATAGGAATCCTTCTAGGATCAGCCAGACAAATTTGGAGTGAACATTGTGAATAGAGACAAGTTACTAGATACTCATTACTTTTGAGATCATGATGATTGATTGCCAATTCCTTACAAATATTGTATTTTGGAAAGCCCAGAGAAGGAAGACTATGGGAAGAACTGAGATTTCAAACCTTACTAGTAACAATGAGATGCCTGACCTTCAGGATTTTTAAAGCCAACGTTGTTCATTTCATTTTCATTGTAATAAAAAGTTCATTTAATCAATATTTGAATGAGTGGTTCTTTTGGGTCACACAAAATTGCGAGAGATGAGACTATCAGTGGGATGAGGCCTAAGCCATGGAAGATTTATGAGTTATTATAGTTACTGATATCCCTAGACAGAAATCTGAGCTAAGGCAATAAAAAGATAGTTTGGAACTTTGGGGGCTTGGGCAGATTCCTTCCACTTATGCAAAGAAACTTACTACTCAAAGAGGCTTGGTACTGCTCATGTTTCTGAAGTTTCTCAGACTGGTTGGTGGATTAGGGCCCATCTGATTATTTGATGGTTTATCCAGCTATCACATGCCCAAGTAGCTATTTCGCAAACTCCTTAGTGACAATGTAAAGCAAATACTCCTATGAAAAGGGCACCGTTCTTTGCATAGTTCACCCCAAACAAAACAAAAACAAATAAAAAACAGCATTGGTTTGTGCCTTGAAGTTGCTTTTATCAGTTTAGTTCTTCAAAGCAAATGTAAGTAAATAGTGTCTTGATAAACTATTTTGACTGGCAGAACTTTATAGAGCATGATTTTCAATATATTTATTTAAGTATGAGTGTTCTGAAATCTGAAGAGGTTTGATTGACTCAACCAAGACTATATAGCTGCTTAGTGGCCAGTTGAAACTAGAACCCTGTCTTCGAAACTAATGCTTTCTTAAAGATTGCCTGGTTCGCCTTTATGCCTGGGAACTAGACATAGGGGTGCCAAGCATACATCCAGATTATCCACAGCAAATGGTTTAAAAGTCTTGATTTGTTGATCTCTTCTGCCCCTGTGGACCCAGACTAATTTAAAAACATTTTTGAAAGATTAATAATATTTTAGACTAATGTCTTATCTATGGCCTTGCCACCAAATGCTTCTAACCATTAGAAGTATTAAGTATTCAGATCTCCAGAGATTCTGCCCCTTTGGGACTTTCCCTGGGTCAGAGGTGTGTTGGTTGTATACTGAAGTTTGAGTATTCAACACCTTATCTCAACCTCTATGTATCTCCTGATCCCATTGAGGGCTTCATCTTATGCATCCATCTCTGCATGTGAATCTTACCAACAGCCTTGGTCAATCACCCTAGCCTTCCTGCCCCATATCTTTGACTTTTTATTTAGGAAATGATAAACAAACCAATATTCATTGCTATTGGGAAAAAGTGGGACTAGGGGTTGCTAAAGCCAGCTCAAGCCCACTCAAGAGAGTTAACTGTTAAATTTTCAGTGTCAAGCATTTATCCTTCAGGAATTAGCAAATATCACAAATCAGGGTTGAATTGATCATTTTGTTCATTGTATAGACGCAAGAAAATGATGAAGAAAATGTTAATAATGGAAATTAAATGAATAAATCATGCAGATAAAACTCAAAACTAGGTTGGACATTATTTATTGTTTGTTCATTCATTTATTTATTTATTTATTTGTTTGTTTGTTTATGTATTTATGTATTTACATATTTACTTATTTATTTATTTTCTGGAGAGCCAGTTGCTAAACACTTATCAAAACCCTCCTTGGTAGGACAATCTATTGTCCCACGAATGTACTCAGAATCATTCTGATTCAGAGTCAGCTCCTCATAGAATTTCAGGATTGAATTCTATTTTTTTCATACCTTTGTACAGGCTGTCCCCTCCCCTTCCCCACCATGTCTGCAATATGTTCTCTCCTTATCGCTCCCACTGGAAACTCCTAATTTCTTTTAAGAGTCAGGTCAACTATCGGATTTTTTTAAAGATTTTCCTGATTCCCCTTCTCCACCCCTGCACCAATCACTGGATAATTTTTTTGGGATGTAAACCATATGTAACCCCTGTGAAAATGCATGTCTCCCAGTATAATGTAAGCTCCTTGAGATCAAAGATTGTTTTCTTTTTATACTTAGGATAGTGTCTGGTACATAAAAGTTATTTAATAAAGTGTTTTTGATTGATTAATTTAGTATTAGCTGAATAACTTAATAAATATTACTACTGCTAGACTGTAGGAACTACCAAAGGAAACTCAATGTCTCAGAATAAGCCATGCACTAGAAGAAAGATAATAAATAATACCTATTTCTAAAGATTTGTGATTTAATGGGGATAATTCCTCTTTATACATATATAATGCACATTATTTCATCCCTATGTAATCAGTATGAATGAATTTATGTACAGTGATAATAACTCTGTTTACTAGTAGTAGTGGGGGGAGTCAGAAGATCTGAACTCTCATCCCAGTTCTGCTATTTTTTATTTCAGGTCATTTGCCATTTTGGGGCCTTGTATTCTTCAAAAACAAGAGAGGATTGGAACACAAAGCCTCTAAGTCTTGTTCAAACTACTGTTTTAAAGCTTTATGGAGTTAAATTCTTTTGGTCATGATGGCCTTAGTTATTCTAAGAATTTAATTAAAATTTATTTATTAAATTTATTTATAAATAAATTTATAAAAACTATTTTCTTTAGAATTTAATTAAAATAATATTGTACATAGTTTCATTTTTCCCCTCACTTCCATATGGCTTTGCTCAGGGCAATAATTCTGAGTAAATGCATTTACATGTCTTAAAAAAAAAAAGCCTTATATACTAATGCATTGATTGTGGAGTTGTGAACTGATCCAGTCATTCTAGAGAGCAGTCTGGAACTATGCACAAAGGGCAATCAAACTGTGCATACCTTTTGATCCAATGATACCACTAATAGGTCTATATCTCAAAGAAATTATAAAAAACGGTAAAAGGACCTAAACATACAAAAATATTTATGGCAGCTCTTTTTTGGGTGGGAAAGAATTGGAAATTGAAGAAATGCCCATCAATTGGGGAATGGCTGAATAAGTTGTGGTATATAAATGCAATGGAATACTATTGTGTTATAAGAAATAATAAGCAGGTGGATTTCAGAAAAACTTGGAAAGACATGAGCTGATGCTAAGTGAAATGAACGAAACCAGGAGAACATTGTACACAGTAACAACAACATTGTGTGATGATCAACTATGACTAACTCAGTTCTTCTCAGCAACACAATGATCCAAGACAATTTCAAAAGATTCATGATGGAAAATGTTATCTGCATCCAGAGAAAGAACTATGGAGTTTGAATGCAGATCAAAGCATACTATTTTCACTAATTTTAAATGTTTTTTTTTATTTTTTCTGTTTCTTCTTTCACAACATGATTAATGTGGAAATATGTTTAAAATTATTGCACATGTATAACCTATTTCAGAATACTTGCCATCTTGGGAAGGGGAGATAGCAGGGCAGGGGAGATAGCAGGGAGGGAGAAAAATTTGGAACTCAATGTCTTATAAAAATGAATGTTGAAAACTATTTTTACATGCAATTGGAAAAATAAGTGTTATTTACTTAAAATAAATTAAAATGAAATAAAAAAAGGCTTTCCTTAAATATTTGATGCATTAAAATGTAGGACATTGGAGAATTTGGAGTCAATAGACTGCCCACTAAAAAAACATCAACTTCTCCTTCCCTCCACACATACACTGGGTATTTGTGCATTTATATACCCCACGGCTGTTTCTAGGACTTCATTAGTACAAAATTCCCATGAACAACAAGAATAGATGGAATTCAATTTAACTTTGACACTTTATAATTCATGCTAAGCAAACTAACTTTACTAGAAAAGAAAGAGTAGCTACACATTTGTTGTTCAATTCATTCAACCTTAAAGAAATGAGGGATGTTGGCTACAGTTGCATTTTTCTACTAATTTTTTTTTCACTTGGAAAAACAACTTTATCCAATAAGGCGAATGTCGATAAAATTGAAGGATTCCTTTGTTATGACAAACAAAAATGTCTTATTTCTGTAGCTGATGAATGGACTTGTAAATGAACCAGGAATGAAAATGTGAATAGGTATTTGGTAGACTTACCCTTGAATTAACCACTTCCAAGGATATGTTCTGAGGGGCAGCGCTGGGTACTGAAAGAAAAAAACAAAGAAACAAAAAACAAGTAGAGAATGATTACTGGCAAAGTCAAAAAAAAAAAAAACAACACAAAATCCTTTGGAAAGACAGGGATGCATTTGTCATCTAATTATAATTATGCACTTAATTCAGGTGGCACTTCAAAGGTCCCCTGAAGAAATAAAAAGTAACTGCATCTGTTCACTTCTCCCTTTTAGAGTACCAGTAATCCATCTAGGGAGTCTCTGAAACAGTTCATCAAGAATGTGCCTAATGTGACACCAAATACTGCCATTTAATTACAGTTTTCAGCTGATAACCTTCCAATGGAAAGAAATGAAAACATTTGGGAAATTTCTTTGCTTCATTTAAGATGCTGAGCATCTCAAGATCTGCATGCTTTTATGGTGGATTATTTCATTCTAATGGTCACCCGTATTGCTAAATCCTGTTAATACAATTCCTTTTTCTCTCCTAAAATGGGGAAAGGATTCTAAGAAACACAGCCCATATTTTAGTGGTTTGTAACGAAGGAAGTGTGCCAGAGAGATATGCTGGTTTTTAGTAGCATGTTTATAGTCAACTTCTCAATTATTGGGGGGGAAATTTATCTTTTTTTCCTCTTCTTTTAAAGAACTTGTAATCCTTCCTTTCTTCTTTACTCACCTCCTTTTACATACTTCTTTTTTTTCCCCGTATTCTTTTCCTGCATTAGCAGCTACCTTAGGGAACCAGAGGAAGTGTATGTAATAGAGACCTATTGTCTTTCAATAGTTAATGAGTCAATGTCTGAAACATTAAACCATAATTGCATTAGAATCATATTGCAAACCAGTAAATATATAAGCAAACATATAATCTCAGATCTTTTTAGTAATAGCTAAATAGAAAATCCCTAGATTTAACATAATTTTCTCAGTTACTTTCTAGACATTTTAGATTAGTTTCTTTTGATATCATTCACAACTCCTGTTTTTCACTTCAAGTTCTAAAATGAAAAGCTGACACCTCCCTAAATAGCAGATCTCATTTTTTGATATTACAAATGATCTTTATACTTGAAAAAGTGGGTAAAAACTAAATTAGAGAGTATTCTACATTTTGCAAAACATATGTTCACCCCATCCCTAGTGTATAATCCATTCAGTGCAATATATTTTCTCTCAAAAATAGGGCAAGGAAACTACTTAGAAATGCCACTCATGTCATATTTTAGTTGTGTGTACATAAGGCAGGATGCCAGAGACACACACTGGTTTGTAGCAATACAGCAGCTCTTTGAAAAATACATTTAGTCTGTCACTACCAACTGTCATTCTTGACACTTTTCTGTAACTCAAATGATACTAAGACAAATGGGGAAAAATGATTTTTCAAAAGAGTACAAACTTATAAATTATTAAGATTCTAATTGAATCAAAATTCAAGTACTTTTTGATTCCCCTCCTATCTATCCTTAAATACAATATTTTTAAAAAACTACTTTGACATTCTACACTTCAAATATATTTCAACAAGCTCCATTATTTCTATTACACAGTTTAATTCTCCCCTTCCTCTCTGGGAATGTTCTTGCTGAGTACGGAAAAGGGAGACACCATCATTATTCCTTTTGTCATTCCACATTCAATATTTCCTCTCCTTTTCCACCCCATCCTCCAGATAGTGCTTTTTGCGGTTATCAGAGCTCTAACAATAATACTCATCTATGCATGTTAGCTGTGTGACCCAGGGCAAGTCACTTAATCTTGTTTACCTCAGTATCCTCATCTGTTAAATGAGCTGGAGAAGGAATGATATACCACTCCAGTAACCTTGCCAAGAAAACCCCAAATGGGGTCATGAAGAATCCAGCAGGACTGAAATGACTGAACAACAACAATGTATCTTTGACAATGCAGCATTATGGTACTGGAATGGGAGTTGTACCTACAAATGCAGCTCTACACCCAGGAACAGGGAAACAGACTAGTCATAAATGAAGTCCATCAAGTTCTCTGTAGAGGTGGAGCTATCCAGGAAGAACTTAAAGCAAATCTTACAAATATGGAGATGTTTAACCCCTCCCCTCCCCCAAAAAAAAGAAAAAGAAAAAAAAACTTTTTTTGGAGAGTATCTAGAGTATCTAGTTAACTGTCAGGATTGATTAAATTATGATGTCATTTTGTGGACAAAGCCTGAAAACATATAGCTTAAAATTACACTCAAATGAAGTTGAAGTCTTACCATCATTTTTCTTATAAACTTATACAGTTTTATAAAGAGCTTATTAATAATACTTAATATCTCTATCTAAGTACAAAAAAAAAGAAAGAAAATGTTTAAAAAGACTAGTAGTTTCTAAAAACCATAATGGAGTTCTACTCGCAAATAGAAACATAGAATGCGAGCTTCTTGAAGGCAGTGATACTTTTCATTTTTGTCTTTGTATTCCAGTGACTTTATAGTGCCCAGTATCTTCTAATAGTTCTGGCTTCTAATTCTAATAATCTGGCTTCTAGTTGCTTGTTTAATATAAAAATAATTTAGGGTTAGAAATGACTTTCACTTTTCAAAAAGGACACAGAATTTATTAGAACAAATGGAAATATGATTCAGAAGCCTTTTACTAACTATAACTATTACATTAAAATTCTAATATTGGTACCACAAAATAGAAATATGAGAATATTCCAATTTAAACTTCACTATTTCTTCCCAATTTGGTAGATAGGATAGGATCTTGATCCAATAATTCACAGGGAATCATCAATGAGGAAACTCCCTCTACCAAAACAAGATGATAACTTCCCTGCCATTTCTAATCTTGAGAGTTGTCTAGAGAACTTAGGGGGTATGGGACCTGTCAGAATCACAGAATCAGTAGGCTTCAAGGGGCAGAACTTGAACTCAGATGTTCCTGGGTTCAAGATCAGCTCCCTATGATATTATGTTATGCTGTTAAATTTAGTAAGAGGATGAGAAGAGGATGTATGATAAAATGCATTTCCAAAACATGTAAATCATCAATATTTTGATTTCCACTAACAACAAAACCAATAATAATAACCAGAATTTATATCAAACTTTGGGTTTGCAAAACAACATATATATATATATATATATACACATACATATATATATACATATGTTTATACATGTATAGATGTATAAGTATGTATACATGTGCATATATGTATTATAAATGCATATTTACAACAAAGCAAGTTGTGAATTAGGTGTTATCATCCCCATTTTACAACCAAGGAAACTAAGGCTGGAAAAATTATTTGCCCACAGTCACAGAGCTCATTTAGTGTCTGAACGCAGGTCTTCCTGACTTAGTCTGCATTTTGCCCACCATGCCAACTAGCTGCCTCTCTATTCTACTCTACTTTTCTTCCTGAATATAACCTGACCTTATCAGCTAGTCTATATTTGACCTGACTTTCACTCATATTAATTTCTTATTATATCTAATTATTAATCTTTACTTATTCCTTTATAACCACTTGTTGACATTGAAATAAATATTAAAGGCATAACTTTATTACAGGCACTGAAGTCCTAGTGGGTAATCAGATTTTTGAGATCATAACATTCCCTATATAGGCCTCGAATGCCACTTAGCTTGTGGTTAAAGTTTATACTCATACTTATAAAAATCTATTAGTTTCTCATCTGTGGAAGGTTGAGAATCTAGACGGCCAAGCATGATTTCTCTTCTTTATACTGCCAGATCTCAAAAAGGCTTGGGAATATTTTGCTTCAAGGAATAAGATGCAAATATCATGGCATGATAAAGGCATTAAAAACCATAACAAGCCAATGTGTTTTCCCTGCATGATTATCATCTAGACTTCTAAAGGGCAAGCACTTAATCTATTTTTTTAATCTATCGAAGCTGGCAGTACGCTGCCTTTGAATATAAGATGAAAGCATATTCAATTCCAGGGGTGGGCCTGTGGCCTTGAGGCCACATGTGACCTTCTAGGCCCTTGTATGTGGCCTTTTGACTGAGTCCAAGTTTTACAAGGGGATTTGTTCTGTAAAACTTGGACTCAGTCAAAGGGCCACACTTGAGGACTTAGAGGGTCACATGTGGCCTTGAGGTTGCAGGTTCCTCACACCTGAATTAGAACATATTTCAAACTAAATTCTCCCTACCATTTGTCTACCCTGATTTAAAGAAGGTAAAATAGATAAAAGATGGTAAAATTGGTCATATTGTGTGTATGCATATGCGTGCACATGTGTGTGCATGTTTGGTAGGGAGGGGGATCGCAATACCTATCTGGCCTTATCTTTAATAGCACTCTTTAAATGTCAGCTTTAACTGCAGAAAGGCAGAGGGGAAGGACCTGGCTCAGTGCTTTGCTCTTCAGCATGTGAAGTTATTCATCATTTACCAAATGGTTCATTAAAGATGTCTAGTATGGAAACTCCCCTCAATATGGCAGAACAAAATAGTTTGAAATGTGTTCTGATGGGATGCTTTGTTGTTTTGAAGGGGGATCTAATTCTCAGATTAAGAAACAAATACCGGTGCTCATAGGGACTTTAAGTCATTCCCTAAAAATGGACTTGGTGTCATATACACCCAGGTGGCATGTTTGGGAGTATTTTAGGTTCTATACTTAGTGTCTTTGTTAAAGAAAATATGAGTGTCATTGGACACACTAGCATCTCAAGATACTTTCAGGTCTGCAGACACTCTCACTTACTGAATCTCAGGGTAGCTTCCTGTATTTATCCTGCTCTGAAAGAATTGTGTTTGTTTATTTTGTTGCTCTTAGATGAAACTATAGCATTGTCTTTCATAATTATTAATTGATGGATAACTTCTCTGAATGATATCTTTGAAGTCAATCTGGAACCTGATTTACTACAAACATTGGCTTCTCAGTCTAGAGTAGACCAGTAGAAATTGGACATATTAGGTCACTGTTGGCTTAGGAGACCAAGGATATTGAAGAGTTAATTATAAGAAGACATTTTTACCTACAAGAATCACAAAACAATTAAAACAGCAATGAAAGTTTAACTGGGTGGAAACTTTTAAAAGCACACTATCAGAGAAGAAAGAAAGATTCTGTGGTAGAGAATTCAATTGGACAAACATACTGTTTTCCAGTAGACTCTTCTCAAAACCTGCCAAATTTCACTCTTTCTCTTTCCAGAGTTACACATTGGAAGGAGAAAGAAACAAGATGTTACAAGAACAGAGATACTATTAGAATTAGCTTGTACTTAGCTATAATCAGCACAGGCTCACAAAGAAAAGGCCCTGTGGCTGTGCTTAAATGGTGTTATTCAGTAATTTTCAGTTCTGTCTGATTCTTTGTGAACCCATTTGGGGTTTTCTTGACAAAAATACTCAGGTGGTTTTCTATTTCCTTCTCTAGCTCATTTTACAGATGAGAAAACTGAGGCAAGTGACTTGCCCAGGGTCACACAGTTAGCATGTGTCTGAGGCCAGATTTGAACTCAGGAAAATGAGTCTTCCTGACTCCAGGCCTGGTACTCTATCCACTGTGCCACCTACCTGCCCTCAACCTCTTATTTTTATTCAGTTTAGGATGACTGATTGGTTGTAAATTAATTCAGCCAAAACTCATGTCTATAGATTAGGTATAACCTAAGACTTGTGTAGCCATTTAGATCAGCATTTTTTCAGTAATAAAAGCAGTTTGCATCCATGTTTGCTGGTATGGAGTAGTATCTGATTCTGAAAGCTTTTTTCTCTAGTGACATCCTAGTTATTCCTAAAGAGTTGAAACATTTCCAAAGGATAATTTTTTGGCTAATGAGAAATAATCTATCTTTCTCACTTATGACATTTAAAACCAAAGTGGAGAACAGGGCCACAGTACTACAGTTCAGAGTGTGAATTAAATCTACATAAATTATGTAAAATATTCATTTTCACTTGTTTTCTTTTGTTTTTATAATTATAAGTGTGAAGTAATTTATTCTGCCAAGATTCACTCTGTACAGCAAATGATAAGAGAATTAGATGGATGGGCATAAGAATCACTTTAAAAATAATATTGAAGAGGTGTCAAATATGAAATAATAATTTTTTAAAGTTAGAGCTGCAAATGAGCCAGAATCTGCAATGCAAATAGTATCATGAAAGGGGGTTCAGGGAACATGAGTCTATCATCCATTTCAATAACATGCTTTACTTCACATGGCATCTTTTCACTTTGTTTAATGATACACGTCCCTTCCCTTGCTCTATTGACAAGCTATGAAGTATGTCTACCCGTATCCGTATGGCCAGGTTTAAGAAATACGGGTTAGTAAGGCAACAAGAAGTCAATGTGTCTTCTTTTTCTTCATTTTTTTAACTAAACGGATCAATAAGTCATAGCATCACATAAAGCATAGCCACTTTAGGAAGTAATGAGGTTTTTAGAATCTTTACAACAGCATTTCTCGATCAACTCTTTTTTCCTCATCTTCTCACATCTTAAACTATGTTCCTCTACTTTCGTTTCACATTAAGTTTTTAAATATTCTCTTGCCTCTAGTTCTCTTCTTTCTTTGAACAGTAACATATATATATATGCATTATATATATATATATATATCAGATCAATTTCTCTCTTTTTCTCGTTTGTAGGATTTAAGGAAATCTCCCTTTGTTGAGTTTCTCTGGCCCTATGTAATCTGTAAACATACTTGATATACCTTAACCTATTCCATTTTGTTTCCCAAATCTAACTCTTCTAAATCTACAGGTATTTTCCATGGATTTTTATCATTCCTAATTGAAGAGACAAACTCAGCCAGGAATTGGCTGGGTGATTTCTCTTTTTTACCACCTTTCTTTTTTTACCTTTCATAAAAAATAATTAATAAATAAAAAAGAATACACCAAGCATGCTAAATCAAATTACCTTCCAAGAACACTATTCTTTTTTCATATTTTTTAATTTTTTTTTTTAGATAAGGGAAAAAATGAAATTGAGATCTCAGCAAACACTAAAATTTATAGACTTCCTAATACACTATGGTCTCAGTGTATGATTTTAAACTTTTAAATTGTTTATGTATTTTAATATCTCCTTCATATCCAATTATATACTCTTCTTCCCTGTCCCCTATCCAGTGAACCATCCCTGTAACAAAGTAACAAATGATACAAAAGAAGAGGAAAAAATATTTCAGCAAAATGAAAGAGCCCATTCACTGAGTCTGACAGTAAATGAATGAATGAATAAAAAAAGTATTTATTAAACAACTACTATTATATGCACCATCTATGATTCTGGGGTCTGCAAGTGCAACCAAAAAAAAGTGAAACAGTTCATGTATTCAAGTAACTTACAATATAAGGGAGATAACACAAATAGGGGAAGTTGTGGCCAAGGAAGAGAGCTTTTGTTTGGGGAATCATGGAAAAATTAGATGGAGTCATACAGCAGTCCATTATAATGTCCTTTCTACATTTTTTTCATCTCTTCATTAGGGACAAGCTTAAGCATTACAATTATAGAGTGTTAAGTTAATTCTAACATTTAATGGAAATACGGTTGAAGAGAGCCCCAATCTTCTTTTAATTTTTATGTGCACTTTGGAAAGGACCGTAGAATCATAGATTTAGAGGTAGAAGGGAACTCAGAAGCCATCTCATCCAAATATCTCATTTTACAGATGAGGAAACTGAGGCTTAGAGATGTTAGGGACTTGTCCAGGGTCACACAGTTAATGAGTGCCAGAGGTAGTATTTGAACCCAGATCTTCCTGACTTGAATTTCAGTATTCTATCCACTAGACAGTAAAGAGTTTAAACAAGATTTGTTATAAATGGTTCTACCATAATTACGTAAGTTTACTTCTTTTATATTAACATTTAAAATATATGGTTTTCTTACTTCTAACTTACCATCAGAAAGTGTCACGACTGTGAGATCATCGGTGGATACCCCTGGCCCATATCGATTATAAGCCAGAAAGCGAAGGGTATACTCTGTAAATTTTTTCAACCCTTCTAGCTTGTAAGACAGTCCATCAACCTCTATATTCTGGGAAGATAAAAAAAGGCAGAAATTGTTATTAAGAGGAACATTAAAGCAGATATGGCAGTGATTCTGTGGAATAAATTTATATTAGACTTTTGCTCACCAAACTACACAGTTTAAATCCTTATTTGAGTAGCTGTAAAAGGTAACTTGTAACATAGACTTCCTGACTGAAGCACCGTCCTCTGTAGTCTCCTGCTAATGTATCACTATACTATTTTACAGTCATTAAGTTCCAATTTACTTTACACTACACAATACATTTAGTGGGTTTTTTTCTCCATAAATTGACTCAACACCAGAAAGCATATTACTAACTCAATGGGAAGAGATCTGTTTCTGTACTACAGAAAGAATTAGACCTTATGGAAAAAAAAAGATTCCACTTTTATTTATTACTTAAACATAAACAGAAAGTGAGCACACAATATTGAGTGACATTATACACATTTTTTGTTTGAAATATTCAGAATTCTATGATGGAGGTCAGTATTGTTTTCCTATTATAGCTGAGGTGTTGAAGGTCACCACATAGGGTCATAAACTTAGAGCTAGAGGAGCCTTTTAAAAGTTGTTGATTCTAATGCCTTCATTTTACAGATGAAGAAACTGAGGCACAGAGAAGTTAAATCACATGCCCAGGCTAGTAAATATCTAAGTTAGGATTCAAGCATAGGTCTTCCTCATTCTAAATGTAGCACTTATTCCACTGTATCACTGACCTTCCTCAGCAAACAAGTGGCACCACTTCAAAGTCCATTTTAAATCAGTTTGGGATGGAGATCCAAGTAGCTCATGAGTGGCAGATAACTTCATCTCAAAATTGTACATGTTTGTCATGATGACCCTGAGTCATCTAGGTCCTACTTGAGGAAGCAATAAATCATGTAACATATCATAAGAAGTTTCAATTACCAATGGGCAATATTAAAATGAAGTATTATACCTGTTGTGATGTAAACTGGGAAAGTTAGGTTTTATAATATTTTAATTCTTTAAAAAAACTCAGTGGTTAGGTATTTGGTTTAAGTGATTAAAATTACCAGATGTGAGGATATCATACACATAAAGCTTCAAGGACCATCTTTAGTTGAGCTACCACAAAGTCATGTGGGTAGAGGATGACAATCAGTCACCAAGTTTTTATTGAGTACTTACCAGGTGCCAGGCACTGTACTATGTAACGGGCATACAAATAAAGGGGAAAAACAAAACAAAAACATTTCTGCCCTCAAGGAACTTGATTCTAATGAGGGAGAGAATATGTGTATACAAGATTTATACAGAGTTGATGTGAAATATTCAGAGGAGGGAACGCATTAGCAAATGGGGGGTGGGGGGACTTCCTTAAGGTGAGATCTGAGTAGTCTTGAAGAAATCCAAGGAAGTTAGGATGTAGAAATGAGGAGACATGTCAGGAACATTTCCAGCATGTGGAACAATGACTGAGAAGTCACAGAGATGGATGAGTCATGTGCAAGAAGAATCAAGTGGGCAAGGAGCTAGATTATATAATGTGTAGGAGACTGAAGTGCAAGAATCTAGGAAAGGTATTAAGTGACCAAGTTAGGAAGAGCTTTAAAGGGCAGAAGTTTTTAAGAGCTTTAAAAGAGGATTTATATTTGATCCTGGAAGCAATAGGGAGTTAATGGAGTTTGTTAAATAGTGGAACAAAATGGTCAGATCTACAATTTAGAAAAGTCACCTTAGCAGTTGGGTATAGAAGGTAAATTCAAATGGGCCAAAACTTGAGGCAGGAAGACCAGTTGGAAGGCCATTGGTATAGTCTAGCAGAAAAGTGATGAGGGCCTTAACTAGGTGACGACTATGTGAGTGGAGAGCGGGGACATAGACAAGAGATGTGACAGTAGAAATGACAAGATTTGGCAATAGATTTTATACATGCAAAGTGCATTTGAGGATTTAAGGATATCATTGAGTTTGCAGGCTTGGGTGACTGGGAGGATAGTATTGTATTTGACAATAATAGGGAGGTTTGAAAGCAGGGAGGTTTTGGAGGAAAGATAATGAATTCTGTTTTATTCTTGTTAAATTTAAGATGTCTACAGGACATCCAATTGGTACCATGGGATTGAAAATCAGGAGAAAGATTAGGGCTAGAGACAGAGATTTGTATATCATCTATATAGATCTGATAATTAGATCCAGGGGACCTGATAAGATCCCCAAGTTAGAGATCGAAAACAACAACAACAACAAAAAAGTCCAGGGCTGAGGAGGAGAGTCTCAGCAAACATGCATGGTTAATAGGCATGACAAAGATTATGATTCAGCAAAGGAGAATAAGAAGGAAAGATTAGACAAATAGGGGCTTTAACTTCTCTTGAAAAATTCTTAATTGTTTTCTAAAATGGCTGGAACAAGTCACTGCTCTCCCAGCTCTGAATTAGGCTTTTTTTCCTCCCACAGTTCCACCTACACTATTTTTCCCATCTTTTACTCTTTTGTGAATTTTAGGAGTATGAGGTAATATACTGAAGTTATTTTAATTTTTATTTCTATAATTGTAAATGATTTTGAGTAATTTTCAGCTGGTTGTGAATCATTATGTTTCTTAATTTGAAAACTGTTTTTATATTTTGTCCACATATTTATAGGGAAATGGCTTTTAATTTTATAGACCCCTTCACATAGAAAATAATTAGAAATGAAACTAGCTTTCAGGAGGCTGACACTGATGAAGACAGTGACCTCTGTATTAATATTTCTATATTCCAAGATGCCATATAAATGTTAACTTTCATTATTATTTCCCAGTACCTATAGCTGCTAACATATAGATGCTTACATAAATTACTCTTATTTCCTACACCACCCTGCCTTTCAAGATATGTACACATCTCCCATAGAGTTATGTCTATACATCTCTAAATGTGTATTATACACACACATATTTTCATTTTTTTAAAATGATCTTTAGAAGGCCTAGATCTACACCAAGATTTTATAATTCCCCACTTCCTGTGTGAATCCAACAGCAACAATTATCTGTTTACCATGTAAGAAAATTGGCATCTCCTATATTGACTTCATTCTAATGCCCATTTACCTCCCCAGCTCCCTGTGTTCCAACAACCTAGAATCCAATTAAATTACTCAAACTTTCAATAACAAATATTTTAAAATTAATCAACTATCCACTTAATTCGCTCACTTGGACTAAACACTCTGCTCAACTGTATGAAGCTTCTGGAAGATTTTCTTACACATTTTTCCAGTGCAGGCACATCAGTGCATGCAGAGTTATGATGCATTTTGTTGCCTACCTGTTCTTTTCCAGTAGAAGCCTCAGTACAGAACAATCTGTAACCTTGGACTGGACCATTTGCATAGGCAGGGGGTTCCCAGGAAATAAGAATTGAGGTAGGTGAGGTAGATATAGCTTGCAGGTTTTCAACTGGCCCTGGGACTTGCACTGTAGGAAAAAAATGACCAATGTAAGAATTTCTCATTCCTCAAAAAAAAAAAAAAAAAGAAAGACACAAAGTTTTCTGGTACATTATAATGTATATGTATTTGATATATACACGCATGTATGTGGGTATGTGTGTGTGTGTTTGTGTGTGTAACTGCACTTTTAAGAAGTATCTGTGCTGTAAGTTTGTAAGTTACTAAATATTTAACATAAAGCTATAGAATCATAACATTTTAGGATGGGGAAGAACCTTGGAGACTGTTTTCTCCAGCCCTCTTATTTTTGCAATTGAAAAAACAAAAGCCAAGAAGTAAAGCTATTCGCTTAATGTCATATAGGTGGATGCGGCTGAGGCTTAGACTGCAGAACCAAGTTTTCCTAACACCTAGTTTGTTGTGTTTCTCACCATATCACATTGACTTTAAAGTCCAGGAACTAACTAATTAGTGTTAGAGAAGATCTATTCAGAAATGTTATGAATCAGGATTTTTATTTATATGTCTAACATAAACTATTAGAGGTAGCATGGCCTAATGGCCAGAGCCAGCCTTCATGTCAGAATTACCTGGGTTCAAGTCCAGCCTTCTGACACATACTATCTGTGTGATCTAAGGTAAGTCTCTCATCCTCTCAGTGCCCTAAACAATCCTCTAAGACTGTTGCTGAGTTGCTTAAACTCAGAGGGTTTCTTCACTGGGCAGCTCCCTGAACCAAAGAAATCACAGGTCGTGACTCCCTTCTACTCCTCCTCCCAAGATTACATACATTTAAACTGTGAAATAAGCACGTTCAAGGACATTTTTATAATCTGCAATCATTCTTATATGCTAGCACTGGAAATGGCAGGTGTACTGCTATAAATTACAAGTATAAATTATTATTATTACTTATTGTTACTGACAGCCTTAATCTTATCTAGACCAAACAGATGCTTAACCTTTGTAGTAGATATGAAAACAGAATCCTAATTTATGAATGTAAGTGGTCTTTTGTTAGTTAAATATTTTGCTGAATATTCTTGTTTAGATTGATTCTGACGTTACACGTCCACCACTTGAAAGAAGAAATTTACTAGAGGATTCCTTGAAGGTTTTCATCTCTACAGCTTCCCCTCAACCATTGGTTTTCATAATGTCTTCCACGGAATTAGCCTGTTTGATAGGCAGTTATTGCTTCCACACTGTGGGGGTTAGGTGTGTGATGACCCTATGATCTGGAAAATCTGCGTAAAAAAGTTTTTGGCCCTCCCTTTGTATTAGGGAAGTCTATTTTTTTTTCCTTTTTCTTTTATGGGGTGTTTACAGTAACATTGTAAAATTTGGGTTAAGTATTTGTTCATGGGCTCTGTGTCATCCGCTGGCCTTCATGTGCTTTCTGTGGCTTCCACAAAACTCCGAAAAAAAATCCCATAATATAGGAAAACTTCCGTGATGTATCAAAACTATAATGCAAAAGTCACAATGTGGAAGGGATAGCTGTATTGCTATGTTGGTTTTTTTTTTAAACACTTGTTTCCACTTGAATGAAATTCTTACTTTGCATCACCATCAAGGCCATCTACAATATCAAATCAAGGACTGGGATTCATGGATATAAAACACAATGCATATGGTCATCTACAACATACACACACACACGTGCACACACATAGCTCATAGACTCAGACACATACATACCCACACAACCCTCAAGAATGTCTGTCTTTTGACAGTGTAGGGTTTTCACCCTACAAGATTATCTGGCCCATGGTATTCTTCTAGTAGAAGAGGGTTGCCCTTCTGAGACACTAATCTTTGACCTCTCCCCCAGAGCAATTGGAAGGAGTCAGGGCAATGGTGTCTCACCTCCATATAGTTTTCTTTTTCAAATTAGATTTTATGTCATTGTTAATATAAAAAAAAAACATTCCATTTGAAGGACGAGACAAAAAGAAAATAGTTCATATAGACACTAGTGCTACTCATTTAATAATAGGATTAAGATGCTGGAATATAAAATTTTTTTAAAAGTGTCCACACATAATTTTCAAGAGAAGAGAGATTTCAAGCTCCTTCCCTACAGCTACCTTCAAGGGATCAACACAAAGACTTCAAAGATAAATTGTTGCAGCTTTTGACTTCCGACCAAAGTTGTTAACAAGAAAAGAGGGGATATGGAGTTGCAGGAATGGGCTAGATCAGGAGCTTCACTGCAGTATGGAAATGCCTTACAAATCCCACCTCCAGGGTTCACCAGACTACAGATTTATACAGCTGGGATTTGTATTCCATTTTAAATTTTACAAAGTACTTTACAAAAAAGATCCCATTTTATCTTCACAATTACAACAGGAAGGTGCTATTTGGATACTCATTTTACAAATGAGGAAACTGAGGCTGAAAGAAATTAAATGAGACTGAAGGCTTCCTGATTCCAAGTCCAACTCTCAGTTACTGTACCATCTAGTTGCCTATACAGGTGGCTTTCATGTTAACCACTAGTGTTTTGATACAGTTATATCAGCAAAAGGGTGGTCTATCCTACTGGAAGCCCAACTTGAACCCCGATGTACAGTCATTTGCCCTTATGCCCTATACCCCTGGAAAGGGTAGAAAGGGGAGAAGTAGCAGGCAGTGTAGTCCTGGAGAAAGTTTTAGTTGTGGTCATCTCTCTTGATCTCCAGAACACAAAGGCAATCCAAGAGGAGAAGGATGAGAACCAGGAGATGGGTATGTTGCCATATGTGAACAAATCCTGGGGCCAACTCAAGGAAAGACAGGAACCTACAGGATGGAATTAGGATTAGAAGGTGAGGCCAGGAGGACTACCAGGAGAAGAAGCCTACCCCTCAAAACTCCAGGACTCTGAGGAAAAACCCCAGTCAGAGAGCTCTAGTTAAAATACTTCCATTAACCAAACATAACACCAGCCACATACTCAGTTTTTATAGTATGATTAAATCCTCCACACAGGGTAAAGGAAAAAAGATAAAATAAACCAAGGCAAGGATGTGAAACATAAATTACCTATTTCAATCATATGTTGAATGAAAGAATGAGCCAAGAGTTTGACTCTTTGTATGGGGTATGTATTTGTTTGTGGGATGGAATTATTGGTCACTGAAATTTAATTTTCAACAGCATTTATGGTTTTGAAAATATAATTGTAGCAAAGCAGAAACAAAATAAAACTAAAATAGAAGGAAAGGACCATAAAGATGATTTGATGAAACCCTCTCATTTTATCAATGTCACAAAGGTAGTAAAGAACCAAACTACCATTTAAATATACTGTTTGATTTCAAATCCAGTCCTCTTTACACCTTCTCTATTTTGAAGAATTTGAATGGGATCCCATCATATGAAGCTAGTCAACACTTTCAAAATCTTTTCACTTAATTACCTGAACACTGAGGACAACAGTTCACCTTTATAGCAACCACAAGACCTAGAGCAGTGATTTGCACATAACATCAGAGGGACAACAAAGGTCTTCTAGTACACATTCTCTCCTTCCCTGCTTTATTTCAGAGTGGAAGAAACTGAGGCCCAGGGAGTGTATGTAAATTTTCTAAAGTCACACACACATAGGTAGTAAGTAGCATAGCTGGGATTTGAACTCATTTCTCCCAATTTCAAATCCAGCACACTTTTTATGGCAACATGGGGCTTAATAAACATTAGTTGAGTGAAGGAATCGTTTACAGCAGAGGTTGTCAAACTATGGACTAAAGGCCAAATCTGGACCACTCCTCTGTTTTGGCAGGGACCTTGAACTAAGAATGGTTTGATTTGGCCTGCAGGCCATAGTTTGCTGATCCTAAAATAATGTGATTGTAAATTATACCAGTGTTACTTATAGTAATACTGTGCATGCACTCTCTTCTCTCCGTTTTTCAACCCCTTCCATTTTTTTTTCAAGTGATAGAACAATTACCCATCAAGATCTGAGTTGGAATATTTACAGGTATTCAGACTCATTTTCTTTTCCAAGTCTGTGGATATCTGGCAGGATATAAACAATTTGGAAATTAATGGCTCCATGAAATTATTCTATAAGAACAATGCTATATGTTCTAGTGCATAATTAATTAATTTATATGTTTACACATGAATGTGTCAGAAGTACAGTCCAACAGGGAGGATGAATTAGCAAATTATTAATTAGGACTCATAGTGCACTTCTATTGTCAACCTGGCCATCTGTTTCTCCTGTCTAAGGTTGTCTACTTTGATCTTGGTCATTATTACCTGTCAGCAAATGCTACTATGTGCTAATTTCCAGAGGTCCAGAATTTTACAAATCCATAGGTGAACTTTGCTGCACAGGCCATTTAATCATAGCATTTGAGAATTGGAAAAGACCTTAGAGAGCTAACCTTCTAACAAATGCAGGGCCCCTTCTGCAGCATTTCTGACAGGTGTCAACGCTTGTACTTTCTTCTGCCACCCACAATCAACCCACAGGTTTTTAATTAGGCTGTCATTCATGAATGTGTTTTCTTCTTCCATGCTGTAGACACTAGTCTATACAGAGTGGAACTCATGTGTGTGGGGGGGGTGGGAACAGGGGCACGCATGCACGCAAATGTAGGTTTAGATCTACCCTTATTTATATGTGCACAGGGCAGGGAGGTGGCAAAGTGAATAGTGTACTGGGCCTGGAGTCAGCAAGACTCATCTTCCTGAGTTCAGATCTGGCCTCACCTACTAGCTGTGTGACCCTGGGCAAATTTAACCCTGCTTGCCTCCATATTCTCATCTGTGAAATGAGCTGGAGAAGAAAATGGCAAACCACTCCAGTATCTTTGCCAAAAAAAAAATGGTGTCACAAATAGTCAGACATATGTTGGACAATAATTTTCTGGCAAACTACATCTAACTTTTCCTCATTTTTATAGAAGTTAACTATTCAATTAATGGAAAGATTTCTGAATAGATGCATAGTTCAGGGAAGTAACCTATCAACCACTCTCATTCCAAACAGCCATCTTCTTAATATCCAAACAACCTTACAGAAAGAGTAGATATTATTTCCTTTGATCCTCACAACAATCTCATGTAGATGTTGTTATTATCTCCACTTTACAGTTGAGGAAATTGAAGTACAAGTTAAGTAACTGGCCCAGGGATGTACAGCTAGTAAATATCTGAGACTAGATTTAAACTCATGTCTTCTTGGCTCCAGGCCCAGAACTCTAACCACTGTACCACCTAACTGTCTCTCTGAAAGTATGAAATCCAAATGATTTGTATAGTATATAGTATACAGAGATGCCATATTCCTCTCTCTCTCTCTCCCTCCCTCCCTTCCTCCCTCCATCTCTTTCTTTCTTTCTTTCTTTTTCTTTCTTTCTTTCTTTTTTCTTTCTTTCTTTCTTTCTTTTTTCTTTCTCTCTCTCTCTCTCTCTCTTTCTTTCTTTCTTTCATTCTTTCTTTTTCCATATCACTGTTTCTCTACCATTTGTCTCAATCTGTCTTTTTCTCTCTTTCTGTGTATTGTTTTGTCTCTCTCTGTCTCTGTCTCTGTCTCTGTCTCTGTCTCTCTCTCTCTCTCTCTCTCTCACACACACACACACACACACACACCACTATTTACATAAGGAACAGTATTATTTCACCATATATTTTAGTACGTTGGTGGTGCAGTGGATAGAGCCTGGAGTCAGGAGGATCTGAGTTCAATTCAAGCCTCAAACACTTATTAGCTATATGACCTGATCAAATCACCTAATGTCTTTTTGCATCAGTTTTCCCATCTGTAAAATGGGGATAATAATAATAACACCTACCTTCATAGTGAGGATCAAATGAAACAATAATTGTAAAGTGCACAGTGTCTGGCACATAGTAAGTGATATATACATGTTAGTTATTATCTTTTATTATCATCATAATGTTTTATTTAATGTAAAGGCAAGGAAGAAGGGAAAGAGGGGGAGAATAAGATAGCCTTTTTTTTTTCTACAAAGCACTCTTGATTACATGCTTCTGAAGTGCATATTATTCACATAGGGTAAAAGAAAAGAAAAACCTCACCTGTATACAGTTACATAATCTAGAATGTTCTGGTTTTGCAATACATGGTGTAAATGTCTTGGATTAAGGGATTTAGAGGCAGAAGATCTCATTTCTAAGACAGGCTCTTAATTGTGTGACTTTAGGAAAGTTGGCTAACCTCTCTGGGCCTCAAACTGCTTGTAGGTGAAAGTAAGAACCTAGACAAGGTATTTTTAATTTGTAAGCCCTTACTGTCATCAAGGGACTCAATTTTCTGAGTCTATACAGCCATTAAATAAATTATACTGCCTTTAACAAGTGGTATAACCATTCATGCAATCAATGATTGAAAACTACAGTGATCATTACAGTTTGTCATGAGGAATCAGACCATTCTATGACTATAGTGTGATGTGCTCACCTTTTAATCAAATATAATCAGTTTGAAAAATGAACAATTACATTCAGCTAGGAGCTTTAACTCTTTAAGTATCTCAAGTACAAGTAAGCTCACATGGCTCTGCTTCATCCTTTTAGCTTTTCAACATGTCTAAGAAGTCATATGCAACCTTGTGGCTAACTCTAACATTCTCTCTGTCTTTTCCTTTCTCTGTATTGCTCAGTCTCTTTCTGTGTATCTTCTCTCTCTGACTCTGTAGCTATCTTTCTCTCTTTCTTTCTCTGTATGTTTCTTTTTCTGTGTCTCTTCCTCCATCTCTACATCTCTTCCTTCCTTCTTCTTTCCTCCCTCCCTTCTTCCCCCTCTCCTTCCCTCCTTCCTTCCTCCCCTCCTCCCCTCCTTACCTCCTCCCTCCCTTCCTTCCTTCCTTCCTTCCTTTCTTCCTTTCTTTCTTTCTTTCTTTCTTTCTTTCTTTCTTTCTTTCTTTCTTTCTTTCTTTCTTTCTTTCTTTCTTTCTTTCTTTCTTTCTTTTTCTTTCTTTCTTTCTCTCTCTCTCTTTCTTTTTCCATATCACTGTTTCTCTATCTACCATTTGTCTCAATCTGTCTTTTTCTCTCTTTCTCTGTATTGCTTTGCCTCTCTCTGTTTCTTTACATATCTGTCTGAATCTCTCTCTCTCTCTCTCTCTCTCTCTCTCTCTCTCTCTCTCTCTCTCCCTCCCCCTCCCACTCTCCCCTCCCTGTCCTCTCTCCATCCTGTATCTTTCCCTTCATCCCTCCTCCTCTTTCTCCATTGTCCACAAATATCTATGCACTGGTCAAAACTTGAAATCTATATCACCTCTTTTTCTAAAACAAACTTGGCTGATTAAATGAAAGTCATCTCCATAAGAATGCAAATAAATCCACTTTGCAGGACTCATTTGGGGTGCCTAGGACATGATGCTGTGCTCATGAGTCTGGCTCTTTATCATTATACTGATGTTGTACAACTAGGAATCCAAAATGAAGACAAATGTGAATGTCACCAAGTGCACCATTGAGCACTGGAATATTTAAAGTCCTTTCACAATCATTGTTCATTGTAATGGATGCAAAAATTTCTAAATCATCAATACAATTCTCATCAAATCACATTTGAAATAACCAAACTAAAAATTCCTTTGACATTCTTGCTTCATAAGTTTATAATCAAATGATGAACTGTTTCTCATATACCCAATTCAGGCTATGGGATCAAAGGATCATAAGGGCTGGAAGGAACTTTAGACATCATCTAATCTTACCTGTTTTTATGACTGAAAAGGAAATTGAGGCCCAAAAAGGTTAAATGATTTTTCCAAGGTCATACAGCTAATAATTTGAAGCCAAGCTACAAAGCCAGGTCTCTTGGGTCTTAATCCAGTGCTTTCCCAGGGTATAGATTTGGGTTCTTCACCCTTTGATCGTTTGATTGCTAGTTTCAGAATGATTTCTGAGGCCATTTTCTGTTATAATGCTGGACAGCCATGGCTCAGTAACTATCTCTATGTACCTATGTCCTACTCCTTTAAACAGTAGATTTCAGAGGCTGACTCCACACTGAACATGTTTCAAATGCAAGCTATTTGGGAGATAGTTTGGATTTATTGATAATACAGTACATATCCTGATTGCTTCTTTTATTTTTTTTTCTCCCGTAGTTAACAGCTTTAATGATATTTATATGGAATCTGTTTCTATTCTGTATGGGGTAGACAACTTCAAAAAGCCTTCAGGCAATGTAATTATTAGCATAATGAAACCCCTTCTTGTCTGAACTGTATGTAGTTAGGAGATGTGACAGTAATTTGGCAAGAAAGAAGCACAGTACTACAGGGTATGTTTCTATTTCTGATCTAAAGAAACCTGACAGAATTTGGTTAGATTTAATGTCTATCAACTATTCATTTTCCATTTGGTTTTAATATTGCCTATCTGCTAGGTTACTTTACAGTGAACATAACTATTCTATAAACATATAAACATCTCTCTCTCTCTTTCTCTCTCTCTCTCTCTCTTTCTCTCCACATATTATAAGGATATATAATACGTAATACATATATAATTACGTGTACACATATAATATGTATGTAATGAATAGGCACATATGATATATTTGTAATGTATAATTACAAAAGTGTATCAAATATATAACATATAAACCACACATATTATACATGTACATATTATATGTTTACCTATAACATACACATTTTATATGCATATAATATTCTTACGTGTTCTAACAAATCATACAGTGCTTTTTTGACAATTAAATAAAAACTACTACTATGAGTTCACTAGAAGTATGGTGTAGTGGATAGAGGATCAGCCATAGGGTCATGAAAGCATTTGTTTAAGGTCCATCTCTGACACTTTAGCACCCTGACCATGAATAAGTCAATTTACCTCTCAGTGTCTTAGAAAACTCTCTAAAATTATAAATTACAATTAATTACATTCATTGGTAGAAGTTTCCATAGGGGTAGTTCCCTAGAACAGTGAAAACATAGGTCCAGACCAAAGTCAAAGAAAATAAAAATTAAAAGTGCTTTTCCTCAGAAGAAATAATAGAATAGAAAATAATTATTTTTATTAATCAAACTTAATTTGAGAGAATATCTTTATAAAAGTAGTTAAATCTGTAACATGACAAGGCAAAAACCATTCAAGAGCCTTGCTCAAGAATCACTGAAACAGTTGAATACTCATCTTGGAGGTAGTTTAGAACAGGGATTTTTTTAATTAGCATCTGCAAATTTAAAAAAAAAACACTGAATCTCAGTGTTTCTCCCTGTAATCTTATACATTTTGTTTAATGAATCATAATATCTTTATAATAATGCATCCCTAGGCTTCATGAGATTGCCAAAGGGGTTCCTGAAGCAAAAAGAGTTGAGAATACCTGGTCTAGAAAATTGTCTTGATTTTACCTTAGAAATAGTAGGCAGTGTCTACTAATGCCAAGTGGAAAGAGGGGAAGCTGTCACCCAGATGATCTGGCTCATAAACTATGCCAAAAGGCAATATTAAGACAATGAAAATATCCAACTTTGTATCTATATGTTTGAAAGCTCTGGAAAATAGATTTAACCCTCTAATTTATATGAGCACAAGATGATAGATACATCTAAAAGTTGCTAACTCAGCTATATGTGGATGCAAAAACAAGCAGCCACGGGCTTTGTGTACTGTACACAAAACATCTACTTTATTCTTTCTTTTTATTAAGCTATTTGAAGTCTTGTAGGATAAAAAAGAAAAAGCTTAATTCCCAGAAAATCTATGCACTGTGTATTTTTATAAAGGGGAAAAAAGTTCTCAGAATAAAACTGTCAGTATAAGAATATTTTAGCTAGGAAGTATCTTGTCAACAGAGCTAAGATGAAACACGAGTTACAAATAGCCTGGACTACGTTAGCATATTTCTTTAAGACACTAAAATTCCGCTTTCTTTAAGCAGAACTAGAATCAGAGGGCCAACTTAATTTACTTGAAAGTTGGGTTCTCTTACATGGTGATAGCATAACTATACACCAAATCTACCCCCATTCCCATTCAAAAGATACATTTGGAATTGTAATTCACTTAATAGATTATAGAATGGTAGAACTGGAAAGAATGTTGAAGATAATTTAGACTCCCCATTGCAATATACAGATGTGAAGATAGACTCAAAGGACTGGATCCAGCTGGATCAGTTTATTAAGTGACAGAGATAGAATTCAAAGCCAGATGTCTTGTCTGCTGGTCTTCTCACTTTACTAACTCTGCCTTCTGTGGGATATTCTCCACCCTTCTTATAAGACCAAGTTGTTGCAAACATCAGATTTGAATCTTAGCTTCAACTCATACCATCAATGTGACCCTAGAAAAATTATTTTACTTTTCTTGATCTCATTTTTCCTCTCATTTTCAAAATGAAGGGGTGGGACTACAAGAAACTTGAAATTCCTTCTAGCTCTAAATTTGTTTCTATGACCAATCACTCAATCAACAAATATTCATTAAGTACTTGCTCAGCACAATGCATTGTGCTCAATGCTATTGTTATTGTTTGTCCTTTTTTTATTTTTTATTTTTGGAAGAGGACCAGTGATATCACTAGATGATGTCTTGACTTGCAAGTGAATTGAATTTAAGTGAGACAGAGTTGCACAAATTCTTCAGTCTCATTCTCTCTTCCAGAGTCATCAAAGTCCAGCGGCAAGATAAAAGTCAAGATGACTGATGATGGCCTGGGATGAAGTAGATGACCTTGGTGTCTTTAGTGTCTGACCAAGCTCTAAGTGCTCCACAGTGCCTGCTTCAGTCACTTTCATGGCCATTGGAACAAATTGTTCTCATCTGCCCATTCCACCATGGGCAGTGTTCACATGCTTGGAGTAGATACCCCACCTAACTCAGGGTTTAAGACCTGTTCAGTTACCCTCAAACTGGTTTAGCCTATCAGTCATGACAGTTTTACTATGGTGTGGCTGCTACATGCTACAGCTTCTTGGAGTCACAGATGAGAGCTGAGTGCCAGGTGAACACCAAAGGTGAATAAGCAGCCCTGAGAAGGGCTTGGCAAGCCCTCACACTGGAGGTTCTAGTCCTCCTTGAACAGCCCATACACCCATTGTCCTCAGTACTGGGGATAGAAAAACCAAAATGAAATAATTGATGTTCTTTACAAGCTAGCATTCCAAAGGCCAATGCTGTAACAGTAAAACAGAGCAGGAGTGTGAATAGGCACCTCTGTAAGAACAAAGCAACACATTTTGACTTAAAAACATTTATTCATTTCTGGGTAGACCTATGGGTTTTACAAAAAAAACAAACAAGAACACTCAGAAATTTTAAAAATTCTGATCACAGTTTCGTTTGGTTGTTTTCAGAAATTGACTGATAGCAATATCTCATCTAATTACATAAAAAGGGTTCCCCTCCTCCCACTGAAAGAGTATCATAGGATTAATGCGAGTGTTATTTTAAGAAATCAAATTAAAGTTGAACTAATTTTCTAAATTATGGTTTGAAAACATTTCAGTGATTCTTTAATAATAGCAAGTTCAGGGCAGCTAGATAGCACAGCGGGTAGAGCAGTGGCCATGGAGTCAAGAGCACCTGAGTTCACATCCAGGCTCAGACACTAGCTGTGTAACCCTGGGCAAGTCACTTAATCCTGTTGTCTCCCCTAAAAAATAGCCAGTTCATAATAATAATTCTAAAAACAAGATAACTATCTGAAGCAACAGAACTATGTTCTTATGGCATTGTATAGCTAGAAAATATGACTATGATTAAAAACAACAATAAAATGGAAACCAATAGTGCTAGTCCTGGGATCCTTTGTCAATTTTCAACATTATCATGTAAAATAAATTTTTGAGGAGAATAATTTTGGCTTGCCATAAAAATTATTATGAAGAAGAGGTTTTCTTAAAGCATAAGAAGACATCATAAAAATGAAATGGATACTGCAGAAAGAATATTCCAAGGGGAAAAAAGAAAAAAGAAACCTTTGTATATATAGCTGTTTCCCATGAAAGTGTGGAAAGTGGTGAAAGAGGACAAAGTTTTGGGCCTGAATTATCCAGATCACTGCTTCCATTCTCTACACCATTTTATGTGAATTGGAAGTGTAATGGAAGAGATAGTATTCCATTGACAAAGTGATTTATTTCAAGAGGAGCAGGTGTGAATAGTGCACACTATGATATCTTCTAAGGTGAGATGATACAAGGCAAGGAAGCTATAAAATCTGCTATGTATGATTTCTGGCACTCTCACAGTTTGGGTAATAAAGTAAACTAGAGATTATAGCACTGTGAGGTAAATATAATCTTAATGAGATTTAGTGAGATGCCATTCATGAATAATATAGTAATAGAAGGGTACATCTTGTTCCAGAGGAATAGGTTGGGGGAAGGGAGAGAATGCTAAGGTAGTACATGAAGGGATTATTCACTAGTGTGGAAATCCATAATCTTGGAAAGGAGACATATAGGACAGAATCAAAAGAAGGAGATACAGGCAACAGAGCGATGGAAATATACTACAGACTGCCTTGCCAGTGGGGAAGACTGGATAATGAGTTTGCAAAGCTGGCAAGAAGGCAGAATATAATTTTGTTAAGAGACCTCAACTAACTAGCATCTCTGGGAGGCTATTCTCTGCCAAAAGGAGTGCAGCTGATCTATTTCCTTGTCCTGATAATTATATTTTAAGAAATAGGAAAGAAGTAGAACTGCTACTCTGAACCAAATGTTAACCATTAAGGAACAACTAGTTGGTGAAATGGGAAGATGGGGATGTTAGGAAGAAGTGACCATGTGATCACAAAATCTGTAAAAAAAGGCCTTGCTTATATAGTATGCAGGTAACTCCAGAATCTCAAAGGCTATGACCACAGAGTAGAAGCACTGGCACATTGAGAATTAGCAACGAACCCTGCAAAGGATATAAGGAGAGTGATTTGAATTATATCTCAGGGATTTACTATGTTTGTATAAGTCTACCTACCTGTCAGAGTCTCAGTTTCCTCATCTTTTTTTTCTTTTTTTTCCCTCATCTTTAAAATGAGGAAAATAGTATTTTTACTACTTTCTACAGGAAGTTACTTTAAGGTAATAGCTCTGTAATATAACAACCATTACCACACAAACCTAAGAAGACTTTGAGTATGGATCTGATGAGAGATTATATCTCTCAGTCAAGATCCATTTTAGCTGGCTTAGAGAAGATCATCACAAAGTTGGCCAGAAGATAATAGTTTTGGCCTCAGAAACTCATAAAGAACATACACAGAGATCATTTGCTCTCATTGGTTCGTTTTCTTTATGAAGAGGATTTCTAGATATCTTCCTGTATATCTCTGTCTCTGTCTCTTATCATTATCGTAATCATCATCATCATCATCATCATCATCTTAAAATGTCCCCAAAATAATTTATTATATTTCTCTCCAACCCACCCCTCTTCCTAACTTATCTACTTCTATCAAGGGTATCATCATCTTTTCTGTCTCCAAGATTAACAACCTCAAAATCACTTTCACCTTCTCAAACTCTCTTGCCCCTCTTATCTGATAAGTTATGAAATCATACTCAGTTCTATATCCACAACATGTCACATGTCCCCTTCTTTCCACTGCATGAGCCACCACTGTAGTTCAGGTCCTCACAACATTTTACCTGGACTACTGGAATTGTCTCCTATATAATTAAGAGATTTCCTTGAATCTCTTGCTTCTCCAATCCATTCTCCACAGAGCTGCCAAAGTTGTATTCCTAAAGCACATGTCTAACTGCAGTTATCTCCTGGTCCACTACATCCTTACCACCAATAGCATAATTGGCATTCAAACTCTGCCATAACTTGACTTTCGGCTATCTATCCAGATTTATTACATGTTGCTCCTCTTCTCATATACTATGACACACTAAAATGGTCCTTGCTGTTCCTCAAATGAGAGATGTTTAAAATGTTTAGTTCTGACTCTGGCACATAGTAGCTGCTTAACAAATGTTTGTTTCCTCTCTCTTCCTCTCTCTGTCTTCCTCACAAACAGCTTTGCATCTTTTGTCTCCATATCTTAGCAAAGGCTCTCCCCCATGCCTGGAAAGTGTACTCCCTTTTCATCTCCACCTCTTAGAATCCCTTTCTTCCTTCAAAGCTCAGAACAAATGCCTCCTCCTACCTTTCCTTATTCTCTGTTATGCTACCTCTTCATGATGCTAGCTTCCCCCTCCCCCCAACAAAATTGCCACTTTTCCTTACTCTCTACATATGGGATTTACTTAGGTGTGTATATGGTATTTCCTTTGTTAGAATGTAAAGTCAGTGAGGATAGAGACTATTTTATTTATGTCAAAGTATCCCCAGTGCCTGGTGTACCATATTGGCAGATGATAAGTACCTAATAAATGTTTGCTGGTTTCTTGATGCTAAGGAAGTCACAGGTTTTTGAAGTATTGCTAGACTTTAGGAAATTAGATTGCAAAGAATTCAGAATAAAAACAGTTAGGAGGACTCCATGATATGAAACTCTAAATATGAAGGAGCCTTAGGAAGGAAAGGAAGCTCTCAGGAACAAAATTCCGATGACTTGGAGCTAAAAACCTTGCTTCAAATCCTAGCTTTTCTCTTTACTATCTGTATGCCTTTGAACAAATCAGTTGAACTCCCAAGACCAGGGGTGGGGAACATGTAGCTTCTAGGCCACATATGGTCCTCTAGGTCCTCAAGTGTGGCCCTTTGACTGAATCCAGATTTCACAGAACAAATCCCCTTCATAAAAGTATTTGTTCTGTAAAACTTGGGCTCAGTCAAAAGGCCACAGCCAAGACCACTACATGTGGCCTTGAGGCCACAGGTTCTCCACCCCTGGTCTAGATGAATTACATGCCAGGATACTAAAAGAACTTGCAGATATATTTGTTGAATTACTACTGGTAATCTTGAGGGATTCATGAAGCCCAGGTACTATGAAATTGGAGGGATGCAAATACCTAGATTTTTTTTTAAATAAGGAAGAAATTGTATATGGTAGTGGGAAACCACCACTACCTCCTTATTGGAGTGTGCCTTTTAGCTCAATTATCCTGCCCCAAATTCTGCTTGAGACTAAGTAGACCAAACTTAATTGTACATAGTTACCTCCATCATACTGAGGCTGAATACATGAAGCCCTGCTGTGTACTGAACTTTTTAGTTACATCTGTCCTCACAGATCTTTTACCCAACATGATAAGGGATTGAAAAGACTAAATTCCTTATAAGGACATACTATATCCATTGGTTCATTCAAATGCCACCAAATACTGCTGATTGGCTATGTACTCTAAGTAGGCCTGAAAAGGCTATAGAAGGCAAAATCTTTACCCTAACAAGATGAAGCTTCTACCAGCAAACACACTTCACATGCTAACAAATTTCTTTCTCTTTCAGTATAACTACACAGTCTTGTGGCTCAGCAGGTGGGAGAAATATCCCTTGGAGGGCCAACTCTCTCCTGGGAATTCCTCAACAATACTCCTAGTAGTAGACCAGTGAATTTGGCCTCCATTTCTTCTGAACTTCAATATTGCTCATGCTACTTTTTCTAAAATGATGTTGCTCTTTTCCATTCTTCCTCAGTTTCTCACCTTTGCTTAAATTTTTTTTGTATGTATCTTTAAAAAAAAATCTGAGTTAATCAAGAATTTTGCAATTTCTCCACTCAGTCTCTTTAGCCCTGTTAATAAAATTCTAAAACATATTTTTCAAGGGATATTGTCGATTTCCTTGGAGCTTTTTGGCCATTTTTTTAATAGGAAGATGATTTCAGCAACCAGGAAGAAGACTATCCAGAAGAGAAGTTTGAACAGAGGAGATGTAGACTACGTCAATCACGGTAAACAAGCCACGTATCTGGAATACGATATCAACTAACCTTTGCCTCTTGGGTCCCCTAGCTCCCTTTGTGACTCAGATCAAGAGCTTCTTCCTTCAAGAAGTCTTTCCTGATTCCCCTAGTTATTAATCCTTCCTTCTAAATCACTATGCATATACCCTCTCTGCTTATTTTAACATGTTGAACTCCGCTAGTGGAATGTAAGCTATTTTAACAGGGATTATTTCTCTGCCATTTGAGGGCCTACCACCTAGCAGAATGCCTAAGCACAGTATACGCTTATTAAAAGCTTGTAGAATAAACATTTATTAAGAGTAAGTAATGCAGATTAATTTCATTTTTACACCCATGTCATGATTCCTCTCTACAACTTCCCTGACTAGTGGAAGTTCTGACTTTATTTTTAAGAGAATGGAATTCAATACTTTCCAAACAACTCAAATCATGTTTGGATGGCTCTACTTGTAGGATTTCCCCCCAACAAATGACAAAATCTACCTCCTTGTAACTTCTACCCATTGGCCATCATCTGGCCTCTAGAACCAAGTATAGCAAAGCAAATTTCTAAAGCAAGCTTCTAAATGATATTTCAAATATTTTATAAATATCACATTCTTTCAATGTCTTCTCTTCTACAGGCTAAACACCCCCAATTACATAAAGCATCCCAGTAGTGCATGACATCAAACTCCATCTTTGAACACATTCCTTCTTTGTTGTCCTTCCTTGAACATACTCCAGTTTAATAATATATCTTCTAAAATGCAGTGTCCAGAACTAGCCACACTATGCCAGACATGATTTGATGAGACTCGAACACAATAGAAGCATAACCTTTTTCGCTCTGGCTATTATACTTATATTTGGGCAACTAGGTGGGCACACTAGAGAGAGTGCCAGGTCTGAAATCAAGAAGACTCATCTTCCTGAGTTCAAATCTGGCCTCAGACATGTACTAGCTATGTGACCCTGAGCAAGTCATTTAACCCTGTTTGCCTCAGTTCATCATCCATAAAATCAACTAGAGAAGAAAATGGCAAACCACTCCACTATCTTTGCCAAGAAAATCTTGAATGGGGTCATGAAGAGTTAGACATGACTGGAAAACAACTGAACAAAATTATACATCTCTAAATGTGGTCTACCACTACATTTAGGTCTTGCCATTTCCATCTCAATGCAGATTTGCAAAATCTTTCCCATATCTCAGAATCTCCGATGAGACTATTTAAGTTGATCATTTAGGAAATGCAGCACTAGTAAGAGAAGATTATAAAATGAACTAGAATTACTGAGATAACCTATCTACAATAATCAGCTTTGTGATCTCCTAGCTCTTCTTATTACTTGTCATATTAATACATGCTACATAAATGTACACAGTTCCACACATTGGTCTATGAATTATAGTCAATCAATTCCTTCCAGAGAAATAAATAATTGAGGGGAAAATAGCTTAATTCTTTTTTTTTTTATTTTGGAGGGTAGGGGAGAAGGGACATTACATAGAGCCAGAAACATTTAATTCTTCTTCTCCCTCTTCACAGTTGTTGTTATTCAGTTGTTTTCAATTGCATCCAACTCTTCGTTACTGCATTTGGGGTTTTCTTGGCAGAGATACTGGAGTGTTTTGCCATTTCTTTCTCCAGCTTATTTTATAGATAAGGAAACTGAGGCAAATAGGATTAAGTGACTTGCTCAGGGTCACACAACTTAAGTGTCTGAAGCCAGATATGAACTGATGAAGATGCATCTTCCTGACTCCAGGTCCAGCATTCTACCCACTGTGCTACCTTGTTCTACTTTCCTTCCTTCCTTCCTTCCTTCCTTCCCTTCATCTTTTTTCTTTCTCTCTTTTTCTCTTTCTTTTTTTCTTTCTTTCTTTCTTTCTTTCTTCCTTCCTTCCTTCTTTCTTTCTTTTCTTTCTTTTCTTTTTCCTTCCTTCCTTCTTTCCTTCCTTCTATCCTAAACACACACATATACACATACACAAGATTTGGAGTCAAAAGACCTAGGTTCACACTCTACCTTTGTCAAATACTACCTATGTGATCTTGGGCAAGCCACTGAATTTCCCAATCCTCACTTTTCAAATCTTTAAAATAAAAGGGTTGGATTGTTGTTATTGTTGTTGTTGTTGCTGTTGATCCTTCATTTTGGAAGAGGACATCACAGGATGATGTCTTGATTCATACATTAATTGGATTTAAGTGAGGCAGAGTTGCACAAAGTTGTCTGCCTCATTCTCTCTTCCAGAATCATTGAAGTCCAGTGGCAACACCAAAGTCAAGATGACTGGTGATAGCCTGGGATGCAGTGGATGAATGTGGAATCTTAGATGACTGACCAAGCTCTAAGCCTCCACAGTAGCTGCTTCAGCTGGCTTCATGGCTGTGGCTTATAAAGTCCCTTCCAACTCTCAATCTATGATTCCCACATTAGTTCATGTGCTATTTCTATGGGTATACTTTCAATGGTTTTTTTTTTCCTTTGTCTCAAAATGTATATCATCCTTGACAAATTAACTGATGTTAAATACTATCAATTAAATTAAAAAAAATGATCCTCTAGTACTTTAGATCTATTTTAGTTCCTCTATACCTACAGCTTCATCTATCTTAAAGCATTAAAAAATAATTACAAGCTATTACTCGATCAGATGGCACCAACACAAAGGAATTCCTCTTTTTTTTGTGAAATGTCTGTATTTTCAGGACTCCTGAACACCTTTTCTACCTTCTTTTTGACACCAGAACAAAAACTTAAAAAAAATGTTTCCTAAAAAAAAAAAAAGAAAAGAAAAGGAAGAAAGAAAGAAAAGGAAGAAATTACAGCACCTGAAGCAGGGTAGACATCTGACCTTGACAGTGGTGAAATTAATATTCACTCTGAGAATCTTTTGACATTTATAACACTGAAGCGCCTTTAAAACCCCAACACACATGTATTCAAGGAAAAGATTGATAATCACACTACCAGGGCACTAAAACCTGGTTGTTCCATATCTATCTGACGCATCTTAAAGGCTCCTGGTCTGCTGACTGAACCACCGGGAGGATTAAGTTTATTTTATTTTCAGTATTCAAAAGATAAGGAGTTCATTAACCACATGGAAGATTTTAGCTTGTTCTGAGATAGCTGTAGGAAGACAAATAGACTTCAGGAGTAAATCATTTCACAGAAGTTTGAGAATGGCTCTAAGTAAAAATGAACATTGTTACATTTCTTTGAATCAAAAGCTGAGCTTTTTTCCAACCCAAAACCCTTGGGGCTGCTCTTCTTTTCCTTTGATGTTATAAAGTGTCAGACCAATGGAAATAGAACCTCATTGTAATATTATCAAAGGACATTATCAATTTTGTTGGTGAAATAAATAGATGGAATAATTGTAACATAAAAAGTTCACCAAGATAACTCCTTTGGGAAGTGTTTCTTTGACAGTATGGAAGCAATCAAATTGACCTATGTCTTTAATAGCTATGAGACCCAATGAAAATGCTTAATTTCCTCCTGATTAGTTATGCGATTGGACAGTATTTATTTTTAAAGCTATGTTAGTAAGAATATTCAAGAGATTTCTTTTTTTTAGAAGGTTTAAAATCATTAGTTTATTTCATCATTATTAATTTATCTATTACAATCCCTTTTATATGTTACAACAAAACAAATTGGATGAACACCTGAGAAATTCAGTAGGATATGGTTCAGCTTGATTCATTAGCAGCTGCTAATGTGTTTTTCTCTCCAGGTTTCTAATGGTAATTTTTATTTATTTATTTATTTATTGTTTTCAACATTTACTACCACAAGATTTTGAGTTCCAAATTTTCACCCCATCTCACCCCTGCCCCCACACCAAGATGGCATGCATTCTAAGTACCCCTTCCCCTAGTCTGCTTTCCCTTCTATCTCTCCCCACACCCCTCTTATCCCCTTCCCCTTCAATTTTCTGGTAGGGCAGGATGGATTTTTGTACCCCATTTCCTGTATTTCTTATTTCCCAGTTGCATGTGAAAACATTTTTTTAACATGTGTTTTTAAAACTTTGGGTTCCAAATTTTCTCCCTTTCTCCCTCCCCACCCACCCTCATTGATAAGGCAAGCAACTAAATATAGGCTATATATGTGCAGTTAGGCAAAACGCTTCCATAGTAGACATGCTGTGAAAAATTATCTCTATTTCCCTTAATCCTATCCCACCCACCTATTTATTCTATTCTTTCTTTTGACCCTGTCCCTCCTCAGAAGTATTTGCTTCTGATTACTCCCTTTCCCAATCTGCCCTTCTCTCTATCACTCCCCTACTCTCTTGTCCCCACCCCCATTTTCCTGTAGGGTAAGACAGATTTCCACACCCAATTTAGTGTGTATGTTATTCCCTCCTTAAGTCAAATCCTATGAGAATAAGATTCACTCATTCCCTCTCACCTTATCCCATTTCCCCTCCACTGTAAGAGCCTCTTCTTTTCTGTTTTTTTTTTGTGTGGGATAATTTACCCCATTCTACCTCTCCCTTTCTCCTTTGCCTAGTATATTCTTCTCTCACCCCTTAATTTTATTCTCCAGATATGACCCCTTCATTTTCAACTCACCCTATGCCCTCTATCTATATCTATATATACGTATATATAATTTTTTCCCCTCCAACTACCCTAATACTGACAAAGGTCTCATGAGTTACAAATATCTTCTTTCCATGCAAGAATGTAAACAGTTCAACCTTAATAAGTCTCTTATGATTTTCTCTTTCCTGTTTCCCTCTTCATGTTCCACTTGAGTCTTGTATTTGAAAATCAAATTTTCTATTCAACTCTGGTCTTTTCATCAAGAATACTTGAAAGTTCTCTATTTCACTGAATGACCATTTTTTTTCCCCTGAAGGATTATACTCAGTTTTGCTGGGTAGGTGATTCTTGGCTGTAATCCTATCTCCTTTGCCCTCTGGAATATTATATTCCATGCACTGTGGTCCCTTAATGTAGAAGCAGCTAAATCTTGTGTTATCCTGATTGTGTTTCCACAATACTTGAATTGTTTCTTTCTGGCTGCTTGTACTATTTTCTCCTTGATCTGGGAACTCTGGAATTTGGCTACAATGTTCCTAGGAATTTTCCTTTGGGGATCTCTTTCAGGAGGAGATTGGTAGATTCTTTCAATTTCTATTTTGCTCTCTGGTTCTAAACTATCAGGACAGTTTTCCTTGATAATTTCTTGAAAGATGATGTCTAGGCTCTTGTTTTGATCATGGCTTTCAGATAGTCCAATAATTTTTAAATTCTCTCTCCTGGATCTATTTTCCAGGTCAGTTGTTTTTCCAATGAGATATTTCACATTGTTTCCTAATTTTTCATTCTTTTGGATTTGTTTTACAGTGTCTTGATTTCTCATAAAGTCACTAGTTTCCAATTGCTCTATTCTCATTTTGAAGGAAGTATTTTCTTCAGTAAGCTTCTGGACTTCCTTTTCCATTTGGCCAATTTTACTTTTTAGGGCATTCTTTTCCTCATTGTCTTTTTTGGACCTCTTTTGCCATTTGGGTTAGGCTATTTTTTAAGGTGTTATTTTCTTCAATATTTTTTTGGGTCTCCTTTAGCAAGCTGTTGAGTTGTTTTTCATGATTTTCTTGCAAAACTCTCAGTTCTTCCTCTATTTCTCTTACTTGCTTCTCAAAATCCCTTTTGAGCTCTTCCAAAGCCTGGGACTGATTCATATTTTTCTTGGAGGCTTTGGATGTAGGAGTTTTTGGCTTTGTTGTCTTCTTCTGGTTGAATGTTTTGATATTCTTTGTCACCAAAGTAAGATAATATAGTCTGACTCTTTTTGCACTGCTTGCTCATGATCCCAGCCAATTGCTTGAGTTTTAAACTCTTTGTTAAGGTAAAAGTCTGCTTCCAATGTGGAGAATTTACTGTCCCAATTTTTGGGGGTTTGTACAGCTGTTTTCAGAGGTACTTCTAGGGATCTGTAAATTTTCAGTTCTTCCAAGGTGGTATGAAAAGGGGCGAGGTGTTTCCTGTCCACCAACACAACAAGCTCTACCGCACCAGCGTTCTTCCTCGTCCCAGGACCGCCTCTCAGAACTGTGACCCAGATTCAAGCATGGGCAAAGCAGGAGATTCCTGCCTCAGCACTGGCAAAGAGATCCTTTCAATTCCCCTCTGATGAGCCACTCGATTCCCCTCAGTCTGTGGGCTGAAAGCTCAGGAAACAGCCGCGGCCCCAGGCCATGTTTGAGACTTCAGGCTGAGACCTAGCTCCTCTCTCACCGCAGTCACAGACTTTTCCCACTGACCTTCCACGTTGTCTTTGGCGTTTCTGAGTTGAGAAGTCTGGAAACTGCCACAGCTGCCCGCAATTCAGTCCTCTGGGGCCTGCTCCTGGGCCGCTGCGGCCTGCATGCCCACACCAAACTGTGCTCCTCTCCCAACCCGGCCGATACTTTTCCAATCAACCATCCAGGCTGTCTTTGGTAGGAAATTTGTTTCACTCTGTCTTTTTGTGGGTTCTGCTGCTTTAGAATTTGTTTAGAGCCGTTTTTTTAGGTATTTGAAGGGCTTTGGGAGAGAGCTCAAGACAGTCACTCCTTTCCCTCTGCCGTCTTGGCTCCACCCCCAAGAGATTTCAAATTGTAATAGAAAACAGAAAAAAAATAATACATTACTTCCAGATGTGCATCCAGGCTGACAAAACATGTAACATTTTTCTTAGATTGGAGTATAGAATAAAGTGAGGATCATATCTATGTTTGCCAAAAGGCCTAGCATAAATGTTGTTTTTAATCTAGCAAGATGCATTCAAGTACCTTCTGGGTTTAAATAATGTAGAGGTAAGTTAAAACAAATCAAGCAAGGTATACTTGTATTTTGAGTTAAAAAAAAATCCTCACATCCCTGGTTGTAGAAGTGATGATCAGAAATTGTAACAATTCTGTCCTGGGAGATCTATACTTACTTTATGAACAACTATAATTGATCTTTCAGCTGATCCCCATCCCTTTAAAGAGTGAGAGTAAGAATTAGCATTTTCAATTATTCGTCAATGCAGAAGAAGATTAGGCATCAAAACAGAACTAAGAGCAAAGGTTGAGCTTGTGATTTATATAAATGGGGAGTAGAAAACTATACTAAGTTGAATCTCAGCAGATTAATATAACTTATTCAGAATAGGGTGAAGTTCAAGCATTGTGATAGCAGTAGTGGTAGTAGTGGTAGTTGTGGTAGTGGCATGCCATCAATAACTGGTACTATATATGTGTATAACTAGTTTAACATATATGTGCATATTTATATATATATATCTTTATGTATGCATACACACATATATATATTTATGTGCATATATGTATATATAACAATTTATATAAATTTATAACAGCTATATATACACACACATATATATGTAAACAGTTATATACAATATGTAATACCAATTATTAAACAAATATGCACTGTTCTGACTCATTACAGGAGACATACTATCTTTATAATTGTTAAAATTAATTTAATTACTATTTCTTTCCCCATAAATTACTTTACATTGTAAGGAGACAACATGGCATAATGGAAGGAGTTCTAGATTTGGACTTAGAAAGATATGAGTAGAATCCTGTCTCAGATACTCCCAATCTTTGTGACCCTGAGGAAGTTATTTAACTTCTGTCTCCTCATCCACAATATATCATGATGTTCAAATGAAAATATATTTAAAGTGCTCTGCAGACCTTTAAGTGTTATATCAGTGATAACCAGTAGTAGCAGTGCTATACCCAGAAGCATATGATTTCTTCATCTACAAAGTTGAAGTCAATCATTTGAAATTAGTTGATTGTTTCTGTTTATTACAAAAGGAAAGAATCTATGATGAGTAAATGTATATGGAATTAAAAGTCCAATAGTAGGTGAAAATTTAGAAAAGCAAAAGACCTTTTTGTAAATTCTTCTTAATTTTTAATAGGGACATTTCATACATATATGAATATGTGGATATATATGCACATATATGTATGTATATTATTTATATATACATATAACACAAACATCATATCTCTTAATGGCGATTCTTTGTACTTTGATAGACAAAACTAAATGCAAATCTATTAAACTGCCCTTGTCTACCATTTTCAGCTTGATAGACTGCCAATCTACAAGAATTCAACTTTTGATCTTTCGTAATTGTCCTAATGATTGAGATATCAGGATACTGAAGTATAAGTTGATCATTTGGCAATCTATAAATGGATGAGTGCTCAACTGGGATGATGTCAGTGATTCCAAATGCTTTGATGGCTGAATAATTGGTGGTTTGAAGAGAGAGAGACAGTAGTGTGGTAAAGTAGAAGATGTATTTGACTAGTAATAAGAAGACTTGACTTCTACTAAACATAACAATAATTGGTTGGGAAGCTGGACAAATGATTTTATGTAAACCCTTTGTTTCTATTGCTTCATCTCTAATAGGATGATAACAATTCCTTCCCTTTCTACCATCCAAGCCTATTTTGAGGATCAAAGGAGATACGGAAAGTTCTCCCTTTATATAAATTGGCGTTATGCAAATTTGACTTTACACAAGGAATTGTGAAAGAAATATACATTCCAAAAAAAAATGACACTTCTTTACACAAAGCAGATGCTATAAGATGTTGTATGATGTGGGCAGCATAAATGGTGGAAGCTGAGAATCATCTCTAAGTCAATTCCCGAATGTCTGCAGATTTTGAGTGATAATCTGCCTCTCCTTGTGTTCAATAGTGATGCTTATATTTTCACCATGGCTGGCAGGAAATGTTCTCTTGAGAGCAAAAGTGAATGATCTCATACGCATAAGACAAAAGACTTGGAAATAAAAATGAAAATAATTAGACAATATGATGGTACATTAACTTAGTTTTTGTGGTGTTGACTATGAACACCACAGTAAAGGATGCTGCCCAGATAAAGAAGCATGCAAAAGGAAGTGATTACATGAAGTTGACTTATCTGTGGAAACAAAGAGAAGGTACTACACTAGAGTTAGAAAAACTATTAACTATGTGGATAGATCAGACTCAGAAAAATATTTTCTTAATCTTTACGACAATTCAAGTCAAAGCTCAAAGTCTCTTTGAAGTTTTAAAGGTAAAAAGCTCTGAAGGAACACATGTATTTACAGTAAGCAGTGGTTGGTTTACATGATTTAAAAACCATGCAGAATTTCCTAATGTGCAAGTGTCAGGAGAGGGTGCTAGTGTCAATATTAAAGCATCAAAGACGTTGCTAGAGTTCCTGCAAAAATAATAGATGAAGATCCCTACTTGTCTTAGCAAATCTTTAATGTAGATGAAACCAGTCTATTTTATCAAAGAATGTCATCTCAAACCTACATCTGGGTGCAGAAACAAAGAAACAAAACAACTTTTCTAGGGCATAAGGCTTAGAAAAATAGTTATTATTTTGCTTGAAGGAAGTGTATCTGGGACCTGCAAATAAAAACCTGTTCTTGTGCACCTCTCAGAAAATCCCAGAGCACTGAAAGGAATCCACAAGGCAACATTTCCTGGACATTATTTCACTAATTGTAAGGCATGGATAACTCTTGTCATCTTTAAACAATGGTTTATGCCCTGCTTCATTCCTGAGGTCTGGAAGTTTTGTGATGATAATGACATTCCTTTCAGGATTCTGCTTATATTGGATAATGTCCCAGGTAACCCTCTTCATCTGTACGATTTTAATGAAAATGGTCTACATCCCCCCCAACACTACCTCGTTATTCCAACCCATTGATCAGGGAATGATTGGGAATTTCAAGGCATATTATTTATGTACTATATGTGCCCAAGCAATTGCAGCTTTGGATGAAGAAGAGGATTTGACACTGAGAGGTTTCTGCAAGTCCTATAATATTTACCATGTGGTCTGGAATGTTGTTAAAGGCATGGGAAGATGTAACAGAAACACTTAAGAAGAGAGTTTAGGAAAACCTGTTTCCTCAGTTTGTTCTGATTTTGCTGGATTTGACAAAGATGAAACTTTTAAAGAAATGAATAACAATATTTTTAAATTCACAGGATAATTAAACCAGAACTAATGAGAATGATGGAGGTGTTGATTGAATCTCATGGGGAAGAACTGTTCTACAGGGATCTGATTGAGCTGCTAGCTGCAAAGATTTCAGAAGAAGAAAGAGAAGTTTTTGAAACCAGGGTCAAACCAAAAAAGGTTCACAGTGAAACAGGTGGCAGAAACAATTCATCATTTGAGTAATTTTTTGTATTGAAAAAGTGAATTAAATATTTTAAGATTATTTAAAATTTCAAGACTAGTTGAGGATAATATTGCTTGGTATTGTTAGATACATGAGGGAAATAAAGAAGCCACTGTCCAAATACCTCTTGATAACATCGTAGAAAAAAAAAAGTTGCTCAGTCAAACAACAGTGAAAACGACTAAGTACAAAAGGAAGCAATATGCTCCACCTATGCTAACTTTACGGTCCTGTGCACGCTTTATCATTAACTTTACCTTTCATTTCACAATTCTGTTTATCATCATGATACAGTATTTAATGTCTGCATTTTAGTACATTTTATGATTTGTATAAAGGTATTATTTTGTGCATGCCTTTGTTATATAGGCTAAGTGATGTGGATGGATGGGGGACATTTACATTAAATTAAAAAAACACTTTAAGTAGAGGTCTGTGGAACTGTTTATTTAAAGCTGGAACTGTCTGTACATATGTTAAAGAGCTTTGAGAAGCACAAAGCTTTAACAACATTGAGGCTGGTGTAACAGTTTTATGTGACAGGTGGTCTATATGCATAGAATCAAAGGAAGTGCACATTGGCAAACTAGATAATTTAGACCAAAAAAAAAAAATCATTATGGTTGATAATGCTTTGATATGCTTTGATACTGGGGGCATTCAATTTATAACTTGAAATACACATTCCTGGAGTCAGGAAGACTCCTCTTCCTGAGTTAAAATCTGGAATCAGATACTTATTAGCTGTGAAACCCTAGGCAAGTCATTTAACCCTATTCACCTCAGTTTTCTCATCTGTAAAATGAGCTGAAGAAGGACATAGCAAATCACTCCAACATCTTTGCCAAGAAAACCCCAAAAGGGGTCACAAAAGAGTTGGCTGTGACTGAAAAATGACTAAACAACAACAAATAATGACCAAATATTCATTTCATTTTAGGATGTATCGACATTCTCTACCAACATCCTGTTTCAATATCTTATAGTAGAATGGAGATGACCCCAGATTCTTGAAGTTTTTGCCCATATAACTCAAGCTCTGGAAGACTCTACCATTCTGGGAGAAAACTAAAAGAACAACTTTTTATACAGTTCTAGGTCTGGGTTTTTTCTGTTTTTGTTTTTTGTTTTTTGTTTTTTGTTTCTGTTTTTGTTTTGTTTTGTTTTTTTATCTTTCTGAGGATTAGCCTAGATAAGTACATAGATTTGATGATTCATATTTGGTGATTCACATTTGGTGATTATTTCTTTGGCTATGGAAAAAGCTGAAATTAATACTTCAGCAAATATTTATTACATGCTTGCTATGTACTAGGTTTTGTGCTAATTCTTATGATAGTACATACAAAATTAATATAATGGTTGGCATAAAGTATATAGGTCAGTAATTATTAATGTTCTTTGTCAATTAAAAAAGTTTCAAGTTTTTCCCATGCTCATTCAGACATCAGGAACCGATGCTTCAAAATACTCAAACTTCTTTTGCCTGCAATGTGGAGTATACACACATGCACACACACATATACATATAAACATGTCCACATATGTATTGTGCACATAAAAGGTATACACATGCATGACATATATGTATACACATGTGTGCAAGAGATATATACACATATGTGCATATAAGAGCTATATATATCTATATTAAGAGGTACATATATATGTATGTATAAACACACACACATATAAGAGGGTGGGGCTTCATGTGGGGAGAATAGTTACAAGAAAAGAAAAAAAGAAAACAGCAATCAAGTATAAGTATAAAATGAACAGAAGGTAAGTTCAGAAAGCTGTAGTAGACAAGCAGGACAATTTTGAAAGCAATATGTTGAATTTATTGTGTACTTTTTTTTTTAAAAAAGTAAGTTGGGCAGATATAGATTCATGGTTTCATATACCGTCCTCTTTTAGGTTATACTTCAATGGAAATGCTTATGCATCTTTTGGTGTTTGTTAAATTCAGAATTAAATAAATAAATTAAATTTGAAAAAATAATTGATTTCAAATATCACTCAAAGAACAATGGGGAAAGGCATTGTGTTGAAAATTGTCTGCAACCTATTACAAATGTGGAATTATGGAAGGAAAGTAGCATACAGCATACTATCAAATAGATATAGAGCTGATTGAAAAAAAGTAAAAGTGAGAGAAAGACAACAAGTACCCTCTATTTTCTACTGGTATCCTCATGGCATCAAGAGTAACTGTGAAAGGCACTATGTATGTCATGTATTCCCTTTTTGGTGAACTTACAAAAGGATATGGAAAAGTCACATAAAGTGGGCAGTTATGGATGGATTGCTATCTGCATTGTTGGACAAATAGCCACATCAACGAGATTATAGGTCTTTTGAAGTACTGAAATATATTTGTGCTGACCTAGCTTAAAACTAAACTTTATTTTTCCATTTTAATTTTACATTGAAAATCACTTGTAATAATTTCTTACACACTCAGAAACAAACATAAAGGGTCTCCATATAGTAAAATTAAAAATTAAGTTAAAATGGGCAATAAAAATCTAAATTAATTTTATGCTTGTAATAATAATAATAATAAAGACAATACCAAGACACAGTGATGCTACCTTTTATAATTTTAGGATTACATTGTTTCAATTCTTTCATCTTTTTAATTCATTTTTACACTATATTTTCATAGTGCAGGAATGTGTTGGTTGAGGGTAAGTACTAACTCCTGCTCTGTGACGATCCAGGAGAAGTCAAACATATTAAAATAGTGTCATTATTTTTGTTATTTTTTCTTAAGCATGATATGCCCATTCATTTTAATAAAGCAGTTGTATCTTCCTTTATTTTTATGAAAATGTCAAAATAATAGTGACCCTAGGATTTATGAATATAATAGGAAGTAAGTAGCTGGCAACCTGTGACATAGTACCCAAGAAGAGGTCATTCACCTACCTCAGATGAGAAGAGAGGTAATTTAGGATAGAAGAATATATACTGGACTCACAGACAGAAGACAGAAGGCTCTAATCCCATCTCTTTTACTTCCTAATTATGTGCTGTAGCAAGTTACTTTGTCTTGCTAGTTCTCAGTAAAATGAACAAGCTAAACTGAATAAAAAATATCCAACCTTTTTTTTTTCATGAAAAAGGAACTTTTCACTTTCCTCAAACCTTGAGATTAGTGGATGTGGGAATTTGGGGGGAGACATAATAATACAGGCTTTCAATAGATAAAAGTTTGAATGTTGTTATTGATTGCAGTTTCTCCATTGGGAAACCCAGCAAACCACAAAGAGATCTACTGAGAAATTTTGATTTATGTTGGGAGCTCTTAAATAAAATTATTTGTAAGGTTCCCTTTGGAATATTAGTCTCTGAGACCTTGAAATAGTTTTTTAAAATTGGCTTGTCTACACAAATATAACCAGACAACTCTAACTCGCTCTCTCTCTCTCTCTCTCTCTCTCTCTCTCTCTCTCACACACACACACACACACACACACACACACACACAGAATCAAGTGGATCTAGGATATCACTGAATGAGTCTTTCCTCCAGCAACTCATCTATTCTTGTCCATCTTGTGCAACACTTACCCATGTTCTCCCATAAATGGGCCTTATTTGAGCCCTACCTATTATTTTAGGGATGTTTTTTGAGTTTGTCTGACATTAAAAGAATGCCAGTTGAGCAGTTAGGCTGTCCATTGGTTATCATTCCCTTTATTTAATGTGAACCTTTGTATTGTAAATTTCTTTGTGAATACACGCTATAGAATATCATACTATTTAATCTGGCAAATCAGCCCAGGTAACAAATAGAGCAAGTCAAACCTCAACTTGTTTTCAGAACTCAGAAAATTTCAGAATTCAGAATTAACAAAACTTAAACAAACAAAAAATAAGTAAATAAGTAAAAAGAAATTATCATTTTGTAAATTCTTTTTCAAATACAAGACTTGGGTTTATCTTAAGTTTGAAGATATGTCCTCCTATACATCTGTATCAAATCAATTCAATTAAATTTAATCCAACAAGTATTTATTAAGCACTTATCCTGTGCATGATACAGTGACAGGCACTGACAATCCAAAAAGAAAATGAAAAAAAAAAAGTCTGTGCACTTAAGAAGTTTCTATTCTGTTGGGAGATACAACATTTAAAGAGTTAATGGAAATCAGTTTGAGGAAAGTGAGAACACTAACAATTGATGTTTTGTCCATTTATGGGTTATGATAGATAAAATTATCCATTGTGCAACAATCAATGTCTAATAGTAAATTCTTCAGAGACAGCATAGTATTGCAGATAGAATGCTAGGCTTGCAATTAATTTTTCTTCAAATTCTGATAGCAACATTTAGTTATGTAGTCCTATATAAGGAAATGTTCTCTCAGACTCTGCATTTCTTTATCTGTAAAATGAAGATAATATTACTTGTTATCTTACTATGTTGTTGTGAGGAAAGCATTTTACAAATAATAAAGTACTGTGAGCCCAAAGTGTCTTGAAAAGTTGAGATAAAAAGTCACCTGAGCACCTTTATACCATCAGCTCTCATTCCGTCTTTGTTGCATTTTGACCTGTTTTTATATGATTATAATTTTAAAGTGTGCCTTCTTTACATGCCATGTCAGGGCAGGGCCATAGGCACTTGAATTATTGTTGGTGACTTTATTGCCAATATTTGATTTTCTACAATTAAATGCAATGACATAATAATGTGACTGTGACAGCATTCCCAAATGTCCAGACATTGGGGGTTGAGCCAATAATGAAGCCAGAATTATGTTTGTTACCTACCTTGCATTTACAAAAATAGCATATAATACTTACCTCTAGCAACAGGAAGAGTTTCAAAATGTATCAATCTATTTACAAAATTAATAGTAAATTTCAAATGAAATACTACCAAATGCCTTGTAGACATTTCTTCCTAACATAAGTAACTAGAAGGAAAAGTATTTTTTTAGCCAAATACAATATTTTCGATTTCCTAGAGAATGTTACTGAAGAACAAGTTTAGCACAGTGGCTTGCAAAAAGTCAAAACAGATGAAATATCTGTTGAAGCTAAACAAATTGCCACCTGAGGATCATTTAAAAAATAAAGACTTGAGTCTGTGTTCTAAGTAAATTGGGTAACTCAGTTATCTCACTTCTAAAATGGAGGGGTTGAACTAGATGGTCTTCAAGGTGCCTCTTTAAATCTTATCTTCAAGAGGGCCAGTGCTGAGCACCAGGCACCATCCCACATCCTGGGCCCCACATGTACCATGATTTTTAGGAGCTCATTGAACCTACAGTCATGCCCTGGGCATCTCCAATTACTTAGAAAACAGCATCTGTTTTAAAACTAGTAGGACCAGGCACATCAACTGTGTATCTATTGATGCTACAAGTTTTAAACAACTTTAAAATATTATTTTTTCAAAAATTTACTATAATTTCTCCTATCTGTGCAAAAACTTTAAGTATAATTACAAGAAGATATTACAATTTTATTTTGAAATGCAGATTTTCATCCGACTATTTCTATTTTATTTGCCTTATGAAAAAAAATTCACTGTGACAATTGATGCAACTTATTCCCTCAAGGCATTCTTACATTACAGTCTTTCTTTAACACCAACCTGATCAGAATGGTTTTGTGCTGAGCTTTGATGCTCAATGAAAGTAAGTGCTGATTCAAACTGGTGTCTTCCAGCCAGAAGTAGAAGTGGCAGCAGAAGGGCATGCAGTGCCAGCTGAAAGGTTAGCCACAGGGAAAATCGTTTTTTCTTTTGGCATCCTATAGCTAAACACTGACTCTGATCATGGGAGAGGAGCTGAAAGACTTGACTCACCGACATTAGGTTAGCATGAGGACCTGAGTGGCTTTGGGGAGTGAGATTTTGTCCTTGACCAAACACATAAAAAGAGCATAGAACATATGCCCAGGGAAAGAGACAGATGGTTCATGCCTTAAAAGTAACAGATGTAGATGTAAAAACCCCAAAGTCACTGACCCATCATCTCCTTAGTTGTAGACAAGGCTTCCATCTGCACAGTATGTTATTTGTAAGTTTCTCCATTTGAATTAGTGAAGGGTTTTCTATACATTGACGGCCCTCCTCAAGCTAAGCTTCACTTCCAACCAAGCAAAATGCCTAATGATAAATAATAATTACAATGATAATAATAGAATTTATGTAGCACTTTAAAAAGCATTTTTCACGGGTGATTTTATTTAATCCTCAGAACTATCTTGTATAGTATGTGCTGATATTAGTTCTATGGTACAGATGAGGAAACTGATGCTATGAGAGATTTAATGATTTGCCCAGTCATTCAGTAAGCATCTGCCTGAGGCAGGAAAATGGGGATAATAATAACATTTATATTCTAGGTTTCTTGTAAAGATCAGATGAGGACATTTACATACAGACACACACACATATATACTATGTATATATATTTATACATGTATTCATAAATTTATGTGTATATATATATGCATATACACAGAAAATATACATTTAGCATACTCTCTACATATGTATATATATGTGCGTATATGTATATATAAATCTATATATCTCTATCTACAGTACATTGCAAACCTAAAAGTGCTATATAAATTTTACCTGTTACAATTACTTTTATCAAGTCCAATGATTTACCCACAATGCTACCTAGATCTAATGCTACTGAAGGAAGAGAAAGACCACATTAAGGAAGCTAGAGTATCATTTGGTAGACTGAAAATCAGAGTCTGGTCTCATATAGGGACTATTTGAATGATCAATGATGCCATCTATTCCATATGTATGGATGAAAAAAAATGTAGCTGAATGAATCCAGGATTATATAACTCAAGTAATCACCTGCTTCCTGATGTGACCATATTATTGTACTCAGAATCTTTCTGTTCCTCCTCATTTCACTTAGAATATGGAATTCCAAAAAGTATCAATACATCTGCTGCCTAAGTTTGTTTCCTTTTTTTTCACTACTTTTTGACAGGGTTTTCTGTTTTGTTTTGTTTTGTGCCCATCTAGGTTTCAGTCATTTCATGATTTCTTCTCATATCTCTTCATCATGATGTTGTGGAAAACAAAACAAAACACCAGACATAGAGTCAGGAGATGTACATATGCAGAGGAATTCCACCAATGATTTGTTGTGTGGCCTTGGTTCCCACTTCCCCTTTCTAAGTCTTAATTTCCTTATTAGTAATAGAGGCATGGTAATACTATGCTATCTGCCTTACATGTTGTTGTCAAAATAAAATGAAATGGGATCTTTAGAAAATTTCTCTACATTCTTTTTAAACTTAAAAAAGCCTTTGTTTTTATGCTTAATTCTAAATATATAACTATCCTACCCACTGTCACTGTGGCAAAGACTGACAAAGAGAAAAAGAACAATTCAGCAAAATCAACCAATACATCAACATCTGACAATATATGTGTGTATAATGTATTTTTATATATGTATATATTCACTTGAACTATTACGCACATATATTTTACATGGGGCATCTATGTGACACAGTGGCTAGAGAATCGGGCCTAGAATCAGGAAGACCTGAGTTCAAATTCAGCCTTAGACATTTATTAGCTGTGTAATTCTGTTTGCCTCAGTTTCCTCATTTGTAAAGTAGGCTGGAAAAGAAAATGGCAAATTAATCCAGTATCATTGCCAAGTAAACTCCAAATGGAGTCACAAAGAGTTGAACACTACTGAAATGACTGAACAACATTAACAAAAATATGAATAAATTATTTATGTTATATATATGTGCATCTATACATATAGGTTACAGTAATTCATGTCAGGGTGCAGAGAAGTATTCATTAACCTTGAGGAAGTCCCCACACAGTGAAATCACATATCTCTGAGGTACTGAAATACATACATACATGTATAAACACACATATACATGCATACAATACATATATATACGTATGTAGATAGATTGCTATCATATTTGTTCAATATATTAGTTGGTTTTGTTGAAGTTTTTTTTTCCCTTTCAGTTTTTGTCATAAGTCAATGTCCAAGAGTTATGAGAGGTTTATATTCAGAAAACAATACAATTGAAAAAAAAGATGTACTTTTTTTCCCCAAGCTTACAAAGAATAAGTAGCAGAAAAGTGCAATACAGATCCAATTTCATTTTTTCCTCACAACCTGTGAGGCAGACAGCACAATATTACTATGGCTCTATCATAGATGAGGATATTAAGGCTCAGAAATAAGTGATAATTAAGGTCACATAATAGGTGTGTGGTCAAAGTTCTATTCATACCCACATATGATGTGTGTAAATGTGATGCACACATATCTATGATTAAAACTGCACTAAGACTTTTGGGGAGAGAGAGAGAGAGAGAGAGAGAGAGAGAGAGAGAGAGAGAGAGAGGAAGAGAGAAAGAGACAGACAGACAGAGACAGAGGGAGATAGAGACATGCACAGAGAATTACATGTGTGTGGAGAGAGATATAGATGACGATGCATATACAGATACATAGATATAAATGTAGAAGATACAGATATAACTATAGATACAGATATCAAGTGAGTGGTTGATCTTTTGGTGATGAACCTCTATGCATTCAGCCAGGTCGATCCTCAGATAAATGACTAATCAAAGCCTTCCTAGATATGCATAGCAAGACCTGCCAGGTTTTGAATTCTACTGACTATGCTTTCCTTAAAGAATCCAGGGTCACTTCTGTGCTTTAATTAGGTATTCAAGTAGAAATTCTATGATATCTATAACCATATAACATTAGACATAATTAAACTATTGGTATGAATTTATGTTACTATCTCTTATTTGTTTAGTGCTATCCTTACCCCCAACACACACACACACACACACACACACACACATGCACACATGCACGCACATTTTGCAAACTATCTTTATGAAAATATGGCTCACATACTTCCTCAAAACCTTAAATTCATGCCCCCATAGTGACCTCAGCAAAGGGAATGATTCTAAAGATAATGAAGGCGCCATAACTCTTGAAATTTTCCAAACTGACTCCTACCTGATATTGTCCTCAAGAGTGTCCTTTAAGAAAACTAAATCCCATAAGGACTCTTGCCCTGGATGATAAAATATTTTTGGTGTGTTTGTTTATTTGTTGCTCTTTCAGTGCCTAATACAGTGCTCTGCACAAAATAGTAAGCCAACACATGTTTTTTAAGTGCTTATTGTGTGCCATTTGGCCCTAGGGAATATAAGGACAAAAATGAGATAGAACCTGTCTCTAGTCTATGAGAGTTCATTTACCAGCAGAATATACATACATACATACATACATATATGTATATAATGTACATATGCATATTATATATATATGTGTATATAAAATATAGACAGAATTGAAAGTTTTCATGCGGAGGTACTAGTAGCTAAGGAGAGCAAGGAAAGCCTTATTTAATAGAAGGTGTTTAAGTGGAAAGAAACTGTTGAATCAAAGAGGCAGAGGTGACAAGGAAGTACATTCTAGGCACGTTGTAGATGATTAATAAGTATATGTTGAATGAACTAATGAATATTAGAATTCTCAGCTAGATATTTAATTATGAATATCATATTATATGAGACATTTATATAGTTGAATGCAGGAACCATATCTCTAGGGCAAAGATCTCATGAAAATATAAGCATAAAACAATGTCTGTATAATAATCAATAGCATATGATAATCCATTTTAGTAGGCATGGTACAGATTATCATTGGAGTCAGTTTTAGTTTGCAAAGTACAGAGGTGAATGTCAAATTAAGACCCTGTCTCAACTTTTCCATTACTTACTCTGCAACCTTGGGAGGCAGAGGTCCCTCTTTGCCTTGGCTGCTTATTGCAAAGTAAGGGTAATTAATTTTCTCCCAACCTTCAGTTTCTCCCACACTCCAGTCTACCTTATCCATGACAACCTGGATAAACTCTCTTAAATGTTATGTTCTATCACTCCCTTTCTCAACAACATATAATAGTTAATATGAAATCCTACCTTCGTTGATTCTTCCAATGATTAATCTGCCTCTCTGGTCTCTTGACTCTGATAGAATACTTTTGTTTCTCTCTGGATTCAACACTTTATTCTCCCCACTTGACCATTGAATGTGCTCCTCAATAAGATAAATGTCTATGAACTTCTTTATTTTTCCTCCCTGATTAAGCTAAAAGTAATAATTTCATCATACCCTTATCTAGTTTATTGTTATTCTCTCAGTATTCAGGTATTTGCCAGTCTTTCTAGTTTCCGTGGCTCATAAAATACAAAAGCTTCCCCCTGCAAATAGGATTAACCCCATGTATCAGAGTAGAGACATCACCCTTGGGCAACAGCCTTGAATAACCTACTGCATTAAATTTTAAATCCTGAGTTTAGTAACTGAGGTCTTTGGTGAGGAGGTGGTTTTCTTCTGAACCATTGGTGAAGACATGTCAGCACTATTAAAATACATATGAAAACCTTTTTATGATAAAATCATAATGATTGGATAACAAGAGTTCATTTTCTGAGAGTATTTAGGAGATGAGTCATAAAGAACTGGAAGAAATGAGTATGACTGAATGAACTTTCTCATTCATGTAGCTCTGATCCTATCAACCACTTCAGCTCTGCAGAGGAACCACAAATTAGAGGCATCCCTCTGACAAGAAACAGACAGTTCCAATAGTGGCACTAGCTTTGAAAGATGAAGAGAAGCCAGTATGCTTGGGGCCTTTGGATGGAGTAGCTGAAATGTAGGTAGGTTTCAGGGATGATGGCAGTAACCTCAGCTACACATGTTAATTAGAGAGGCTAGGCTGTACTGTTAGTTTAAGAGTAAAGGTTCACCTAAAGGCAAAATAAATTTGAACAGCAAGAAAGTAAATATGTTTTCAACAGACTGAACAGAACATAGAAAGTTCAGGAACAAGAGAGGGACAAAAGGACATGAATCACTGAGATCTGCAGAAACAACAAAGGTAGCAAGAACTAGGCAAATCAGGGATGATCAAAAGTACAGGGGAAGAACATGTGGGGCCAGAAAGGAGATAGTTTCCCATCCAGAAAGTCAAAGGTGAAGTTTCTAAGAACCAAGAACCTTAGAAAAATCAAGAAGGGATAAAAGAGGCAGATCTTCAAGGTCAATATAATAATGTTGACTAACTGAGTGATGAATGCTAGACTGTTAGGATGACTCTTAGGAGACCTAGAAGGCTTGTCATCATGAAAAGTTCTTGACTATAAACCTGGGCTTTCTTAAGGGACACTATAGGCATTTCATAAAGTATACTATTTTTTCCTATGGTAGTCTTCATTATATTAATATATAATTAATCTACAAACAGCAGCTGCTTAATAATAATGCCAGGGTATTTGCCAGGGGATCTTGATTCCTTTTGGGTAACTAAGTCTTAAATAAATGAATATTTAGCATGTACACGAATAGAATGACAGAGTGATAGTGAATGGTCTAATCTGATTTGGCAGACATGCAGATTTCACTGGGGCCTAGAAATAAGGAAGCATAATTACCCACTGGAGGATGGTGGAATAAGGAAAAAAAAAACAAAACTGCTCCCAGGAAAGGATCTGATGTGTGTAATTAACACATTAATGTGAACAGATTAAGTCATGAAATAATATAATTTTAGAGGTGGATGATATGTTAGACATCACTTCCCTTCTTATTTTCAGATGAGGAAATCAAGGTCCATGGGAGTGATGTGACATGCCCAAAATTACTTTGAGTCCAGGGGATGAATCCAGAAGCCAAGTCACTTAATTCTTCTAGTGGTGACTTACTGTAGTGGCATCAACCCTAGCCTGGGAAGACTTGTTTATGAGACTTAATCTGTCTCTTATTAGCTCTCTGGAATTGCATAAATAATTTCTGGCCTCTAGGCCTCAGTTTTCTTCTGTGTAAAATAGGGACAATAACCCTTACAAGTCCTTATTTGTAGGGTTGTTTGAGGATTAAACAAGATTATAGATGAGAGGCAAAAACAAAATACTTTACAGATTTAAACTATTTTCATTGCCATTCTACCAGGGCGTTTCTTCTGCACTACAGAAATGTATATCAGTGTCTTAATCCCCCTCAAAGAGAATCAACATTTTAAGCCATCTCTCAGTTATTATGAAATGAATAATTTGTTTCTTGAAAGAGGAATGCTAGGCATTAGGAGCTGTTACTTTGGTTATTAAGGACTTTCCCAGTACTTTGCTGCGTAAGGCACCATCTACTCCTTCTCTCCATAAGGTCACCTTTTCCGGAGTGCTATCACATGGCTGCACTTTCTAAATTATTAAAATTTGAACTAGTATCCTAAAGAGAACTCATAAGGAAAAAGTAGAGACAACAAAATTTGCTTAAGCTATTGGTAAGAATTGTACTTGGCCCACAAGTTCTAACTGCTTCTGTTTTTATTTCTCAGATGAAACACACACACACACACACACACATACACACACACACACACACACACACACACACTCTGCTTATAACAAAATATGTCCTGGAGTAGAAATTGGGTGGCATCAGCTTAAAATCTTTCTCCTTCAGGCACAGTATAATCCCTGATACCTATATAAAAACCTGGTGATCAACATTTTTCTTTTTCCCATATGGGACTTGATCTTATACTTAACACTTTTCTTCTAAATTTTGCTGATTAATCAACAACAGAAAACTGTTTTCACAGAATGTGACACTTTGATTTTTTTGATGTTTCCTTAATGGTGGTTTAATTAATACAATGGAACCTTGTTTGAACCTTGGTAACAGAGTTACCTTTTTTGGAAATATCCTTTATTATAACTTCTTAGTGTAACTGTGAGAGAAGCATAATATTTCACCCTGTACACAGGAACAGGATTTGAACCACAATTTAGCATAATCCATGTAGTAGTGAGATAGTTGATATAATTACATTTGACTCTGTTTTCAAGGTGAGTGACAATAAGTAAGGTTGATATAAATTTATGCCTGGGGTGATTTTTTTTCCCACAATGCAATTACATATTAGAGATAGGATTACACATTAAAAATATAATTTCAAAAATTTACTCTTAAGTTTAAATGGAGTAACATGTAAAATGATTTGCAAACCTTAAATATTATATAAATTTGAGATATAAGACACATAAAATTATTTAAAAACTATTGTATAATGTGAAACAACTTAATTAACTAATATATTTTCTCTCTCCCTCTTTCTTTCTCTCTATCTCTTTCCCCCTCCCACCTCCCTTCTCTCCCCTCTCTTCTGTCTCCTTGAAAACCCTTGCCGCAATGGGAGTAAATTTACTACAAATGAGATGGATTCTGCATATGTAAGGTAATGTACCATGCTAACCTTTTACCCACTTTACTCTTAAGCCATTTTTAGTTTATTTTCTTCTCCCCTCCTTCATTCCTATCCCCTGTAGAGTCAGATGTGACTGAAAAGATTTGGTCTTTTTATAACAATTCTCAAACTATTTTGTATCATGGACACTTTTGGCAGTGTGATGATTTATATGGACCTTTTCATCAGAATAATGGATTAAAAAACTATACTGAAATAGCGTTAGCAAAATATTAAGAAAACAAATCCATAGACTTCTAGGTTAAGACCATCTGTTCTGTAAGACCACAAAATTTTATAATGAGAAGGGATTAATTTATTAATCAATCCAAAATGCTCATTTTCCTAAGAAACCTAGAGAAATGAAGTCTTACAGTTAGCTGTCAGTGAAATAGAGCAAAGAATGCTTGTCTTTAGGTACTCAGTTTGGGATTCTATTCACTTCACTACATTGATTTGCTATGATCAGTCTTCTTTACTCTATGAGCAACTATAAACTTTAAAGTAACAAAGTTTCTTTATAGAATCAATAGAGTTGAATCTTGGAGTTGAAAGATACTTCTCTGTCCAATGTGTATTCCCCTAAGTCTTTCGTCTTTGATCTAACATCTTCCCATTCTTTCCAATGATTTCTATGTGACAACATTTAAAATTCACCATACTGATATCTCTAACATATTTCATTTGCAAATGTTCTAGATTTTAAAAAATCTTTTACTTTTATTATATTACATTTTATATTATTAAACTTAACTTAATGTTTAACCCTGTGAAAATTTTCCTACAAAATAATTATGTCAAAATATATTTGGTAACTCAATAAGCATTAAACTCAACTAACACTATTATTATCTAGCACTCTTTTTTTATCCAACAAGGAAGTCACACAGGAAGTCATTTGCCTTATTGAAATCCAAGAACACACCAACATCACAAATCATGGCATGACATATTGATGTCCACAGAACTTTCAATTATATATCTTTTTTGGAGGAGTATAAACCTAGCTTTTTAAGTCATATATGTATTATAGTGGATAGAATGCTGCATCTGGTATCAGAAAGACTTGAATTTAGTCTGCCTCAGACACTTACTAGCTGTATTACTCTGGGCAAGTCATTTAACCTCTGTCTCCCTTAGTATCCCCCATTTGTACAATGGTGATAGTAATAACACTTTCCTGATGGGGAGAATCAAATGATATAACATATGTAAAGTTCTTTAAAAAAGCTTAAAATTCTGTATAAATGCTAGAAATTAAATTAAACAAATAAGATGATTCAGCACAATAAATGGATGTTTATAATTCTGCAATTCACTATACCTACCACATTTATTTAATATTCTCCATAGCCCATCTTTGCTATTCAAGTTTTTACCTATTTACTATTTTTGAGGAGAAAAATATGAGATGTTTTTAGACTTTTTTTCTCATTACATGTATATTTTGTTTCCCAACAAAATCAACAAATGCTTTGAGGCCTTAGTGGGTGACATGAATGACCCTGACTGATGAAGGCAAAAGACAGAATAAACATGGTTAACTGCTCTAACCACTCAGGTAGAGACTTTTAACACAGATCATACCTCTGACTCCACAAGTGGTTCACTTTGTCAACATCAGACATATCTAAGGATAATTTACTCACAATTCCCCCAACCTCATCCACAAATTAAGAAACAAAATTATTTGTCAAGAGAGGTATGGATTATGAAAGAAAATATGACAATGCCGTAATTGTTTTGACTAGCCTAAAGGAGATTGAACAATTCCTTCTCCCAAGCCTCTCTCTTGGCAAATATTTCTGACTGCAAACTGTGTTATTGTCTGCTTCTACTTGGGGCCCTTACATCCAAATCCATGTCTCAATTTACTATTGTTACCCAAAGCTTTAGATCCATGACTCCAGCCATATATTGAGCGCAAACACATTTTAGTGACTTACTAAGTGGCTTACACTGTGCTAAGCAATGAGGATGAAAATACAAACAAAATCATCCCTGCCCTCAAGGAGCTGATGTGTTAGTGGAGGCAGAAAGTTCATAAAGGAAAGCTGGAAAAGGGCAGAGAGACAGCAGCAAGGGTTGAACTCCAACCTGGTTGGCATGATCTAGAGCTTGTGGCCACATAGTATGTTAGGGACTCTTTCCAGGCAAATGTTCTCAAACTCAGTCTAGTAAAATATTTCACGTTTTATTTATTCTCTTGGACCAGGATATTCTGGGAATTCCCTCTGCTAATTCATATCAGCACCTAACTTTAGAGAGTTGCTGGGGTCTTGGGGAAGTAAAATGACTTCTCCAGGGTCATACAACTAGTGGGTGTCAGAGGCAGATCTTGAAACCTGGTCTTTCTGCCTCTAAGGTCTAGACTCTCCAGATCCATAATGCCTCTTGACTGAAATTAGAGTTCCTGTGACTATTATAAATTTATCAATAGTAAGAAGAGATGCCACATGTGTGCTTCTTTTTGCTTCCTTACATTTTCAGAGAACCATCTTTATGGCTAGCAAGTTAGACTACAGCCTACTAAACCAGCCACTATCAACCACTATCAACCACTGTGGCTGTGTCACTGAATGATTTATGGAACTGTGTGGAGAGGTGTCAATCACAATACATCCAGTTCAGGGGATAGACTTGGATACTAAAGTGAATATAGAATTTGCACTACTGTGAAATTCTAGCTGGTTAAGCCACTTAATAGTTGTATGAATTTGGACATATCAATTAACTTCCCCAAGGCTCAGTTTTCTTATCTGATAAATGGTGATAATAATAAAATGTGAATCTCGCAGTGGGATGTGAGACCCAAATGAGATAATATATACATAAAACATACCATCTCTTTACTCTGCTGCCTGTGTTTGAACAACCACCCTCATCCCTATTCCCTACCCCTAACCAAAAGCTTGGACTTCACCTCTAGGTCCCCATGCTCTAAACAAGTGAGCTTTCATTTCATCTTGCCAGAAACCAGGCCTCTATACCACTTCTTGGCCATCTCCACATTAAAATCACCCCTACCCTCCTTCTGGGTCCCCTTTCTCCTTTTATTGTTTTCCTTTTCCATTAGAATATATCTTCCTTGAAAGCAGGGACAGTGCTTTGAATATATTAAGTGCTTAATAAAAACTTTATCTACATGTCTATTGATCAATCTGCTACATAAATATGTTTTTACTATTATGAGCAATAACAAACAGTTCAGGATGTTGAAGCTTCTTTCATTATTGAACTGAACATTCCTATAGTATAGCCAATACATTGCTATACTACACACACATATCAGATAATTCATCAATCAATAAGAGCTCAGAATATATGTCAATTACTTTTTGAAGCACTACATAGTTCCTGTGCATCACTTGTTCGGAGTCTGGTTGGGAAGACAAGCCATATATATATATATATAAATACACACAGACACACAGACACACACACACACACACACGCACATATACACACACACACACATATATATATACATATACACACACACATATATATACACATACATATATACTCATATATACATACATATATACATATTTATAAACTATGCATTTTAGTATGCTTAATGTTATAATACAGACAACTATAGGATGATAGCAGAAATAATATTAATTGCAGAGGACCTACATTATTTATTAGAACCAACTGTGGTTCTGTGTTGGTATGATTTCTTAAGCCTGGGTAATTTCCTAAATGTCTTACTTTACTTTGAAATTATACATTTGGTTATGTTTTATAGTTCCTTGATAGAACAATGTTACTATCAAAGTTCCATTAAGATAGCCTAGCAATTGTGGAAAAAGAGGCGGAGGAAGGGAGAAGGGAGGAGTATGAAGTGGTGAAGGGGAGGGAATATGAATACAATAAAAACAACCCAGAAATTCTCCCATGTAATACCATCTAAGGTCACTATTCTTAAAGCTGACTTTCATACCTTTAGTGTAACAAATATAATGGAATAGGAATATTACTTACATGTTTTAACTATAAAGGGGTTTGAAGATAATTGAGTTGTGGTCCATCAAATACCCTTTCTATAGTAAAGCAAGCCTTCAAGCTGTATGTGGCCCATTTTAACATCCTATGCTATTAAACTGCCCTAACAGCATCTTAAAGGACCAAAATAATAATTCACCAAATCTCCACATGTGGTATGAAAAGATTAGACAAGTCTTAAGCAGGCAGGGATTTAAATCCTGGATGATAATATAGTGGTGAAATTATACACAGTAAAAGCAGAGAAGAAGGGGTAAGGGTTTAGCAAAAAGGAAGATTTAATCTAGGAACAAAAACCTTCATATAAATCCAGCCTTTCTATTCTGGATGATTATTTCATAAGCTGGATCTTGGGCTGTTGATCTCTTAAACTGATTACTGAAAAATGTATGCACTTTTAGAAACAGTCACTGACTGAATTGCATTTCAGACAGGCTTCACATCATATTTTTTTATTCCTTAAGAATATGGAATTGCATAATACTGTTGATATTTTCAAATAATACAGAAATCTTGAAATTCAATTTGTCGAAAAGATGTGTAATTTTATTGTATGAGAACTACAGCACATTTGAGAAACTTGTGATAAAAGAACACACTGAATACCTACACATAAGAGACCCAATTCCAAAAGATAAGATCATTTGGTCAGAGAAAGCAATAATGATGGGGAAATATTCTCTCCTTGCCATTAAATTATTATAGTTTGGCCAAGAATAAAATAAGTCATATGATTTTCCACTAAAAAGATCACTTTGTAAGAAGGACAGAATGCCAGGATTCCTCAGGGTGTTCTACTTCCCTTGGCAAGTAATTTATGTGGTTTGAGCAGTCTTAGAATATAGGAAGGGTTTTTAAACCACAAAATGTTTTTAAATTGCTAAAATATCACTTTGTGTTAACTAAGATAAGTTATAAACCATACATAGTCATTGTTATGCATAATGTTATAGTTTATTTATTCTAATATTTGTAATGAAAAAATTCAGGTACATTATTATTTATCCAATTGAAATGGGAGAGTTTTAATTTACACACACACATATGTATATATACATACACACACATTATACATATGTATAGTGTGTGTGCACATGTGTATATATGAAGTATCTTAAATATTATAGTTTATCAAAGCTAAATCAATAATAATAATAATTCTTATCATATCAACAATAACCCACAAGTATTCAACGCTTTAGAAATGAATTACCTAAGTGAATTGTACATTAAAAGAGAATTAAATCACCAGGAGGAATAATGCTCACTATGTACAATTTTAAGCAGAGGGGAGTCAATGAATCAATGTTATTACTAAAGTTACAGATAACATTGCCAGGCCAATTCTCTTGTTTAAAAAAAATAATATTATTTTCTTTTATGTCAAGTGTATTTAATGTCTCTAATATGGAACTGGTCCATATTTTGTTTTCTGAATTGTAAGAAAAAGAAAAGCAGACCACGGGCTGATAAAATCATAGCTTTAGAACTTGAATAGTCATTAATCCAACTACTTCATTTTAAAGATGAGGAAACTGAGGCTGGACATTAAGTAAATTGTCCAAAGTCCTACAGGTGATAAGCATCAGAGAAGGAATTTTTTGAGTTTGGGTCCTATAATTCCAGAGCCAGATGCAAAAGAACACAACAAAATGAAGCCTGCTTTAAGCAACCAAAGTTTCACTTGGCTATGACCTACTGATATCCTCCATTACTACTGATTAAGCACTCCATGATTAGGTTCACATAGGTAAATGACAAACATTCTACTGTGTCATATAGCAAGCTCTCCACAAATGATGGTTGAATAAAGCAATGCTTCTTAAATTAAATAATGATGAAGCTATCCACCATGCTTGGCACATAGTATGTCTTTAATGAATGCTTCAAAATCACATTTGAGGGTCAGAATTATTTGATAATTTGCTTTAGACAGGTTGATTGGATGATTATTATATTAAGTCTTCCACTTGACTTTGTATTTTGTCATCACAGATAATAATCATCTTAGTGAATCTAGATGGTTTATTACTGGTTTTGTTATTATTGTTGTTGTTTTTTCACATACAGTTTCCATCTCATTGCTTACTGTCTTGCTTATATTGTCTGTTTTATGTATCAATGCATATATCTACTCATGAAAGACATATGAAAGCTTTTAAAGGGCAGGATCACTTAATATAATTTTCACGTATTCTCCCATAAAATATAGCACAGTATTAGAAACATATAAGGTCTTCCAAAAACACTTGCATTAAATTATGACATTATCAAGTTCTACTATTGATTTGTTTCAGTCTTAATGGACACTAATACTAGGTAATTCATATACTACTAAACTATAGTAGCACAATACTTCATCATGGCTTGAAGGAGACTGGGTTTCTGAGGAATATAAAATAAATTATAAATTTTAGCTAGGCCCACCAAGCTTCTAGGATGGGTACTAGGATGTACTTTTATTGTCTTAACACCAGCCTACCTATGTTCAGAGAGATCCATGACCAATATGGTCACAGAGCAATCAAGTTTTTGGACAAAGTAACACTTAAAAAACAATCACTAATTTATAAAGGAGTTTCTGTCTGTGTTGGCAGAAAATACCTCCACGCTAATAAAAATCACTTAGCCCTAGATTATTGAAGTAATCTGTTCATCATTGCCTTTAGAAGGCCAAGTGAACATCAATTTGACATAGAAAAAGGATACTGTTTAAAGACTATTTGCTTATTTTAACAAGTGCATAAGTAAATCTGGCTAATTACTTTTCTCTTGAATCCTACAAATCACACTAACAAAACTTTTTTTTTGTAAAATCAATTATGTTTTCCTCATGAAATATATAGGCAGCTTAAAATAGTGGATAGAAAGACAGTTTTAATACCTGAAAGACCTGGGTTCAAGATCTCTCTCTGACACATATTAGCTGTGTGACAGGGGACAAGTCACTTAACCTCTCAGGGATATAGGTGACTCTCAAAAATTATAAATTTCAGAGAAGATAGCATAATACAATGTAATTGATTGATATCAGAAAAGAAAACACTGCCTTAATACCTCAGCTTAGAAACTTAGAAAAATAAAATAGTATCAGAAGTAGAGGGTTTTCTTTCCTAAGCCAACGAGCTAGAATCAAGGTGAATGGATGGTTTAAAGCCTACATTTAAATCTAGCTCTTTCAAATAGCAGCAGCACTACTTGAATAGCAGCAGCACTAATATTGAGAAGGAAGTTATTCATCTTAAAATGGAACTTCTGTGTTGGTTATATTTCATTAAAAAAAAAACATGAAAATTAGATGCGATTTTCTCCAGCCACCAACAGCCAGCCCTGGGGAAAGTTAAAAAAATATCAGGACAACAAATGTGCTTTGCTAAGTATAGAACTCATGTCATCCTTAGGGATTGTGACTTTGAAATTGAACATACTGTTAGAAATTTGTGTTTCAAAATTTGACAAATGGGACAAAATTGTCTCTTTGTAGAATTTTCCTTGCCATGCTTCTAGGGCATCATTGAATTCCCTCAAGGCTACATAAAGAAAAAGAAACCATATATTTTGACTCAAATTGATTTTTTTCAAACTCTCATTACTTGGAAAATAATTCAAGGTATTCCACTAAGTTGGATAAGCATCTACCAATCTTACCTACGTGAATGCCTGCCCAAAGTCTAGTCATAATAAGACTAAGGTTATGTCTGCACAAACAAAATTAAGTATTTAGATGAACTATACATGTTTTAATTCAATGGGAAAAATGATAAGAGAATCTGGAACCCAGATTTTCCCATGAATTGCTGCAACTCTACACATTTTTAGTTTACTTATGAAGATACTGCCCTGTGGCCATGCCTATATGATTTAGTGGTTTGCAACATTACTGTGTTACTTTCTCAAGCAAAGATTTATTTTTTTCCATCTGTATGCTTTGTGTTTGATTTTATTGGATTTAGAGTTTGCATCAAATATGAGATGGGCTGGACACTCTACTAAGTCATCAGAGTCAGATTTCACCATTCATACCACATCTTACCATTAACCTAAGTGATCTTGAGTTCCTATCTTAAGCTTTTGGAAGGCATATCAAGAAGTCACTTGGTCCAATAACTTTATCTTTAATGTCATTTTTAACTGTTTAATAATTTATTTTAAATTATTTTAACTTACCATCTTCCAAACTGATTTGAGGTGGCTCATATACCAAATTTATGATAACTGGGAATAGTTACAGTATAGAGATCATTAAAAGAAAACAGAGTCAGTTGATAGAGACACATGATTAATACAACTTCCAGTGAACTAAGTGATCCAGGTCAAGATCAAAAGGGAAATAAGTGAACTTACATAGATTTCATTTTCTGATGAAAGATGCATACAAATTTGTCTAGGATTAAATTCAATACATTTTCCTCAGGGTTTCTCATATAAAAATATTGGATGACACAATGGACATATTTTCAACTATGTTTTTACAAAACAATTAAAATGGCTGAGGGTGGGGTGCAGAGGATAGGAAAAAAACTGAAATGCTTTTCAAATGGGCATTTCAAATATTGGCCTTCTGTAAAAGAAGAGGGCACAGCATTAAATTACAACCCAGTGAAGACATCTGTGGAGAATTATTGTGTGCTAATCTAAATTAAATATAGGAATGGAACGTAAAGACTCTAGATGAATGGATGGTTTAATAAAGCCTAGCTCCCACAAACAGTAGTTTGTTATGATGTTTTTTTTTTTCCAAGTGAGCATTTGGTGAGTGATAAACTGTAGTGCCTAATGACTGAAATCCCTAACAAGTGTTTGTTGTATGATCTTATTAATTATGTATCCTTTTGATAAACAATCTCATTGATTCATTCATTTATTTATTCAATAAACATTTATTATGCATCAACTAGGAATCAGGTATTTTGCTAGGTCCTAGGGATACAAAGACAAAAACAAACAAGCAAACAAACAAACAAAAAAACAAACAAAAAAAAAGTACCATTTCAAAATATTTTATCCATAAACCTACCTTTTTATATGATAGAAAAGGGTCAGTGATTAAAATAATCACATAAAGTAAACATTTTACAAGGCAAAACAAGCTGCCCTGTAAAGAAGCAGATCTTAGGAGAATATACTGGGAATGGTGTTCATAGAACCTTCATTTAAATGGGTATAATCACAAGATTAGAGTGTAAGCATTGAAATGTGTTGCTTCTTTTTTTTTTATATTATCTTTTTTATGTTAAAGACACTCCCAAAGGGAAATTTAAGATCCTACAAAAAGAAATTGCTTTTGAAACAAAGCTCTGTATTGCCAGTCCCTTGTCATACTTACATTCAGGCTGGGTGGCCACCTTAATAGGCTGAGAACTCTCCCCTGGTCCCCGTTCATTATAGGCCACAACTCGGAATGTGTAAGTTGCTTCTGGCTTCAGGTTTCCCACTGTAAGTTGAAGGGACCCAGGCTGGGTTGTATTCAATGCTCGCTCCCTGAGAAATAACAATTCCACAGAAACATTACACTTAATCTATTAACTAGGTTTTTTTTTTTCTTAGTGTGGGAGATAGGGCAAAAATGGGCAAGATAGGCAAAATATAAATCCCCACTCCCTTTGGGATATAATTCTAAGACTTCAAAGGTTTACGATGGAAAATTATCTCGTTGGAAGGGCCTGGAGATAAACATGCTAGGGGCTTCAGGAAGATGATTAGCTAGGTGCTTTTCTCCATAAACCCTGTATTCTAGAGATTCTTCTTTGGACTTCTTAAAATTTCCAGTGCAAAACTTCTAAGAAACAAAGAGCTATTCAAAGAGAAAGGAACATCTGGAAGATAGGCAGGGATGTGAATTTGGTAAACATCTGGCTAATGAGACAAATAAAGGTTCTAATTATTCCACAAATCAAGCCTTGTCAGTGTTGCTAACAATTGCATTTCCTTTTATTTCAGCATCTGTATTTTTCTTTGGTGAAGAGTTTATATGTACACTAGTGCCAGTGATTTGCACTACTTTAAATCTTTCAATTCAGCCAGTGAGGACATGAGCATCCTTTTATATAAGGGAAAATAATGACATTTGCCGCTTCTACTCTCAGGTCCCATTTTTAGGTGGCTACCAAAGCAGCCTTCACCCCACCCTAGTTGTCTCTAAGAATAATCATAGCATATTATATATACACATATAATAGTATGTTTATATTATATTAAATATATTATGTTAATATATTTTGTTATAATAGATATATTCACCAAAACCCTGAGACTGAGGCGTTCTAATATTATTCCCATTTTACAGAGGATAAAACCAAGGTTCAAAGACCTTTAAGTGGCTCATCCAAGGTCATACAAGTAGTAAGTGCTGGATTTAGGATTAGCCTGAGGGTTGAGAGGTATCTAAGGGAGTATGAGAGAGAAGAGGCCTCCTCCCACACCCATAAGTCCCTTGAAAATATCACCCTAGTTCATTCCATTATTTAAAGGTACTTTGGGGTTATTAAGCTCCAGAGCCATAATTAGAATGGGGCAACATGAACCTTGTTTAAGGCTGCCAACACCTGGGGATCTTACTTGCTTACCTGCTGACTCTTGAAAAAGTTTGCTAAATGATCCAGAGACCATTGTCTCCATACCTGGACCTTCTTCTCCTAGCTTGCATCACAAACACAATCTTGCTTTGTGGTCTGTCTAGTCTCCAGCCACCACCCCCAGCGTCCAAAACAATAGCACTTTTCTAAGGCCTTGCTTTCTCCTTCATCCTTCATAATGCCATTGCTATAGAGAGTTCTCAGTGAGGAACTCCCTGTACCAATGCAAATCAGCCTCTTTTCTTCAACTTAGAGTCTTAGAGAGTTGTCTTAAGTGACTCCAGAGTCAAATAGACATCATGTGTCAGAGGGCAGATTTGAACTCAGATTTTCTTGACTCGAAGGCAAGCACTCTATTCACTATAGGATATTGTTTTTGTTCTTTGATATCTTAGTGCTAATTATTTTAATCAGACTTTTATGTTATTTTTCATTTATCACCTCATAAAAATGGAAGTTATGATGAAAGGGGAGCAATTTTGGAGCATAGGTTACTTTGGAAGAGGGAAAATCTTAGTAGAATGCTAAAGGTGGGTGGAGCATTGGTCAGCAGCAAGACAGCATGAGGTACTCAGGACTTAGGTGGTGGGTAAAGGAGAGGGGAAATAAGGGCATTGAAAAAAGACTCAGAGATGTAAAAAGGTGCTAAGGACAAACTTTCTCTACCTGGAAATTTTTCCATAGACCCACTGCCAATCATGTGCTACTTTATGAAGTAGCCAATGCCTAAAATTCACAAAGTCCATAAGCACAAGTTGATTATATTGGGTCTCCTAAGAAAACATCAGAACAAATGTCATGAGGGAGAAAATAATCTAACAAAGGGATAAATTATATGGTGGAACAGTTTCTCTGGGAAATATTGGTATAATCATCAGCACATACATTTTTCAAACACAAACTTGGGAAAATGTGTTTACCTGATAAATAGATTCTCAGTTATGAAACTCTAATACAAATCTGTTCAAAGTACTTAGAGCTAACGGTTTGACCATTTCACTCCCTCCTGAAGAAACTTCGCTGACCTCTTCTCCAACCTCCTCCCCTAATCTGCCCCTCCCCCCACTCCCCACACACAATGAGATAAGGATGAAATATTCTCCCTGGCATTTAAAGTCCTTCACAATCTAGACTACCTCTCCATGCCAATTACACATTAGCCACACTCATACATTAAAATTTCCAGTGCAAAACTGCTAAGAAACAAAGAGCTATTCAAAGAAAAAGAAGCATTTGTTGTTGTTGTTGTTTTGCCACTTCTGACTCTCCACAACCCAATTTGAAGTTCCCTTGACAAAGATACTGGAGTGGTTTGCCATTTCCTTCTCCAGCTCATTTTACAGATGAGGAGACTGAGGCAAATAGGATTAAGTGACTTGTCCAGGGTCATACAACTAGTAAGTGTCTGAGGCCAGATTTGAACTCAAGAAGATGAGTCTTCCTGACTCCAGAACCTGCAGCCTATCTACTACACCACTTAGTACACATTCTATATTCCAATCAAATTGGACTACTTACTGTTCCCAATACATGATATTCCACTATCTGACTGCACTTCTTTGTATGGGCCCTCCACCATGCCTGAAGTGCCCTCCCTCCTCACCTCCACCTCCTCGTATCTTCTTTCAAGACTCAGCTCAATTGTCAGCCCTTTTAAGAGGCCTTTTTTGATTCCCTCAGTGGTCAGTGACCTTTGTAAATCATTGGATATTTATTTTTTTAATACTTTGTATTGAATTATCAGAAATCATGACATATCTTCCCTGTGAAATGTAAGTTTCTTGAGGGTAGTGACAGTCTTTTTTATTTTTAACTCCAGTATTTATCATAGTGCCTGGCACATGGTAGGAAAATACTAAATGAATGTTTATTGTATTTATTGTTTGTCTTTGGAAATTGCCTAATTAAACCTTCTTATTTAATAGATGAAGAAATGGAAATGCAGAGATTTTCCTGACTTGTCCAATGTCACACAAAGTAACTCAAAATCTGACTCAAAATCCAGTGCCATTTGCATGATGTCAAGCTGCTTCTTAAAAACAACCTGTGTTCCAATAGTATTAGCCACTCAATTACTTTTAAATATCATCCTAGTGATTTAGAATAATGATCTGATTTATGAAAATTCAATTTACACGGTTTTGTAGAAGTATTCCTATTGTGTCACAGTGAGACAACATCAAAATAATTCCTTTCCCCTGCCCAATGTAGTTCTCTAGCCTTATCTTTCTCTCTAACTTGACAGAAATTCACTGCAATTTAGGAACAATGCCAGATTTGGAATTAGCGGTACTGGGTTCTAATTCTGATATTGCTATTTATTTATCTGCATGACCTTGTGCAAGACACTTAATCTCCTCAGAGCTCAGTTTGCTCATCTGTAAAATGATGGAGTTGGACTTCTCTTTGAACTCTGATTCCATTGAATCCTTGCAGCATCCAATTTATACCAAGGTAATATCACTGCAAAGCATTTTGGGAATTGATGCACATGCCACAATGGCTAGAACTTCCCAAAAAAAAAGATTGCAGAAAAGGAGCATTGAGGAAAGAAGACCCACAAACCAACACAGAAAAGCCTCACTAAAATAATTTTCAGTGAATTATGGCTCTGTCAGAAGCTTTTTATTGGTATTTCCTATCAGATTAACTTTGTTTGTTGAGATAAGTTAAACAAAAGGATTCTCAATCCACAGAGCTGCTGAGTGGGTTCTGATAAGAGGAATAGCACCAATTTTAAAGAGGAGGAGAGAGAGCTCCTTCTTCCAGTTCAGCAGTTCAACCATAATATCTGATGTCTCTATTTGTCTCTAGGTTGGTGTTTGCAATTTATACTTTTTGGACTTTTTCTCAGGCTCTACTGAAGGAGCAGCCTCCTGTCCATGGTGACATATCCCTATGCACTGTGCGGGGGGGGGGGGGGGCTCCTAGTCTCTTAAACTGTCTTTTGTAGCACAGCTTTGAGGAATAAACCCTGAAGCATTTTTTCTTCACCTGATATTTGAAAACAAATCATCCCACAAATAAAGACAATCAGTGTTTTCCACTGGAGAGTACTGAGCCTGTATTCTAGCTTTCCCTGGTCTTAGCTGTAGTTATGCTCTGCTCCATAAGCTTTCTATCCAAATAGTTGGTAATTAAGGATTTTCTTTCTCTCTTTCCCCTGTACTTTCACTCTTTATTCAGGACTGCTCTGTAGCCTAGCAGATAGAATACTTTGGTCCCAAGAAAGGACTGCATTTTAGCTACAATGGATTTCATCATTTTTGTCCAATTACTGTGTTTGGGGTATTCTACCTATCATTGTGCGCTCACCTTTTCCTGGGAAAGCAGCAAGAATTGGAGATCTCTGACTCTTACTAATGTTGTCTTCTATGATTCTGAAGACATAATTAGCCTTCAGTTCCTGAGAGCTCAGATTAATGGACTGGAGTAGTAGATATCTTGTCCTGCAAAACCTCATTCTTTTACTTCTTTTCTCCCTGACTTATCTGATGGTGTGGATTGAGCTCAGTGAGGAGAAGTGCTCAGATACCTCACCTATGTGGTAGAGATTCTATTCACCATCACCTCATCTATTGCAAAGTTTAAAGAAATGAAGAAATGAACATATTTCCTACCAAAGATATCCCCTCTCCAACACACACACACACACACACAGACTTCAATATCAATGCTACTGTAGACTGTAGAGGTTGTATATAATTTATCTTTTTGCTGCCTCAAAGAGAAACAAAAAATTGAGTTGATACCTACAATAGGATTTACTCCTGAGAATTTTGGTTTCTATTTGCTTTGGGAGGATCTCTTGATCTCCAAGAAAGAATAGTTTGTATCATAGAGCAGCTAGGTTGCATAATGGATGGAATTGGAGTCAGAAGTTCAAATTTGACCTTGGACACTTACTAGCTGTGTGAACCTAGGAAAATTACTTAACCTCTGTTTGCCTCAATTTCCTCATTTCTAAAATAAGGATAATATAAGTGCCTACCTTACAGGATTGTTCTGAGGATCAAACAAGATAATAATTGTAAAGTGCTTAACATGTCTCCACATAGTAAGAACTATTTAAATGTTAGCTATTTTCATTGTTGGAGGCATCTAGGTGGCACAGTGGATAGGGTGCCCAGGCCCACAGTCAAAAAGACTCATCTTCCTGAGTTCAATTCTGGCCTCAGACACTTACTAGCTGTGTGAACTGAGCAGGTCACTTAACCCTGTGTGCCTTAGTTTCCTCCTCTGTAACATGAGCTGGAGAAGAAAATGGCAAACTGCTCCAGTATCTCTACCAAGAAACCCCCCAAAATGGGGTCACAAAGAGTCAGGCATGACTGAAAAATGACTGAACAACAACAAATCATCATCATCATCATCATCATCATCATCATCATCATCATCATCATCATTAAGCAGGAACTCCCATTTTTGCCTAATAGAAGTAAGGGTAGAGTAATAAGGATGCCAGGGGATCGAAAAGTTTTCCCAAAGGCCTTGACAAACTTTATAGACTCATGGAATATTAGGTCTATAAAGGATTTTAGTGAACATCGAACCCAATATTCTCATTTAATAGAAGGGAAAACTGTACCCCACAGAGGTGGAGTGATTTGCTCAAGGTCACACAGCTAATTAGCGGCAGAATTGGGACTACAACATGGGTTACCTGACTCCTAGTCCAGTGTTTTCTTCATTACACCAGTGTGCCTTGATAAGACTTGCTTTATAAGGTAGCATAAAATGAAATTGGTAATGATATATCACAGGTTGGTACCCTTGCCCCTGTGCCCAGAATTAATAACATAGAAAGGAAAATAAATCCATTTGTCCTCATCTCCCCTTGACACTTTGAGATTCAGATTCTCATACTGTTGTGAGGAAATCTGAATTTAGGTGTTAAGTAAGAGATAGCTTCACTGTGGATCCTTTGTAGAGGTTTCCAATAAACATTTTTTAAATAAATTAATGTATATAATCTTGCATAAGTACCAGGGGTGTTAAAATGTAATTGCAACTGTTCCTTGGAACCTCTAAGGTAACAAATGCTGTCATAAAGTGTCAAACACCTAATTAGTTGCTTCGAGGTAGAAAAGACATGTTAATAATGGACATGATTTTGGCATCCAGTTAAAAAAAGCCTACTCCAACTATTATTTTCCCCTCCAAAAGCGACAATAGGAATATAAAATTATAGAATAACACAAAGATAGATATAAAGAGTTCATTGGGGCAGAGATGGAAAATGCACCATGTATTTCTGATAAATACATATAAAATATTGATGCTGTGTATTTTTAGGAAAGATAGGGAATAGTTAGCTTGGAATTTTCCTTTCAATGAATCAGTGCTCATATCTCACCAAACAATCCACAAGCATGGATTTTTTTTGTTGTCCTAGAATTTTAGATCTGGCTAGACCTCTATAGGTCATCTACTCTAGCCCTCTTATTCCTCAAATAAGGAAAGGGAGGACCACAACTTTACCAGTTAGATAATGGTAGAGTAAGTACTATAACTCAGAAACCTTAACTTCTAGTCTTGTGTTCCCATGACACAAAAAGGAAAGTGAAGGAAATGAAATTGTTTCTGTCTCGTTTTGTCAGAAATAGCTATTTACATATGCTGTAAGAGTAAAGGGTAGAATTAATCTTGTCAAATTTTATTATGTAGTATCTATCATTAGTCTACAAAGCTGAGGAACCTAAACAGGTTCCGTATATTGTAATGTAGACAGAAATAAAATAAAATCACAGATTTACTTTTTTTTTAATTGTGTAATAAGTACATACTGAGGATTTTAAATCATAAATCAGTTGTTGTTTGGTCATTCAGTCATGTCCAACTCTTTATGATCCTATGGAACATAGTGTACTGATACTGTCCATGTGGGTTTTCTTAACAAAGATACTGGAGTGGTTTGCCATTTCCATCTCCAGTGGATTAAGGCAAACAGGATCAAGTGATTTGTCCAGTTCATCAGGACGTCCAGGTCATCCTGACTCCAGGCCCAGTGCAGTATCCAATGGGCCACCTAGGCCTCCAAAGCAAATGGAGGTTAAGTGACTTAAATCAGTACTTTCATCTAAATCTGTTCTTTCAGCTAGGACTGCAATTATAGAAAAATTTATACCATTCATATGTATAAATATATGTATAGTATAGCTAGGTCCCATAGAATGTGAATAATGAATTTCTGAAGTGGCTGCAAGTATTTGAATCTGTGCTATTTTAAAGTCATAATTATATAAAAAGGGTAATTGGTTCCAGTATAATGGAACTATGTTTTTAACGTGCTTTAACTGCCTTGGACAAATATAAAGCCTGTAACAAATGTAAGATATTATCTCTTTTGTGATTCCTGATAACCTTGTCACATAATAATGATAAGAAAAGTTCACACATATCACATGGCATAAAATATTTTCCTTAAAATAATTAGGGGCAAGTATGATATCTCCATTTTTTTTTAACAGATGAGGAAATTGAAGATTAGCATGGTAAAGTGATTAGGCCAGGGCCACAAAGCAAATTAATGACAAAGCAAGGAGCAGGTTCCAAGCCTCCTGCCGTAGCCACACTATATTCACTCCAGAGATAATAATAAACAATTGCACAATCTTTAAATTATAAAGATGGAAATACAATAAAGTAAATATTTAAGTAGTTCCATCATGTTGGCAAAGTACTTTCTTCAAAACAACTGTGTGAATTGGTTGGGTAATCCATTTTTACAGATGAGGA